>NC_134483.1:49526151-49863651 GCF_040206685.1 Ascaphus truei | reverse complement strand
CTTGCTGCAGTGGAAGTGCTGTATGCTGGGTGATAATGGGGAAAGGCGGGGTTGCAGACCTGCCTAAGACATGCAGATGAGCATACAGTTATATTTGCATATTTGCTTTCCTGTGGAGGGTTTTTGTCACTTTTTTTACTCACCATAACTTAACTCAGTATTATGCTTTAGCCTATCCCATAGCCTCTCTTGCATTCCCAGTAAAATCAACCCCACACTGATGAGACCCATCAAGGTCGAAACAGCTGTCTGTGGGTGGTTTTCTGGGTATGCACCTTAACCCTGGCTGTGCTCAAAGCTGTGACCATGCAGCAAGCTTAAGCCTATAGGGAACCATGTTAAAAATGGTTATTGAGGCAAAAAGTGACACTGTGTGCCCATTTGCATGTCATTTCCCAGAATCCCTTGCTGCAGTGGAAGTGCTGTATGCTGGGTGATAATGGGGAAAGGCGGGGTTGCAGACCTGCCTAAGACATGCAAATGAGCATACAGTTATATTTGCATATATATATATATATATATATATATATATATATATATATATATATATGCAAATATAACTGTATGCTCATATATATATATATATATATATATATATATATATATAATACAGTGGAGGTTTGTTGTTGACTTTTTCACCCACCATAACTTAAAACGTGTATGTATGTATGTATGTATGTGTGTGTGTATATATGTGTGTGTGTGTGTGTGTGTGTGTGTGTGTGTGTGTGTGTGTGTGTGTGTGTGTGTGTGTGTGTGTGTGTGTGTGTGTGTGTGTGTGTGTGTGTGTGTGTGTGTGTGTGTGTGTGTGTGTGTGTGTGTGTGTGTGTGTGTGTGTGTGTGTGTGTGTGTGTGTGTGTGTGTGTGTGTGTATATATGTGTATATATATAAATATATTTTTATATATATTTATATATATATATACTACATATACATATACATATATATATATATATATATACATATACACTGCACACTCTCACTGCACACTCTCACAGCACACAGCACACACTCTCACTGCACACACTGTTCACTGCACTCACTGCACACACTGCATACACACTCTCACTGCACACACTGCATACACACTCACTGCACACACTCCACACTGCACACACTGCTCACTGCACACACACTGCTCACTGCACACACCGCTCACAGCACACTGCACACACTCCCAGCACTCACTGCACACACTCCCAGCACATACTCTACACTGCACACACTGCACACACTCTACACTGCACACACTCTACACTGCACACACTGCACACACTGCACACACTCTACACTGCACGCACACACTCTACACTGTACGCACACACTCCCAGTGCACGCACACACTCCCACTGCACGCACACACTCCCACTGCACGCACCCACTGCACGCACACACTCCCACTGCACGCACACACTCCCACTGCACGCACACACTCCCACTGCACGCACACACTCCCACTGCACGCACACACTCCCACTGCATGCACACACTCCCACTGCACGCACTCCCACTGCACACACTCTCACTGCACACACTGCTCACTGCACACACTGCTCACTGCACACTCTCACTGCACACTGCTCACAGCACACTCTCACAGCACACAGCTCTCACAGCACTCAGCTCTCACAATACACTCACATGTCAGCAGCCAACCCCTCCCCTCACATGTCAGCAGCCCACCCCCCCTCACATGTCAGCAGAATCACATGTCAGCAGCCCACCCCCCCTCACATGTCAGCAGAATCACATGTCAGCAGCCCACCCCCCCTCACATGTCAGCAGCCCACCCCCCCTTCACATGTCAGCAGCCCACCCCCCCTCACATGTCAGCAGCCCACCCCCACTCACATGTCAGTAGCCCACCCCCCTCACATGTCAGCAGCCCACCCCCCCTCACATGTCAGCAGCCCACCCCCCATCAGCCCGTTTTTCACCCCCCCCCACCAGCCCGTTTTTCTCACACACACACACACACACACACACACACATACACACACACACACACACACACACACACACACACCCTACCTTAGATCAGCTCAGCACATCCTCTCTCCCCGGTACTAAGCCTAAGCCCCGCCCCCGGCATGCTCTGACCTCTCCGGAAGAAAAAAAAAACACACGGCTGCCGGGGGCTGGGAGGGAGAGGGAGGAGGCTGGGAGGGAGAGGGAGAGGGAGGGGGCTGAGAGGGAGGGGGCTGGGAGGGAGGAGGGATGAATCGCCGCCGTTTTTTTAAACTTTTTTTTTTTTAATTTATTTAATTAATTGGCGCCCGGCCAGAGTCATTGCGGGCCCCACAGAGAGGCCAGACGGGCCCGTATGCTGTGCAGGCCTCTTCCTCCTTCCCTCCTCACTCCCTCCCTCCCAATCAGGCGCGCGGCGGCCATTTTTTTTTTAAAATTAGAGCGACCCCGTTACTAACGCGGTGGTCTCGGGGTGGACCCCGAGGACCGCGCTATAACGGGGTTTACCTGTATATATATATATATATATATATATACATATATATATATATAATCTCACACACACACACACTCACTTATAATGCACCTGGCATGACATGCATTCATTTTTATCACCTTTTTTTTTTGTGCAGGGCTTGATCTTGATGCATCAAATTTTCCCAATCAGATGAGTTTCTCCGATTGGCCTAATCTGAAGAAAATCTTCACAGAATCATTCCTAGAGAAAACGCAGGAAGAGTGGTGCCAGGTTTTTGATGGCACAGATGCGTGTGTGACCCCTCTTGTCTCATTTGATGATGTTGCAATGCACCAGCACAATAAAGAACGGGGATCCTTTATCATCAATGATCAAGAGGAAGTAAGCCCACGGCCTGCTCCTATTCTCTGCAGAACACCTGCAGCTCCCTGTACCCGCAGGGATCCTTTCGTAGGAGAACACACAGATGAAATACTCACAGAATATGGGTTCAGTAAAACCGATATTTCTGATCTTCAGTCTGCTGGTGTTATTGAATGCAACAAACCAAAATCTAATTTGTAATTCACAATACAGATGTAATTAAAAAAATTATTGAATTCAATTTTTCATTAAAACATAAATTAATTTACCTATCTGCATCGGCTTTAACTGTTGTTTTATTTTTAATTCTGTATAGAATTTGTATAACTCCTTGTCAAATTATTGTCAGCAAGAGAATACGTCAGTACAGTATCTATGCAATCGCAATTGAAATCGTGTGTATGTATATTTATTTTATTTATTTATAAAATATTTTACCAGGAAGTAATACATTGAGAGTTACCTCTCGTTTTCAAGTATGTCCTGGGCACAGACTAAAACAAAATAATACATGGTTACAAATACAGTTACATAAATGAACAAGGTATACATTATATACAAGACATTGCGTGCACAGTTAAAGAAAATATATATTATGAGCGTATGAAACAGTTACAGACCAGATTAAAGTGTGACACAGCCTTAGATTTGAAAGAACTTAAGCTGGTGGTGGATATGAGAGTCTCTGGTAGGTTGTTCCAGTTTTGGGGTGCACGGAAGGAGAAGGAGGAACGTCCGGATACTTTGTTGAGTCTTGGGACCATGAATAGTCTTTTGGAGTCTGATCTCAGGTGATAGGTACTGCATGTGGTAGGGGTGAGGAGCTTGTTCAGGTAGCTGGGTAGCTTGCCCAGAAAGTA
This sequence comes from Ascaphus truei, assembly GCF_040206685.1. NCBI lineage: Eukaryota > Metazoa > Chordata > Amphibia > Anura > Ascaphidae > Ascaphus > Ascaphus truei. The sequence goes on along the minus strand of NC_134483.1, from coordinate 49,859,981 downwards.
TTTGAGGGTGAGACAGGAAAGGTGAACTTTGCGCCTAGACTCTAGTGATGACCAATCTAGTTCTTTGAGCATTTCGCAGTGATGTGTGTTGTAGTTGCATTGGAGAACAAAACGACAAATTGAATTGTAGAGGGTGTCAAGTTTGCTAAGGTGGGTTTGAGGAGCCGAGCCATATACTATGTCTCCATAGTCAATAATTGGCATTAGCATCTGCTGTGCAATACGCTTTCTGACCAGGAGACTTAGGGAGGATTTGTTCCTGTAAAGTACCCCTAGTTTGGCATAGGTCTTGGTTGTCAGGGTATCAATGTGCATCCCGAATGTTAAGTGGGAGTCAAACCATAAGCCCAGGTATTTAAAACTAGTGACAGGTGTTAGGGTGGTTTTAGCGTTGGTTCTAATCAGGAGCTCAGTCACTGGAAGCTTTACAAATTTAGTCTTGGTCCCAAATACCATTGTTACAGTCTTGTCAGTGTTTAAAAACAGTTTGTTTTGGGAAATCCAGTTTTCGAGTCTCAAAAAGTCAGACTGAAGTATGTGTTGAAGGTCAGAGAGACTATGGCTGTGTGCATACAGGATTGTGTCATCTGCATACATGTGTATTGAGGCTTCCTTACAAGCTGTGGGAAGATCATTAATGAACACTGAGAAGAGTAGGGGCCCCAGAACAGAGCCTTGCGGGACACCACAGGTGATATCCAGGGGGTTGGAGTTAGAGCCTGAGATGGACACATGTTGGGATCTTCCTGATAGGTAGGACTGAAACCAGTTTAAAGCATGTTTCCCTATTCCAGAGCTCTGGAGTTTGTTAAGCAGGATAACATGATCAACTGTGTCAAAAGCCTTTGCAAAATCTAGGAATACTGCACCAGTGAGTTGTCCCCGTTCCATTCCACACTGGATTTCATTGCAAACTTTTAGCAGGGTAGTTACGGTGGAGTGTTTGGGACGAAACCCAGACTGGAATTGGCTAGGGAAATTTGTCTTGGTGTAGAAATCGCTTAATTGGGAGTGGACACATTTTTCCATAACTTTGGATAGAATTGGGAGAAGTGAGATTGGCCTGTAGTTTGAGACAGTGTTTTTGTCCCCACTTTTGAAGATTGGGACAACTCTGGCAGTTTTCCAGGTCTTAGGGATATGGCCTGCAGACAGGATAGAGTTGACTATGGACGCAATTGGTTTGGCAATGGCTGGGGCACCAAGTCGTAGGAACCTACATTGTAGTAAGTCGGGTCCACATTGGCTGCTTAGTTTTAGTTTGAGGAGCGCTTGTGTAATCTCCTCTTCAGATACTGGGCTAAATTGAAAATTGTGGGCAGTGTTGGGAGGGGGTGGGACTATAGGGGTACTCCCAGGATGAGATTCAGGTTTGGGGTTTGTGCTGCGTTTCGCTAATAAGTTAGTGGCACACCCCGCAAAGTAATCATTGAATGCATTTGCAATGTCAGTGGGGTTTGTCAGAGTAATATCCCCCTTAGTGATATTACTTGGTTGTTGATGGTTAGGAGCCTGGAATATATTGTTGATAACCTTCCAGAAGTTAGCTGGGTTTGATGTATTTTGGTGGAGATTGTCAGAGTAATATTGTGCTTTTGCATGCCTTGTTTGCCTTGTGCACATGTTCCGCATGCATCTGTAGTGATTGAGATCCTTGGTAGTGCCAGTTACTTTGTAGCTTTTCCACAAGGCATCCCTGAACTGGTAGAGTGCTATAAGGTCAGGTGTAACCCATGGAAGGTGGGCCCCCCGTACCCTTATTTTGCGTAGTGGAGCATGGGTATCGCAGAGTTTTAAGAACTCGGATTGGAAATAGTCAAGTGCAGAATCAGGGTCGGGAATTAAATCGATTCTGTGCCATGGGCAGTTGGTAAGGTCATCCAGAAACTGTTGTGGGTTAAAGTTTTTAAATGTTCTAGTGAGGAGAACTTTAGGGCTTGAATGGGGCGGTTTAATTTTCCTTACACAGTACACTATTGCATGGTCACTGAAAATATCAGGAAGGATGCCAGAGGATTGGATTCTGCTGGGGTTTGAGGAGAGAATCCAGTCTAGCAAGGAATGGTTATGCGATTTCAGGTTTATCCGTGTGGGTTGGGAAATGAGTTGTGATAGGTTAAGTGACTTGAGTTGTATCTGGATTTTGTGGTTTTTAGGGTGAAGCCAATTGAAGTTTAAATCCCCAAGAACTAGCAGCTCACTCTTCTCATTCAGAGAGGAAATGGAGCCAAGAAATTGGGTGATATCAGTCAAGGATTGTAGTGGGGCTTTAGGGGGGCGGTAGATGCCAGCAAGCAAGATGGGCTTAGAAAAGAGGAGGCAGATTTTGCCAACTAGAGTTTCAAAAGAGGGTGGACTTGGTGGGCAATGTAACAGTGTAAATTGTAAGGTGTCTGCAATATAAAATAACACCCCTCCTCCTCTCTTTGACCTATCTCTCCGAAAAATGGAGTATCCCTGAATGGCGATATTTGCATCAGGGGTTTTAGAGGATAGCCATGTTTCTGTAAGAACGATGGCTTTGGGTTTATGCATAAGGCACCATGCCCTTAGTTCATCCAGTTTGAGCAGCAGGCTCCGGATGTTTATATGGGCGACAGATAGCCCTTTTTGGAATTTAAAGGTGGAATTCTCAGGGGCATATAGAAAACAACATTACCATTCTCTCGTCCGGTAAAGAAAGACTGCACTCGGTTCAGTAATCATGAAAAACTGTATTGGGCATCTGAATAGAAAAGATAAGTCACCCAATCCGACGTTTCAGTCCTGGAATAGGACCTTTCTCAAGGGGGTTTGCACCTGTCTATATGAACCAGTACATTGAGTGCAAGCTGTGATGTTTGTTTTTATGTATATATATATATATAATCAAAAAATAAATAGATGATACCGTTCTGTGGCTAACAAAATGCTTTTATTTGTGCGAGCTTTCGAGATACACTGATCTCTTCTTCCGGCGATGTTACATATATATATATACAGGTAGGTCCGGAAATAATTGGACACTGACACAATTTTCATAATTTTGGCTCTGTACGCCACCACAATGAATTTGAAATTAAACAACTGAGATGCAATAGAAGTGCAGACTTTCAGCTTTAATTCAAGCTGTTGAACAAAAATATCGTATAAAACGTTTAAGAATTGCAACCATTTTCATACACAGTCCCCTTATTTCAGGGGCTCAAATGTAATTGGACAAATTAACACAATCATAAATAAAATGTTCATTTTTAATACTTTGTCGAGAATCCTTTGCAGGCAATGACTGCTTGAAGTCTGGAACGCATGGACATCACCAAACGCTGGGTTTCCTCCTTTGTGATGCTTTGCCAGGCCTTTACTGCAGCTGTCTTCAATTGTTGTTTATTCGTGAGTCTTTCTGCCTTAAGTTTTGTCTTCAGCAAGTGAAATGCATGCTCGATCGGGTTGAGATCAGGGGATTGATTCGGCCATTGCAGAATATTCCACTTCTTTGCCTTAAAAAAACTCCTGGGTTGCTTTTGCAGTATATTTTGGGTCATTGTCCAATCAACTTCGCTGAATTTGGCTAAATCTGAGCAGACAATATATCCCTATACACTTCAGAATTCATCCAGCTGCTTCTGTCTTCTGTCACATTATCAATAAACACTAGTGACCCAGTGCCATTGTAAGCCATGCATGCCCATGCCATCACACTGCCTCCACCGTGTTTTACAGATGATGTGGTATGCTTCGGATCATGAGCCGTTCCAAGCCTTCTCCATACTTTTTTTTCTTCCCATCATTCTGGTACAGGTTGATCTTAGTTTCATCTGTCCAAAGAATGCTGTTCCAGAACTGGGCTGGTTTTTTTAGATATTGTTTGGCAAAGTCTAATCTGGCCTTTCTATTCTTGAGGTTTATGAATGGTTTGCACCTTGTGGTGAACCCTCTGTATTTGCTCTCTTGATGTCTTCTCTTTATGGTAGACTTGGATAATGATATGCCTTTCTCCTGGAGAGTGTTCTTCACTTGGCTGGATGTTGTGAAGGGGTTTTTCTTTACCATGGAAAGGATCCTACGATCATCCACCACTATTGTCTTCCGTGGACGTCCAGGCCTTTTTGTGTTGCAGAGCTCACCAGTGCGTTCTTTTTTTCTCAGAATGTACCAAACTGTTGATTTGGCCACTCCTAATATCCCTGCTCTCTCTGATGGATTTTCTTTTTTTTTTTTTTTGCAGCCTAAGGATGCCCTGTTTCACTTGCATTGAGAGCTCCTTTGACTGCATGTTGTGGGTTCACAGCAACAGCTTCCAAATGCAAATGCCACACCTGGAATCAACTCCAGACTTTTTACCTGCTTAATTGATGATGAAATAACGAAGGAATAGCCCACACCTGTCCATTAAACAGCTTTTGAGTCAATTGTCCAATTACTTGTGGTCCCTTGAAAAAGAGGGGGCTACATATTAAAGAGATTTAATTCCTAAACCCTTCCTCCAATTTGGATGTGAATACCCTCAAATTAAAGCTGATAGACTGCACTTTAAGCCAATTTCATTATTTAACTGTAACTTGAATTTATTTTGGTACACAGCCGAAATAACAAAACTTGTATCAGTGTCCAATTCTTTCCATACCTAACTGTATATACATATGTGTATACAGTGGTGTGAAAAAGAAAGTACACCCTCTTTGAATTCTATGGTTTTACATATCAGGACATAATAACAATTATCTGTTCCTTAGCAGGTCTTAAAATTAGGTAAATACAACCTCAGATGAACAACTCCTCTCTTCCTCAGGTCAGCAATACTGGTTAACAAAGGAATCTATGACAACAACACATGACATATTACACAGTGTCATGATTTATTTAACAAAAATAAAACCAAAATGGAGAAGCCATGGGTGAAAAACTAAGTACACTGTACCTTATAATTCAATAGCTTGTAGAACCACCTTTAGCAGCAATAACTTGAAGTAATCGTTTTCTGTATGACTTTATCAGTCTCTCACATCGTTGTGGGGGAATTTTGGCCCACTCTTCTTTACAATGTTGCTTCAGTTCATTGAGGTTTGTGGGCATTTGTTTATGCACAGCTCTCTTGAGGTCCAGCCATAGCATTTCAATCGGGTTGAGGTCTGGACTTTGACTGGGCCATTGCAGCACCTTGATTCTTTTCTTTTTCAGTCATTCTGTTTTAGATTTTCTGGTGTGCTTGGGATCATTGTCCTGTTGCATGACCCAATTTGGGCCAAGCTTTAGCTATCGTACTGATGGCCTCACATTTGACTCTAGAATAATTTGGTATACAGAGGAGTTCCCCGGTCCCGTAGCTGCAAAACAAGCCCAAATCATCACCCCTCCACTAACGTGCTTGACAGTTGGTATGAGGTGTTTGTGCTGATATGCTATGTTTGGTTTTCGCCAAACGTGGCGTTGTGCATTATGGCCAAACATCTCCACTTTGGTCTCGTCTGTCCAAAGGACATTGTTCCAGAAGTCTTGTGGTTTGTTCAGGTGCAGCTTTGCAAATCTAAGCCGTGCTGCCATGTTCTTTTTAGTGAGAAGAGGCTTTCTCCTGGCAACCCTTCCAAAAAAACATACTTGTTCAGTCTTTTTCTAATTGTACTGTCATGAACTTGAACATTTAACATGCTAACTGAGGCCTGTAGAGTCTGAGAAGTAACGCTTGTTTTTTTTTTTTTTAATTTCTCTGAGCATTGCACGGTCTGACCTTGGGGTGAATTTGCTGGGACGTCCACTCCTGGGAGGATTGGCAATTGTCTTGAATGTTTTCCACTTTTGAATAATCTTTCTCACTGTAGAATGATGGACTTTAAATTGTTTGGAAATGGCCTTATAACCCATCCCAGATTGATGGGCAGCAACAATTGCTTCTCTAAGATAATTTCTGATGTCTTTCCTCAGCATTGTGTTAACACACACCTGAATTCTCCATACCAGCAAACTGCTAAAACGTCAGCTTTTATAGAGGTGGTCACACTTGCTGATGATCAATTAATTAAGGGCATCAGATTAGCAGCACCTGTCTGCTACTTAGCATCTTAATTCCTATGGAAGCAGTAAGGGTGTACTTAGTTTTTCACACACAGCTTCTCCATTTTGGCTTTATTTTTGTTACATAAATCATGACACGGTGTAATATGTCATGTGTTGTTCATCTGAGGTTGTATTTACCTAATTTTAAGACCTGCTAAGGAACAGAGATGATTGTTATTATGCCCTGATATGTAAAACCATAGAATTCAAAGAGGGTGTACTTTCTTTTTCACACAACTGTGTGTGTGTGTGTGTGTGTGTGTGTGTGTGTGTGTGTGTGTGTGTGTGTGTGTGTGTGTGTGTGTGTGTGTGTGTGGTGTGTGTGTGTGTGTATGTATATACATATATATACATATATACAGTGTTCGACAAACATATACATTTGCTCGCCCCGGGCGAGTGGATTTAACCCCCGGGCGAGTAAATATTGGCCCAAGCAGCACACGTTTGGTACTAGGTGGCGAGTAGATTTTTTTGTGTGGTGAGTAGATTTTTTGGTGATTTGTCAACCACTGTATATATATATATATATATATATATATATATATATATATATATACATACATACATACATACATACATACATACATACATACATATAGAGGTATCAGTACCGTGTTAGCCGAGCTTCAATAATCAAAAAAAATATATATATATATATATATACATATATACACACACACACATACAGCTTAACCCCGTTATAGCATGATCCTATAAGTATATTTATAGAGTCTGTGACATCACACCAGTCCCGTGGTGTAGCAGGTAAAGAATTGGTCTAGCAAATGGAAGGTCCTGAGGAGAGAAATGCAGATGCCGGTAAGTCATCACGCAGCAAAAATTTACGCGATCCCGGCTATAGCGCAGTCTTATTCTGTGGACTCCGAGGACCGCGTTATAATGGGGTTCAACTGTATATATACACACATACATATTTACATATATATATCTCCCTCAAACTATCGTGCTGTTACAGTACAGTGAAATCAGACAACTCACCAGACACAGACGTTGGGGTTAACCTTTCTTTTATATATATATGAAACTGGAAAAGGAGAGCCAGGCTGCACCACTGGTATAACGGGGTGAGTGGCCACTGCCCTCTAACCTTATCAAAGATTACAAACACAGAATTTATACGACACTTCCCAGCGCTTGCGCAATTGTCCCTGCAATGTCTCTTTGGCCCCAGCTACTGGGTAGCACCAATGTGTCATGAGCAGGCCTGTGTTGTGGCAAATGGAAGGGGGACAACTGTTTATTTGCTGGGGTCCCCATAGGGAATTGTACTTGCGAAGATTGCTCTCTTATTTCTGGTTAATCATGCTTCCCCTCCCCTTTGTGGGCTCAGGACGGTCCGGTTCCGTGGGAAGAGGCCAACCTGCGGTTCTGTAGAGTCGGTATATCTGTCCTCGGCAGGGGTAACATGCAAGGCTTACTGTCTAGCGTCCTTGTGGGAATCCCTGCTGTTAGGATTAGATGATGCCTTCTTCTCGGGGAAAGTCTTGTCTCTCTTGAGTCAACTCCTCACACCTTGCTCCCGCAGGCCGACTGACTCTCTCCTTCTGGTCTTGTGACATTTTGTTCTTCCTCTCCTCCCTCAGCCATTACTCGGGGGCATGTCATTTGTCCCTCTCAACAACAGTTGCTTCTGGTAGCTGTAGTCCATCTGCTGCTGCTTTGTTATTGGATCATACCCAGGAGCACACAGCCCATTCCTGTATACCTCCCTGCTGCTGCTGTTGTCCTATCATGGTGCTAAGTGCTGTGATTGGTCGAGCAACATGTATACCAATAGATATACTCAGGGATGCTACATCGTGATCCTACATTTTAACCCGTTAGGCCGCGTCCATGCTGCTTGCTCGCGAGCGTGAGAAGGAGCTTTGTGACATTGTGCTTGGAAAAGCAAATATATCAAACGTGGTGCTCAAAAATTATATAAACAAGTGTAATAAATTGTAATACTTAATACAAACATAAATGGATGCTGCTTCATTGTGCTTGCTTGCAGCTGAGGCGATTCGTGGACTGCAGGGTTACACAATGAGGGGCGTGGTGAGGGCATGCTGGGGGAGTGCCCGTTATGTCACGTGCGTGGTTCACCCTCAGTGGCTGAACTGGGCACGTGACTAGTCCATAGCACGACAAAGACATTGTTTCAATGCACGCAACGCGCCTGCTCACGTGAAGTATGGACATTCCAATGGATTTACATTGATTTAATCGCTCAGCTCGCGATTAGCATGGACAAGGCCTTAGGCACCATATACATGTCACGCATCCTATGCTATTGATTACCATGGTTTTGTTTTCTCTATGCAGTGGAGAAAATACAAAGGACACAGTATAACATTGGTCGTGTAGGACATGCTGACAGGGTTTTGCACAAAAGATTGAACTAATGACTCTACAGTATGAGAAAACAAACCATAATAAATTAACTACATGTTTTTTTGTTTCTTTTTAGATTAGATGTGCAATGCATTTTATTTGTTTATGGTTATATATTTGAAGTCACTTTCCCAGTAGCACTCCAATTGTTACTGCAGGTCTGGGTTTTGAGCTTGTTAATATTGTATAATTTAGCTGCCTAGGCAACAATACTGAAATTAGCATGGGCAGACCGTTCAAGGGCCTCTCCAAGGCTCTCTGTGAGCTGGATATGGCCTTGCTGTATGATGTATGGCTTTCTTATTTACAGCATCATAAGACTAGAGATCACTTTTATAAATCATGGTAAGTTAAATTACAAATGAAACAGATGAATCAGACTGCTCTCCTATAGTGTAGTCCTAAAGAGAACACACCAGCAGGTGCATGGAGGTAAACAATATGTAGCCCCCTGTAAACAGCACAGGCTATACCTATCTTCCTTCTACTGTGGTAAGTCTTGTTAAGATCAGGCACTAGTAATCATCATGGGTTTTCCCCCTTCCCCCTTCATAGCCCTGTCCTGAGTGGTAGATGCAGGCCTGGACTCTGCTGCAGGCGTGAGCAAGAGGGGAGGTTCTGCTGACATCACGAGAGGCGGGGCTAACTCTATATTTAGCAGCCAACTCCTGTGAGTAGAGTTACTTTTATACCAAGAGTCTGGAATTGCCGGTTCGTTATGCCGAGAGTATGCAGTTCAGTTAGTATGGCGTGAGTCGAAGAATCCTGCGGATCGGTCCGAGGAGTTGGAGGAGACCGCGGTCTCCCCTGCGCAGAGTGCAGGAGCAGAGAGAGAGGAGTGGAGAGATTCAGCTTCCTTTAGTAGAGCTGATAGAAGTATAGACTTGGTGGACCAATGCCCTCACCCCACTGCCAGGGGTGATGGGGAGAATCCAAGACCCACCGCGAGGATAACCTCGGGGGTGGGCCACGGGGTATTGAAGCCCTAGCCCAGACCATCCTGTCGGAGGAGAGACTTGGAGGGAAGGAGAGGAAGAATTATCGGTGTGGGAGGAGAGCGGAGTAATAAGTACCGCTGGGCGGTTGTTGTTGCGGCTACTGGACGCCACTACCGTGGAGAGTTGCTGATCTGCTAATAAAAGAGACTATCCTTTGTTACCAAAGACTCTGTGTGAATTGGAAGCTATTACCCTGGGACCCAAGGGGTTCTTCTATACAGTTCCCGTCCCATATTCCTGGGAGTATAGAAGATGGAGGCGCTGCACCCCTAAGAGATCATGGAGGCTACCACCCCAGAAGCCCGGTCCTGGCTCCCCAACATCGCGGGAAGCTCAGGCCCTCCTGTTCCTCACAGGTATGCACCACACCGCATGTAATCTGCCCTCATGCACCCTAGACACCACCGTAGAGTCTGGGGAAGAGGGGAAGCAGGGTTACAAATATATAGCACACAGATTTAACCCAAAGAAGGGTCAGAAAGACCCCACAGAAATGCACTGAATGCCGATTTAAATTGAATGTTCCGGCACTATTAGCCCATCAATAGATACCTCCTATAGATCAAATTGATAACCAATTTGGGATAGGTAGTTTGGAAACCAAAAAAATAATTCATTTTTATTTACATCAAATACATCACATCAAATATAGTTAAAAACATTCATTTAAATTTCCCCGTAGTGGAGTAATGGTAGAGAACTAGAAAGCTGTAGATAATTAAATTATCCTCTTGTATAGTCACAAATGTACAGTTCTCCAATGCTGCAAACCCATTGAATAGATTCCTATTGGATTCAACTATGTATGTACCCTTTTATTCGCTCCATAGCTAATTTATTCACCAGTATATAGACACATATGGCTGTATAATACACAGCAGCATCAGCAGACAAATACGTAGTAATTATTGTACTGAAGCATAATCATATATAAATCTGCATTAGCTCATCCTTACAGCATATATATAGTATATATACCAAAAGTATCTATAGGTTATTAAGAGCCGAGTTGTAACATCCCTTAGAGAAATTGCAACAGAATTGTTACATATAGACAGTGTTAAAGCGGGTCTCTCTCAATGGGACCACTCTGTTTAGTTAGTATCTATAGGCTGCTTCTACTATTAGCAGCCACTATCAACTGTCCACAACGATGGATACATGAAATCATAAGAAACTCGGCTCTTAATAACCTATAGATACTTTAGGTAGGGCAGACTGGTAGCCAAACCAGGCATTGCTACATTCTCCCTCTGGTGGAATCCAATGGTCCCTGCTTGGTGCTGAAATTTGGTTACCATCCCTCATCTGGGAACCTGGAACAGAACAAAAATACTGTAACAGTGTTTATCAACATTAGTATGCTCACATGATATACATAGCTAATACAGCATACTGGCAGAGGTGACACATATCTCTGTAAAACAGTACATTACAGTATTCATATAAAATAACAAATATCACTGCATTAGAAATGACCCTGGTTCCTCCCAACATGGAGAACCTATTTACTATCTAATAGTAATGCTGTGGGTCTGGCTTACGGACCAAAGCACCAGTACTATCCAGTACTGTGACTGAAAATACTATTTTTGGGTGTCTTTCTGACACCTATTCCAATCTATCCATGTAAATGGATCTGGCTACTTTCCACACCCCTACAAGATATGTCACCCGATCTTCTATGTGGTAGAAAGTGCTTTTACTGTGCAATGTTATGTAGGCCCTAATGGCATCAATCAGCCATTGTTCCCGGTTCTTTTCCAGCTCTCTCATTATAGGCTCTGGAACGTAGTGATACTCGAACCCATGTGACTGTCTATAGCTCTGCAGCACATGTCGCTCCACCCTACTAATCTTGGTAAGCCTAAGACCTTCTGCTTGGCATGGCAATACCCAGAACAAGGGTTCCTGCACGGGTGGCTCGCAGTACCTAAAGATTACACCCTTTGGTTGAACTATCCCCAAGCGTATCTTGTGCTCCCTGCACTTCAGCCGTCTCCTCAGGACTAAACTCTCCCAGCCCACCAGTGATCCACCAGATCCCCATCCTCTAGCACAAACCTAGTGCGATGCATATATAGGACATACCCCTGGAACCAGGTATCCCACCAAGGTAAATATTTTACTGGGGCCACCTTAGTGGACCCCGAGCCTGAGGTAGTTTTAGACGAGAACCCCGAAGTGTCGGAATTGACCGATATGGCATATTTACTCGGTCCCAGAGGTTACACTGTACGTGGTCTCATCCTCCTCTGACCCAAGTTCAAAGCACCAATCCCGCCAGTCCTGGGAAGGGGTTGCTGATTTCAGATGGCTTTGGCCTGGCCTCTTAGCACTCTTAGAAAACGAGGGTCTCGCAAACACATGTGGGGCAATACTACTAGGGTCTTGGGCTGTTAAGGTCCTTCAAGTCTCGTTCAGAGTCCTTGGTCTGAGCCCTACCCTCACTGGATACCAGATATATGCTCTCGATGTGAGGTTCTGCAGCTGGCTGGGGTTTTTGGCCCATCACATGATCCTGATACTTGGCCATGGGGGAAAATGATGCTGTATTCACCGGATTCACAGATTTTCTGCGACCCAAGTGTGCCTGAATATGGTCCATGAAGTGACCCACACCAGTGGTAGGTAAAGAGATACTCACTTGAGCGAAAATTGGTCGTTCCTCGCCTGCCCCCGCGGTCGCCTTCCTGCTGACATCATCTGACTCTGGTCTCGTGGGATCCGAGTAAAGGTCGAGGTCCCGCACCGGAAGTGCGTCGACATCCGTCTCTGCTTAGGTGTCGTCGCCATCTGCGTAGGAGTCGGCACCGGAAAGTACCTCCGTGCCAGAAGTCTCCATCGGGTCCTGCTGGTGGTAAGGAGGTGGACTTTCACCGCTCCGCTGACTTGCCAGAACCTGGAGACTCTGCAGATACACCTTAGATTCAGTAACCAGGCCGCTGGGGATTGCTACCATTGGGACGGTCCTCCGCCGCTCAGGCCGCACTGTTGCTGTCATCGGTTCCGGACTCCGCCATCTCTCGATACCACCGGTATGTTGTCTTTCCGCCACAGTGTCAATATGGGTACATGCATGCGAGCGTAGCACCATGGACCCTCGACCGCTGCTTTCTCTGGAAGAGGGCAGGGACACATCTGCAGGGGAGAGATACCGGATCATCTCACTATCGTCCGTAGCAATCAGCAGGCAGCGTTCCAACTCCTGCACCACAACCGGCAGCGAGCCCCTCCTCAACCCAGGCCGTCACCTTACCTGGTTGCTCATAGTAGGTTGGTTAGTTCTGGTTCGCAGACCGTCTCAGGTTCCATCTCAGGAACCTGGTCTGGAACCATCTTGGAATCGGGTTGATCATCGGGTACTCAGAACCCTGGGAGCATCCTCCAGGGCACACTGACCCTCTTGAATCTCCATCGGAGTAGTAGTAGACAATTCATCAACCACCCAGGTCTTGGGGTTGGTCGTATTTTTGCCCGAGAAGGCCTTAGGCGGCATCAGCGTTGGCTTCAGAAAGCTGTGCACCGTGGACACTTGGCAGCCCAGGTAATATCCCCGCTGGGGAAGTCACACTTGGGACACACGCACTTCAAGATGTGTTTCCTGTCTACTTCCACTACCAGGAGACCTCCTGTAAGAAGTTACAGGCCAGTGTTCATTTCAGCTGGATTCTCAAAGACAGGAGATAGAGTACTGTAGCTCCTCTCTTGTCAGGCTCCGAAAAACTGAGGGTGCGGTCAGCAAGATCTGGCTCCTCCTTTAGTTGACAGTTGTTCAGCATTGGCTGTCACAGTGCCCCCTCCCTCTGGTGAAGTTTAGAGTAGGGGAACACTGGAACAGGGCGTGACTCTAGCTATGCGCTAGGCCACTCACATCACTTGGGCGCGGCTCTGGCTTTCGCATCAGATCCTTGCAGAACCTTGCAACAATTAGGCATGCAACCCTTTTGCAGGCAGCACACATGGTCTCCAGTCTTGGCGGAAGATGCCATCTTGAGTAGCGAACTTCATGTAGTGCGTTCTTGGGCAGGAGAACCACCATTTTAAGTGCACTAACATACAGGATCACGTGTCACACATGATTCCAGCAGGAATCTGCTCTTTGTAGACCTTCACAGCACATGGTTTTACTGTCTACCAAGTGTAGGTGTACCCCAGGCTAGCAAAGCTCCTTCTGATATGGTGCACTCGGTCACAGTCCATTATGACCACTCTGGTTTTACTGTGTGTCGATGGCTAGTGGTACACTGGGCATTCTTCCAGCAGAGGGGCATAGGCACCTGAGGAGCAGGCACCCCTCCTAAGACATTCCCTAGCAGCACCTTATGCCACCCCGTCTTCCCCTGACACCCTAGTCTCTTTCAGGTGATCCTGGCCCACGGACATTAGACCCCCTCCAGACGCCCTATGTTTCAGGCCACAGGGTGACTACGAATAGCAATAGACTCTCTGTCTCAGCACAGCTTGCCCTGTAGGTCAATCCAGGTTGCAGTTCTGTGACGGGGAAGTTGAGTCCCGGTTATGGTATGCCTAGGTTCCCCGAACACTACATCTAGCCTCCCTCTTTCTCCAGCGCTCACTCTGGAAGCGTACCTGTTAACTTCCAGCCTTGCATCGCTGAAAGCCTGTCCTGTTGCTGATCTCAGCAGTGCCTCCAAATGTAATGGTGTTTCCTCCACCAAATGGGAGATTCCCCTGTTACCAGGTGTATGGTGCATGGTGTCTGTTGGCTCACAGAATGCTTAGTGGTCTGCCGATGGTTGTGGGGACTGCAGGACAGGCTTCTGGGATATATACCTGACATTTACTCCATGGTACACAGCACCTCCATCTGCCTTAGGCTCCAGATGTACGGAGGCAATCTCCTACAGTACAAATGGTTTCCTCTCCCCCCAGAAAGATTGCACACCAGGCGGGAGGTATAGATAACTGGAACTGGTTTTATTCTTCTGCAAACACAGTATCAAGGCAGCCCTGCCCAATACAGTCACTGATCTGATCTCCAAACTTAGGATGGTCCTTGGACCTTCACTACGGGTCAAGTGCCCCTGCAGCAGTCCCTGTTCTTCCCTAGCCCTCTAGCAGGACCAGGGGAAAAAGTAATCACTCACTCTCCCCCTTAGGGAAGAGGACTTGGGCCTTCCAGTGCACAGCAGCCCTGCGTGATACCTTGTCTCTCTCAACGGTAGAGACACTAATGAATTTGGGGTTGCAACTCCCTTAAGTACAGTAGGGGGAAGGTACTAGGTATGAACACAGGATTTGAAAGAACACAGACCTAGTCCCACCTCCTCCCCTGTCACTCAAGGAAGCTGCCTGTGTGTGTGCAAACCCCATAATTGGTTATGGCCTTACCAGGGCTTGCGTGCCAGGGAGGGTAGACTGGTAGCCAAACCAGGCATGGCTACACGAAAACAAAGTATCAAGTAGAAAAGCAGGACACCTTTGAAAACCAAACAAAGATCTGTCCATCTCTTTTTAACCATTACAGAAAGCTACGTGTACCACTTACACAGTTCACAGCTGCAGTCCCACGTACAGTAGCAATGTGTACTGGAGTGGCAATACATTGAAGCTAATTCACCCTGTGATCTAACTTCTCTGACTTTCAATGGCTGTCTTGAACCTTAATGTGTGTACACATTTAGGCCTGTAAGCCTAACTTTGTGTATTAAAGTTTACTAAAAACAAAAACAAATCGACCAATAATATATTAGCAGGAAAAATATCTTTTGAGCAATATCACCCAGATCCCAGGGTTCCGGCACTGATTAAACACACAGTGGGGCCGATTAAATTATTCCAAATCGCGAGAGTGTACTCCTGCTTTCATGCTCAAACAGCCAGCTCAAGTCTGAGCTGTGCAGACAGCACAGATCTGCAGCTTCCGTAGCTGTAGCCTTGCTGCGAGTGTAGTTCTGGAAGGTCTCAAATATAGTTCTAAGGATCAGCGATCAGAGGTCCCACAATGCCCTACGCGGTTTGTAGAACCGATCCACTTCATCAGGGGTATGCCTTCCTATCACATAGCATGGACATATACATCACTCTGGTAAGTCTCACTGTTTAAAAATATGTAACAGGTGATTTCAATACAAAACAGATTTAATCTGAATGTGCACAAACATACTGAAATTCCTTGTACATGGCACTAGATCACACCAAATATTACACAATATTATAAAATCTAATAAGACAAAAATAATACAGTATTTACTTAAGATATAAAAAGCACAAAATATATATTACCAAACTTCACAGTGCATAGCATCAAGCTCAATGCAATAGCTGGAAAGTACACAATTACGATACCCTCTACAGATAGATATTGAGCAATAACCTCTAGTTGACAAATAAAGAGGGACATAATATTGTATATCAACCAGAAACAATAGAGAATCGTCCTATCCAAGAAATAACCAATTCTAATGACAATAATTTAGGTTCCTATGGAAGTCAATAGTACCAAAAACCTCTCAATCTACTCCCCTGTCTCAGTACCTGCAAATATGAAATTAATTTGGACACAAAAATATTGCAATTGGTGCCATAAGTTAGAACATTTTGAGCAATTGGGGTCCAGTTTATATTATTTCCAAAATCACTTCACATCAATATCGTCAATTTGTAAACCGTTGTAAACCGTTGGGTATCCTGTACTGTCAGTCGTCACTACAGGGTCTAATGTCTTAGTCTTCGTACTTCTGTATTGTATTTGATGTAATTTCTGTCGGTATTTTGTCAAGTGCTTCATTTTATTTCTTGTCCTCTTTTTTTCAAACTTTCATTACAGGAAATCAACTTTCGTTTGTCGCTCACTTTCTGAAAACATCCAGCAGGCATCCTCCTTGCGTTTCCCCAATCAGTTACTTTTTAACTTCCTTAATTAATTCTTCACCAAAATGGCCTCCTTTTGGCCAAAATAAATGTTGTCTCCAGATTTACATCACATACTTTCACCAATTTACCATAATCTATTACTACTTCAAGTTCTTCCTGACCTTGGATACAACAATTTGTTCCCTCACCCATGTGAGAGGATATCCACAATGTCTTCCCTCACTCATGTGAGAGGATAGCCACAGTTTCTTTGCTCACCCATGTGAGATGATATCATGCCATGGGAGTTACCCATGGACTTTCGTGCGTTTATCTCTAAACAGTATAATGTTAATTAGTCACAGTGTCTGTGTTCATTCATAAATTTAAGGTTTCAGGGAGCGTCACTAGTGAACCATAGAGCCTTACCCCAAACAGCCAGAGAAACTTAAAAAGACAAACATAGATAACAGGATTCTCCCACAAGGCCGCGGCACTTCTCAGGCCATCTGAGGGCACTCCAAGGGTCTGGGTGAGTCGTCCATCCAAGTTACGGCACCAAATAGTTAAGGAAAATATTCTTACAGAAGACATACAAATACTGGAGTAATTCTTCAGCTGGATTATGCAAGCTATACCCAGGGGTATACTCACATAACGAAAGAATATTGCAAAAGATATATTCAATAGCCTACAGGGGTGTAACATACATTGATGGCATCGGATTGGATAGAGCAGTGCATGTGTGATCCATGCTGGTAAACAAAAGAACAAATCCTGGACTCCTACCAATTTGGTCTCAAATATAGAAATGACATGTTTACATTTAGAACCTACATCTGTGTAATACAGGAGTCATTTAGTTTCATCTTTCGATCAAAACATGATTCAAGCCTGCCAACCTCGTTAAGGTAGACTCCATTTAGCAGGTACCTATGCTGAATATGTAATTTCTTATTGTCCTATGGCAGGGGTGGGGAACGTCCGGCCCGCAAAATCATTTGGTCCGGCCCCCGGGAAGCAAGACTGCAAGAATGGTTTAAAAAAAAAAAAAAAATCTTCCCTTCTCCTGATTGGCTGCCCGTGCTGTCACTCTGCCAAGATTTTCTTTTTGGCCCGCCTCTTCCTACATGGAGCAAGTGTAGGGTGCAAGCCGGGCCTCCCCTTCCCTCAGCACTGCCCCCCTCCTCTCCTCCAGTAATGCTGGGCTCCTTAGGCTCCGCCCCTCTGTCCCTCCCTTTAGGCTCCGCGGGCCTGCCAGTCTCATCTGCAATGGCTACCTATGCTGCTCCAGCAGCCCATCCACGGGCCCCAGGTAACCCACATGCCCCCTTATATCTCCTCCCAGGCACCTTACCCACCCCAAGGGGGGAGAGGCCTTATTTTTGTGTGTGTTTGCAAAGGTGGGCTTATAGTGTGTGTCACTGTGTGTGTGTCAATGTCACTGTGTGTGTGTCTGGCACTGTCACTGTGTGTCTCTGTCTGTGTGTGTGTCACTGTGTGTGTGTGTGTGTCACTGTCTGTGTGTGTGTGTGTGTCACTGTCTCTATGTGTGTGTCTCACTGTCTCTGTGTGTCTCACTGTCTCTCTCTGTCTCACTGTCTCCGTGTGTCTCACTGTCTCTCTCTGTCTCTGTGTGTCTCACTGTCTGTGTGTGTGTGTGTGCGCGTCACTGTCACTGTGTGTGTCTGTGTGTGTGTGTCACTGTGTGTGTGTGTCTGTGTGTGTGTGTGTGTCACTGTCTGTGTCACTGTGTTTGTGTGTCTGTCTTTGTGTGGCAGCAGCCGTCTGAGGTGATGAAGTACCTGAGTATCACCAGGGCGGCGCGGGTAAGCAGCGCTCCAGGGGGGAGAGGGTATAAGAGGAGTGGGGCTTGGCAGATGGGGGGGAGGGGGTATAAGAGGCTGGGGGATAGAAGAACGAGTCTGCAGAGGGAGAGACACCTCACTACCGCCTCTCCTCCTCCTCCCCACACTGGGAAGTAGCTGCAGAGGAGGGCACCTGCTCCGCAGTGTAAGATGAGGGAGCTATGCAGGGCCCTGACGGGAAGGGCAGGAGGGCCCTGGGACACCACCAGGCCTGACGCCTAATCCCAGCATCATTGGTCTCCTTGACTTCAATACATGTTGTATGATTAACTTTTGCAGACACCCCCCCAATGATCTGTGCCCCATAAAATGACTGTGTGATCTAAGCTGTCAGACCGTCCCTCATGCATCTCAAATTGCCACTTCTTGCAGCTGATTGTCATTCTTGTTTAGAGAGTGTCTGAAAGTGAGCGAGTGTATGAGTGAGAGGGTCTGAGTGTGTGATTTCCCCTCCCCCGCTCCGATGTGTGTGTGTGTGAATACAGACACCAACCCACAGTCAGTCATAGTCACCCACCACCCAAGTGTCTGTCAGTCAGTCACCCATCCAAGTGTCAGTCAGTCACCCAAGTGTCCCAGTGTCAGTCAGTCAGTCACCCAAGTGTCAGTCAGTCAGTCACCCACCCAAGTGTATAGGAGGAGAGAGAAAGAACCCTATGTGATGCACTCAGCCCTACAAATAAAAATAATAAACTTTTATTTATTTATTGAAAAATGCAAACATAACAAATATATTAAAACCTAACAAGTGTACTGTGCAGTTCTAATGTGCATTCACTCTGAATGACCAGATAGTGTCATAAATCGTGTGATGCACAGTAGAAGTCCCTTGTAGGAACGAAACGCGCGTCGGGATGACGTCATAGCGACGCCGGCTGTACTGTAGCAGTGTCAAACTCATAGGAGTTTGTTCACGTCCTGTAGATTAGCTTTAAACTTTGATGTGGGCCACAGATGTGGATCCCACTAGCTAGACGCTAGGCATATGAGAGTCTCTGCTGGCACTGGCTAGCTCTAAAGCATACATATACAGTAGGGGTGTGATAACATCTCTCCCCCCCCTCTGGAAGGAGCTGACAAAGCGTGAGTCCTGGCTATCAGTCTGGAGTACTCTCACGAGGCTAATAACGGGGTATACTCACCTGCACCCACCTCCTAGCAAGGCTCCCATTGATTTGTCACCAGGGGGGTCTTTTCCCTATCTGGGTCTGTATTTGGCTCCTTGTGTATGCAGCAGTGTTATGCACCTCATTGCAGCCTTGTTACACAGAGCTGCACCACCTATGCATTACTAATGCTCCCAGTGCCTGTGTATTACAACACCTGTGTAGAGTGCACATCAGTTGTTTCCCCCACAGGGTCATATACACTGTGCATCCACTAAATTTATACACTAGTGTTGTTAGAATCTACAGCCTCTTGCATCTACTGTGCATCACACGATTTATGACACTATCTGGTCATTCAGAGTGAATGCACATTAGAACTGCACAGTACACTTGTTAGGTTTTAATATATTTGTTATGTTTGCATTTTTCAATAAATAAATAAAAGTTTATTATTTTTATTTGTAGGGCTGAGTGCATCACATAGGGTTCTTTCTCTCTCCTCCTATACGCTAAGTTTCACCCTGATAGCACCTCCCTAGTAAGTCTATTTTGAGCTGAGCAGGATTCTTCCCCCCCCCCCTTTCCCCCACTGACTGCATTAATTTGAACCTAGGTTCTTTCAATTTATCCTAAGCCCGCTCACCACGTATGATATGGCAGGTTTTCTCACAAACAGAATCACCTCCAAAGAAAGACAATTGGAGGCTGACCAACTGTTTTCTCTGAATCAAGCAGACAACATACCGAGTGTTACAGATGACATTAAAACATACTTTCAAAATTTAGAAAAGAAATTTAAGAAAGAAACAAGATTTTTCTGGGAAACCAGAAGTTTACAAAACGATATAACCAAAGGGTTTATACCACGTGGTCTCAGAATAAATACGTTCCCTGCTTTTGCAGTTCAAGATGAAACATTCATCAAAAAATGGGAACGTATACTTTTCACTTGTTCGACTGAATTAATGACACTGCTAATACAGTATGAATCCACTAAACTGGAAGAAGCCACAGTGGAATTAGACCTAGAGCTTGCACAGACAAGCAAGTGGTCTGAGGAACCTGAGTACGTGGAATTAGAATTAAAACTTAAGAAAAATATAGAAAAATTCACAAAAGAAATAAAGGCACGCAAACATACAAAATTTCTGCGAGACGCAAATGACTTCAAAACTGGTAACATCTACAAACCACATAAAAACCAAAATAAGGAATACCACGACTCGTCCACGGAATGGGAAAACTCCGATGTGGAGGAGAGCAATACAAATCCCAATAATACAAACATCACCAATCCCCAGGTTCCTTTTTTAGAATCACAACGGGGGAGAGGTGGACGAGGTGGGGGTCCAAGAGGCAGTGGCGAACAACAAGACGAGGCAAGAGAAAAACTAAGGAACAGAGACATATGGGGGTACAGGGGGAGAGGGAGGAACTGGCGGAGACGGCATCGTCAGTAATAATAAACAAACAGAATGAATTACAAGTCATTAATCTGACTAACATCACCCTTACCCCAATACAAGAACAAGTCCTTAGAAAAGGCCTATCATTTACCCCTGCATGCAACTTTGATGTATTCACTTGGGTGAAAGATATTAATCTTTTTGGACGTAAGCTGGCCCTAAAAAAATTCCATAAAAGACGGGAAAATATGACTCTAACCCAGGAGTTTATGGAGCTAACTGACGACCAAGACCGTGAATACCTCAAAATGCTGTCATCCTTAGAGGAGGAGACGAATAGACCTCCTGGTCTCGGCCCCTTTACCACACTCAGACCCAAAAGCAAGTTCTCGCCGTCCCTAAGTGCTGATACCAACATCAATATGTTTCTCAAACTAGTCACCAAAGATTTTCAAAAAATGTCCACAGGAGGGGGTCAAGAAAACCTCACAAGAAATGAAAAAAATGCATTAAAAGAACTTTCAGAATTAAAAGGGATTATTATCAAGCCCGCCGACAAAGGGGGGAATATTGTAATCTTAGAAGAAGACAAATACGTCTTAGAAAATGTGAGGCTACTAAAAGATAAAAAATGTTATGCTGCGTTACAACAGGACCCCACTCTGGCTTTTTCTAAAAGCCTGAGGAAAATTCTACAGAAGGGTCTGGATAACAAAGTAATCTCGCCACAGGAATTCAAGTATATGATGGTTGAGAAGCCTAAAATAGCCACATTTTATAGTATTCCTAAGTTACATAAGAATGCCGTTAACCCCCCTGGAAGACCTATTGTCTCCGGCATAGAATCCCTCAATGAACCTGCCAGTACTTATCTGGATCAGGTTTTGAGACCATATGTAACCAATCTCCCTTCCCACACAATTGACACCACAGATATTCTAAGGAGAATAGATGGTATACAGGTATCCAAACATACATTCTTGGCATCACTTGATGTGGAATCCCTGTATACCAGTATCCAACATGATGTGGGAATCAGATCCGTGTCACATTTTCTGAAAAACCGAAGCTCTGATTATAATAACCATAATGAATTCATTCTTGAGCTTCTGGATTATGTTCTTAAGCACAATTATTTCTTGTTTAAGGGCACCTTCTACCACCAGCTCCAGGGTACCGCTATGGGCACCACATGTGCCCCCACGTATGCAAATATCTACCTGGGCTGGTGGGAGGAGATGACGGTCTTCTCTCAGGAGATGCTAACACATACACAGCACGTCGAATTATGGTCACGCTACATTGATGACGTGCTGTGTCTGTGGAATGGGACAGTAGCAGAATTTAATGCCTTTGTAACAGCACTGAACTGTAATAATCACAACCTACGCTTAACGAGTGAAATTAATCAGGACCAGATTACATTCTTGGACCTAGTGATTTTCAAGGACAACGATGGCGTCCTCCAGTCCACAGTCCACACCAAGTCTACTGCTACCAACAACCTGTTGTCTTTCAATAGTCATCATCCCAGACCGCAGGTTGAGGGCATTCCAGTGGGACAGTTTTTACGAGCTAAAAGAAACTGTTCTACAAGTGGTGACTTTGAGAAACAATGCCAAATTATGAGCCAGAAGTTTATGGATAGAGGCTACAGTAAGAGCTGCATTAATAGAGCTTATAAACGGGCCAAATATTCAGATCGCAACATGCTACTGTATGGTAAAAAGCAAATGGTGAACGAACCAAGTACAGTAAGAATAATTGGTACGTACAGCAGACAGTGGAGAGAGATCAAAAGGGTCCTCAATAAACACTGGCACATCCTCTTGGAGGATGAGGTATATAAGTCAGTGCTTAATGATACTCCATCCATTACATACAGGAGACCCAAAAACCTGTCTGACACTTTAGTACACAGCCACTATAAAACACCAAACACAACAACTTGGCTCAGTAACACCACAAAGGGCACTTTCAAGTGCGGGACTTGCAAGGCATGTGGTCACATTAACTCACAAAAAACATTCAAAAATGCCACTGGTTCAGCTACATATACAATCAAGGACTACTTCAACTGTAAAACAAGTGCAGTGATCTATCTAGCGACATGCAGATGCGGTTTGATGTATGTGGGCAAAACTTCACGCCAACTACGTCGCCGCATCCTTGAACATGTAAGTACCATCAGGAATGAAGTAGATACGCCGTTGGCACGACACATCAATTTGTTACATCATGGTGACACTACGTCAGTGGGTTTTCAATGCATTGAACATGTATCACTTGGCCTCCGTGGAGGCGATATTGACAATGCTTTACTGAGAAAAGAGGCTAGATGGATTTTCATTCTGGGCACGCAGGCACCTCATGGTTTGAATGAGGATTTCAACTACAGTGCATTCCTATGAGACCCCCTTCACCATGTGCCTTCTCTAACCTCCCCATCCTTTAATACATCTCTGGATGGGACCACCAATACTTACCTCAGAACCATTATGTACACTTACATTAATATATACATATATCTAAATGCCCAGGCTCTCTTAATAAAATAATAACATTATAATTATTAGAGGGGATATGCATGCATCAAAGTTGAAAACAATCACAATATCAGCATTTAGATCTTAATAATACTGCAATTATAAGAGGGTACATTTACATTATAACACTCAATAAGGCAACCAGTCATTTTGCGTGCATCTGCTTTATTAAAGACTTTTAACCCCCACATGTATTTTTAACCATAGGATACCCTTGTCACAGACCTTATTTGTACAACTGATACCAGGGGCCGCGCTGACAGCATTAGACAAAGGAGGAGCTTCCCTCTAAGTGTGTTACCAGCGCTCCATGGCAACAGCAGGGTTTAAAAGGCAGGTCTGTGCAGGGCGCCCTCCCTCCCCGGAAGAAGTTCCCTTGTAGGAACGAAACGCGCGTCGGGATGACGTCATAGCGACGCCGGCTGTACTGTAGCAGTGTCAAACTCATAGGAGTTTGTTCACGTCCTGTAGATTAGCTTTAAACTTTGATGTGGGCCACAGATGTGGATCCCACTAGCTAGACGCTAGGCATATGAGAGTCTCTGCTGGCACTGGCTAGCTCTAAAGCATACATATACAGTAGGGGTGTGATAACATCTCTCCCCCCCCTCTGGAAGGAGCTGACAAAGCGTGAGTCCTGGCTATCAGTCTGGAGTACTCTCACGAGGCTAATAACGGGGTATACTCACCTGCACCCACCTCCTAGCAAGGCTCCCATTGATTTGTCACCAGGGGGGTCTTTTCCCTATCTGGGTCTGTATTTGGCTCCTTGTGTATGCAGCAGTGTTATGCACCTCATTGCAGCCTTGTTACACAGAGCTGCACCACCTATGCATTACTAATGCTCCCAGTGCCTGTGTATTACAACACCTGTGTAGAGTGCACATCAGTTGTTTCCCCCACAGGGTCATATACACTGTGCATCCACTAAATTTATACACTAGTGTTGTTAGAATCTACAGCCTCTTGCATCTACTGTGCATCACACGATTTATGACACTATCTGGTCATTCAGAGTGAATGCACATTAGAACTGCACAGTACACTTGTTAGGTTTTAATATATTTGTTATGTTTGCATTTTTCAATAAATAAATAAAAGTTTATTATTTTTATTTGTAGGGCTGAGTGCATCACATAGGGTTCTTTCTCTCTCCTCCTATACGCTAAGTTTCACCCTGATAGCACCTCCCTAGTAAGTCTATTTTGAGCTGAGCAGGATTCTTCCCCCCCCCCTTTCCCCCACTGACTGCATTAATTTGAACCTAGGTTCTTTCAATTTATCCTAAGCCCGCTCACCACGTATGATATGGCAGGTTTTCTCACAAACAGAATCACCTCCAAAGAAAGACAATTGGAGGCTGACCAACTGTTTTCTCTGAATCAAGCAGACAACATACCGAGTGTTACAGATGACATTAAAACATACTTTCAAAATTTAGAAAAGAAATTTAAGAAAGAAACAAGATTTTTCTGGGAAACCAGAAGTTTACAAAACGATATAACCAAAGGGTTTATACCACGTGGTCTCAGAATAAATACGTTCCCTGCTTTTGCAGTTCAAGATGAAACATTCATCAAAAAATGGGAACGTATACTTTTCACTTGTTCGACTGAATTAATGACACTGCTAATACAGTATGAATCCACTAAACTGGAAGAAGCCACAGTGGAATTAGACCTAGAGCTTGCACAGACAAGCAAGTGGTCTGAGGAACCTGAGTACGTGGAATTAGAATTAAAACTTAAGAAAAATATAGAAAAATTCACAAAAGAAATAAAGGCACGCAAACATACAAAATTTCTGCGAGACGCAAATGACTTCAAAACTGGTAACATCTACAAACCACATAAAAACCAAAATAAGGAATACCACGACTCGTCCACGGAATGGGAAAACTCCGATGTGGAGGAGAGCAATACAAATCCCAATAATACAAACATCACCAATCCCCAGGTTCCTTTTTTAGAATCACAACGGGGGAGAGGTGGACGAGGTGGGGGTCCAAGAGGCAGTGGCGAACAACAAGACGAGGCAAGAGAAAAACTAAGGAACAGAGACATATGGGGGTACAGGGGGAGAGGGAGGAACTGGCGGAGACGGCATCGTCAGTAATAATAAACAAACAGAATGAATTACAAGTCATTAATCTGACTAACATCACCCTTACCCCAATACAAGAACAAGTCCTTAGAAAAGGCCTATCATTTACCCCTGCATGCAACTTTGATGTATTCACTTGGGTGAAAGATATTAATCTTTTTGGACGTAAGCTGGCCCTAAAAAAATTCCATAAAAGACGGGAAAATATGACTCTAACCCAGGAGTTTATGGAGCTAACTGACGACCAAGACCGTGAATACCTCAAAATGCTGTCATCCTTAGAGGAGGAGACGAATAGACCTCCTGGTCTCGGCCCCTTTACCACACTCAGACCCAAAAGCAAGTTCTCGCCGTCCCTAAGTGCTGATACCAACATCAATATGTTTCTCAAACTAGTCACCAAAGATTTTCAAAAAATGTCCACAGGAGGGGGTCAAGAAAACCTCACAAGAAATGAAAAAAATGCATTAAAAGAACTTTCAGAATTAAAAGGGATTATTATCAAGCCCGCCGACAAAGGGGGGAATATTGTAATCTTAGAAGAAGACAAATACGTCTTAGAAAATGTGAGGCTACTAAAAGATAAAAAATGTTATGCTGCGTTACAACAGGACCCCACTCTGGCTTTTTCTAAAAGCCTGAGGAAAATTCTACAGAAGGGTCTGGATAACAAAGTAATCTCGCCACAGGAATTCAAGTATATGATGGTTGAGAAGCCTAAAATAGCCACATTTTATAGTATTCCTAAGTTACATAAGAATGCCGTTAACCCCCCTGGAAGACCTATTGTCTCCGGCATAGAATCCCTCAATGAACCTGCCAGTACTTATCTGGATCAGGTTTTGAGACCATATGTAACCAATCTCCCTTCCCACACAATTGACACCACAGATATTCTAAGGAGAATAGATGGTATACAGGTATCCAAACATACATTCTTGGCATCACTTGATGTGGAATCCCTGTATACCAGTATCCAACATGATGTGGGAATCAGATCCGTGTCACATTTTCTGAAAAACCGAAGCTCTGATTATAATAACCATAATGAATTCATTCTTGAGCTTCTGGATTATGTTCTTAAGCACAATTATTTCTTGTTTAAGGGCACCTTCTACCACCAGCTCCAGGGTACCGCTATGGGCACCACATGTGCCCCCACGTATGCAAATATCTACCTGGGCTGGTGGGAGGAGATGACGGTCTTCTCTCAGGAGATGCTAACACATACACAGCACGTCGAATTATGGTCACGCTACATTGATGACGTGCTGTGTCTGTGGAATGGGACAGTAGCAGAATTTAATGCCTTTGTAACAGCACTGAACTGTAATAATCACAACCTACGCTTAACGAGTGAAAATAATCAGGACCAGATTACATTCTTGGACCTAGTGATTTTCAAGGACAACGATGGCGTCCTCCAGTCCACAGTCCACACCAAGTCTACTGCTACCAACAACCTGTTGTCTTTCAATAGTCATCATCCCAGACCGCAGGTTGAGGGCATTCCAGTGGGACAGTTTTTACGAGCTAAAAGAAACTGTTCTACAAGTGGTAACTTTGAGAAACAATGCCAAATTATGAGCCAGAAGTTTATGGATAGAGGCTACAGTAAGAGCTGCATTAATAGAGCTTATAAACGGGCCAAATATTCAGATCGCAACATGCTACTGTATGGTAAAAAGCAAATGGTGAACGAACCAAGTACAGTAAGAATAATTGGTACGTACAGCAGACAGTGGAGAGAGATCAAAAGGGTCCTCAATAAACACTGGCACATCCTCTTGGAGGATGAGGTATATAAGTCAGTGCTTAATGATACTCCATCCATTACATACAGGAGACCCAAAAACCTGTCTGACACTTTAGTACACAGCCACTATAAAACACCAAACACAACAACTTGGCTCAGTAACACCACAAAGGGCACTTTCAAGTGCGGGACTTGCAAGGCATGTGGTCACATTAACTCACAAAAAACATTCAAAAATGCCACTGGTTCAGCTACATATACAATCAAGGACTACTTCAACTGTAAAACAAGTGCAGTGATCTATCTAGCGACATGCAGATGCGGTTTGATGTATGTGGGCAAAACTTCACGCCAACTACGTCGCCGCATCCTTGAACATGTAAGTACCATCAGGAATGAAGTAGATACGCCGTTGGCACGACACATCAATTTGTTACATCATGGTGACACTACGTCAGTGGGTTTTCAATGCATTGAACATGTATCACTTGGCCTCCGTGGAGGCGATATTGACAATGCTTTACTGAGAAAAGAGGCTAGATGGATTTTCATTCTGGGCACGCAGGCACCTCATGGTTTGAATGAGGATTTCAACTACAGTGCATTCCTATGAGACCCCCTTCACCATGTGCCTTCTCTAACCTCCCCATCCTTTAATACATCTCTGGATGGGACCACCAATACTTACCTCAGAACCATTATGTACAATTACATTAATATATACATATATCTAAATGCCCAGGCTCTCTTAATAAAATAATAACATTATAATTATTAGAGGGGATATGCATGCATCAAAGTTGAAAACAATCACAATATCAGCATTTAGATCTTAATAATACTGCAATTATAAGAGGGTACATTTACATTATAACACTCAATAAGGCAACCAGTCATTTTGCGTGCATCTGCTTTATTAAAGACTTTTAACCCCCACATGTATTTTTAACCATAGGATACCCTTGTCACAGACCTTATTTGTACAACTGATACCAGGGGCCGCGCTGACAGCATTAGACAAAGGAGGAGCTTCCCTCTAAGTGTGTTACCAGCGCTCCATGGCAACAGCAGGGTTTAAAAGGCAGGTCTGTGCAGGGCGCCCTCCCTCCCCGGAAGAAGTTCCCTTGTAGGAACGAAACGCGCGTCGGGATGACGTCATAGCGACGCCGGCTGTACTGTAGCAGTGTCAAACTCATAGGAGTTTGTTCACGTCCTGTAGATTAGCTTTAAACTTTGATGTGGGCCACAGATGTGGATCCCACTAGCTAGACGCTAGGCATATGAGAGTCTCTGCTGGCACTGGCTAGCTCTAAAGCATACATATACAGTAGGGGTGTGATAACATCTCTCCCCCCCCTCTGGAAGGAGCTGACAAAGCGTGAGTCCTGGCTATCAGTCTGGAGTACTCTCACGAGGCTAATAACGGGGTATACTCACCTGCACCCACCTCCTAGCAAGGCTCCCATTGATTTGTCACCAGGGGGGTCTTTTCCCTATCTGGGTCTGTATTTGGCTCCTTGTGTATGCAGCAGTGTTATGCACCTCATTGCAGCCTTGTTACACAGAGCTGCACCACCTATGCATTACTAATGCTCCCAGTGCCTGTGTATTACAACACCTGTGTAGAGTGCACATCAGTTGTTTCCCCCACAGGGTCATATACACTGTGCATCCACTAAATTTATACACTAGTGTTGTTAGAATCTACAGCCTCTTGCATCTACTGTGCATCACACGATTTATGACACTATCTGGTCATTCAGAGTGAATGCACATTAGAACTGCACAGTACACTTGTTAGGTTTTAATATATTTGTTATGTTTGCATTTTTCAATAAATAAATAAAAGTTTATTATTTTTATTTGTAGGGCTGAGTGCATCACATAGGGTTCTTTCTCTCTCCTCCTATACGCTAAGTTTCACCCTGATAGCACCTCCCTAGTAAGTCTATTTTGAGCTGAGCAGGATTCTCCCCCCCCCCCTTTCCCCCACTGACCCACCCAAGTGTCAGTCAGTCACCCATCCAAGTGTCAGTCAGTCAGTCAGTCACCCAAGTGTCATTCAGTCACCGAAGTGTCAGTCAGTCAGTCACCCACCCAAGTGTCAGTCAGTCAGTCAGTCACACAAGTGTCAGTCACACAAGTGTCAGTCAGTCAGTCAGTCACCCATCCAAACCTGGAAAACCAGTTGCGAGTAGCAACATCATCAATACCAGCTAACATCACATGCCTCACCAAAGAGAAGCAGTTCCAGCCATCACATTAGGGGTGAGTTAATTAAATGTTTGACCAAATATAGCAGGCTAATTTTTAAGTTGATAATTTTGTATGGCCCGCGAATGATGTTATAAATATCCAAATGGCCCTTGACAGAAAAAAGGTTCCCCATCCCTGTCCTATGGACTAAACTTGGTGACATACTGTATGTGAAAAGGCCGTGAAGGGGCCGACTCATTAAATAAATGAAGCATGTGCTTTTATGATTTAGTGCAATTAAAAGCTGGCCAAAGCCAGTATCAGAGTTCCGTTATTATAAAAGGTGAACTGTGGGTGCACAAATACCCCAGTGTGAAATATTAAAACTTACACATATCTCTTTCTGTCTGCCTTAGACACTCACCTTCTCTTCAGTGGAGGTTGATGGGTAGACTGATAATGAGGTGTATTATACCTTAATGCTAATTTAAGAATTGGTAGGAACTCTGTCGTGGAGGGAGGAGCCATACACCTCCAAGGAACTGCTCTGTAAAGCAGAAACCAGGTGAGCCAATAACCTACCCCTATGACGCAATGTACCAGTAACTGTCACGTACAGCACCCCTGTGAGCACGTGACCTGCATACAGGACAAGGGTTAATACTCACGCTCACAAATGCTCCCACTTTTCATCTCTGCAGAGGTCCCTCAAATGGACAATATCTCTCCTAAATCCGTCCCCATATACCACAGTCCCGAACAGAACACACGTGGGCATGTAACTTAGATATGAAACCAAGGTTAATATACTCGACTACTCTAGCAAACTCACCTTTTGCCTGTGTAAGGTACCTCCAATTAGTTAAAATTAACCTATTACTCAATTGCAATAATATCTATACACTTCCACCACCTGGGAAATACAAATCAAAGATGTAATATTAATAATTGTGAGGGTCCCAGGTCATTATAGAAAAACTATTCACTTTAACACACCAAAAGTCTGTTGTAGCAAAATGTGTCAGAAAAGGTAAATACTCTTTCCAGAGCGTGCAACAGTTCATTCATAGCCCAAAGCATTACTTATTAAATGTTTTAATATATATATAAATACAGTGCTTAGATTACAGAAAAAAGGACTACAAAAACATACACAGTAACAATAAAACGCAGAAGATTTTGGTTCCACTCCTGTGGGGATAGTGACCGTTCAGACCTCTCTGGTGCAATTCACGGCTTAGCACGTTCAAATCACCTGCATAAAAGTCCTGCTCTCTGATCCTTAGGCAACACACAGACACGCAGACTTTTAAATCTCCCGCTAGGCTTGGCTCCCAGACTCGTTTTCAGCTGTCTCCTGTACAGCCTCGGAGCACACTGATTAGTCCACCTCCACACTAGAATCAGAGGGCACAAACCAGGCTGCGAGAAGCATGATAGAGCCACCATGAAGCAGGGACACAGAGGCACTCGGGAGCAGCTGAGCCAAGTACCACAGAGCAACCCATTAGCCACAAGGCAGAGGGACAGATGTGGGAGAGCTGGACTGGAGCGGAGGAACACAAGGTTGAAAAGCTATTCTCCAATGCCTTTTTAGCAGAGTCGTTTGAGAGTGCATCCACTTTTTATTTTCCTATTGTTATTACCACGTATTATGCTATGTCCATTTTCTCTACTCTTTTTAAGCACCTTGCTGTGGAATGCTACTGTACATCCTCAACTCTAGTGTGGATCTGCACATGTAAGTGTGAATTTGCTAGAGAGTGAGGTGCTGCAGTATTTTGGTAGTACATACTGATATTATACTCTTTGTTTTGTTCTGTGTGTGTGTCTGTTTTCTCCCACATATACTGTACCTGCTTGGGACGGTGAACTGAGCCTATGCGCTGGAGGACTTCCCTTTTCTACACAAGTTGTTTTGGAGGTGTTGGAATCACCTCCCTGGACTGTAGCAGCAGGACTTTTCAGACACTGGATTACTGTGTAACAGTATATATTTTATAAATTTTATTGTTGTTTACCTTGGTAGTTGGTTGGCGCTACTTTTTCCTTTCTACACACTAGAATCAGACCTGGCTGTGATAATCAGCATTTAAATAAATGTACATGATTTGTGTGTTGGGAGTAGAGATGGGTGAAAATTGTTTGGCGGATCTGAATCCACACCGAAAATGCTGGTACCTTTGGGCCGGGGATACCCATGGAGCAGTCCTAAAAAGGACCATCCATAATGGCGGCTTAAAAGGTGAAGCAGGGGGTATTTGGAGCTGAACCTCATTAATTTAATCTCTAGGGACCCCCTCTTCCCAAGATGCACACCTCCTGAGGGGGTGCCGGAATCAGTGTGCAGTTTAAATGTCCTGGTCACATGGGCCAATAGGAAGCTGTGACCGGGACATTTAAAAATGCAGAGAAATACTGGTATCCCCTATGGAGGCGTGTATATGGGGATGCAGGGGGTCCCCAGAGTTTAAATGAATGGGGTTCAGCTCTGGAGACCCCCGGCTTCAAACCTATTAAAAAAAACATACTTTATCACCTAGTACAGGCTGTCTTTCCTATGCATATAACGGCCAATATATGCATAGGCAAGATAAGATAAACCAACCTGAAATACATGATAAAAGTCATTAAAATACATGATGGTGCATTTTAAGCCCTTTGTAGCCCACGGGTCAACTACCTATGGGTTTACATGACAAGCTGACCAAAAATGGCTACAAAGAGGTTAATATAAACATTAAGCTACACTGATGTAGGCAGGATCCCTTTTCCACCAATTGTTGTTGTGGGGTGGGAGATGCTGCACCTAGGGAACGCTCCAATAACGGAGGTTCCGCGTTGAGGGAGCCGCCATGTTAGGTTGGCACCGGCGCAGAGCTGGTCTGGCAGGAGGTTGCGCATGTGCAGACTATGCGACAAAGCCCGCGAAGGAGGAGAGCTCGGATAGGCGAGGAGTTAGGGGACTACGGGTCCCAGCAGCCCCGCGGGGCCCCAGGACCAATCAGGTACGAGGTAGGCAGGAAAAGGAAGTGGTGGCGTGCACGTTGGCTCAGAGCGAGCGGTAGGAGGAAGGAGAAGGAGCTCCGCCCCCTACCTAGGCCATATGCCCCTGGCCCAGTTAGGCCCTGAGCCCCAGTAGTGTGAAGCTGAACTAGGGACTGGCCATAGACAGGTTCCGGCTTCCTTTATTGTTAACCGATCGCTACCGGGACAGTTATAAATCAGCGGGAGGTCTGGGATCAGGCCCCGCTACCAAGTGGCAGCGTGTCTGGGTGGGATCGCCCCGGACACCTACCAGTGACGTCATCTACGCCCACGCCGATTCTTTGTGAAGATAGTTGCAGAACCGGGTACTGGAGTGCCCGGAAGGTTAACGTCAAGTGCACCAACGGTACCATCATTCACGCAGGACACAGTGGCTGCGCAGTCACATACATATACATTCACTGTCTCACGTGAGGGTGGGGAACGTATTCCAAGAGGGAACTGGACACAGGGTGGGATCACCCGGTGGAGGGGTGGGGAGAGTGAGCATCCGAAGGATGCGAGAGTAGTGTCTCCTCTAGGGAGGGACACCTGTTGTTGATGAAGTTTACGGTTTCTGCAAGTAAAGCATATTGATAACGGTATATTGCTGTGTGTGTATTAATGTACATAAGTTCCTGCGAAGACCCACTTCCCCTCGGGCGGAAGCTGTCGCAGGTGGAGGCGCTGCACCAAGTTATAAGTATCAAACGTATCCCAGGCTCTCCGTGGCAGAGGCTCAGGCCCTGTGCGCCTACAGGTTATACAGCATATGGTAGTGGTCTGTGTTCGCTAGGAACCAGGGCTACACTACCTACCCGCAATTGGCCACCTTAGTGGGTAGTAAAGATTTGTAATGCACGGCTTTACTTACTACTAAGATAACCAAGGGGTTAATACCTCCTATCACCCCCACACACACCGGCAGGCCTAACCAGTAACCGCCTTCCTAGGGGAAACTACTCCCATCTCCCACCCTCCCTACCCCAAGAAATACAACCCCACCCCAAATAATGGGCAATAGGCTAATATAGCTAATGGGAATATTGCCCTTAGAAAACCATTTAAATAATTACATTTAACCATATATACATTATAATAAAATACAAATAATCAAACTCTAACCTTTTAATCCATTGATTGTCACTGTGGTTACGTAAACCCTCAACAGGGTCCTAGATTGCCACATTGGAAATCAATGCACACGCTAAATAAAGGTATTATTTACCCCGCTGGGATAAAGGCTGTCCTCCTCATCCTCAGGGTCACCAGCAGATAATTCCAATAAAGGGTCAACGGCCAACCATCAATAAAAGCAAAGCAATCGTAACCCGGTGACTAATAAAAATGAAAATCCAAAAAAAAATGAAAAACTAATTACTGCCCGATGGCACAAAAAATAAAAAAATAAATCACACATAAACAAATCCAATCCGGAAGCAATGCATCCTCCATTGATTGCAGAGCAGGCTTCGGTGAGTAGTTCTTCTTTGTTGCTTTAAAATGTCTTCTTGCTTTTCTTTCAGTTTTTGGTCAGCTAGTCATCGAAACCCATGACTAGTTGACCCGTGGGCTACGAAGGGGTTATTAAGTACTGTAATGTGTTTTAATTACTATTTTATAATCTATTTCAGGTTGGTTTAGCTTATCTTGCCTACTGTATGTATATAATGGCAAATATATTGACCATTATATACATGGGAAAGACAGGCTAATGCCAGCCTGGACTAGGTGATATATATATACATTTTTATTTTTAAATAGTTTTAAAGCAGGTTGTCTCTGATGCTGTTCCCCATTAATTTAATCTCTGGGGACCCCATGCTCCCCAAGATACACAACTCTGTAGGTGTTGCCGGTATAATAATAATAGCATGTTCTTGTATAGCACTGCTAGTTTTTACGTAGCACTTTACAGAGAAAATTTTGCAGGCACAGGTCCCTGCCCCATGTAGCTTACAATCTATTTTTGGTGCCTGTGGCACAGGGAGATAAAGTGACTTGCCCAACGTCACAAGGAGCCGACACCTGGAATTGAACCAGGTTCCCCTGCTTCAAACTCATTGCCAGTCACTGTCTTTACTCACTGAGCCGCTCCTTCTCCATGGTATCTCTTTTTAAATGACCCGGTCACATAAGCCATTGGAAGCCATCACCGGGAACATTGAAACTGAAGAAAGATACCTGCACCCTCTACCGGTGTGTGTCTCGGTATGCAGGGTGTCCGCAGAACTGAAATTGATGGGGTTTAGTTCCGGCAACCCCTGCTTCAAACCTACTTTTTTTTTTTTTAAAGGAAGGATGTGGGAATCAGTCCGGATTATTAACAATCTGCTTGGATTTTTAATGGCAAATCCGTGGGCGGTTCTTGATGAGGGGGATGGATTTGTCTTAAAATATCCGGGAAATTCCAGGGAACAGATTTGGACTGTTCTGCCCATCTCTGTTTAGGAAAAAAGACAGTGCCCAGTTAGCTGTGAAAAACAAATCACAACCATCTCAAGAGTTTGCAAGCGATTCGCCAAGTATTAAATCCATGTGCAATGCAATTTTACTTAATACAGTATGTTAATTTCTGAAATTCTCTTAAACCGCTAGTTTCGCCTAATCCTAACAAACATATACAGTGCACACACACACACACACACACACACACACACACACACACACACACACACACACACACACACACACACACACACACACACACACACACACACACACACACACACACACACACACACACACACACACACACACACACACACACACACACACACACACACACACACACACACACACACACCAATATTTCTCGGAAAGCTTGTAAAATTGTCAAATGTAAGACTATTTGCATGACCTCCTTAGCCATTTAAGGCTTAGTGAAATGTTTTTTTTTTATTCGAAAATAAAAAAAAATTTTTTATCAATGTTGCGACTGAATTTTAGATCATAGAGCTATGGAAATAGTGCAAACACTAAATTCTCCAAACCCTAAATAGTGATGAAGGACATACTGTGCAAAAATTAGAGGAAGGAAATAGTGAACAGTGAATAGTTCCCAGAGGAATCTCCTGAGATTTATAATCCCGGTTGTATTTAGAATTTAGAATTTTGCTGATTGATCACAGGAGAACCAATCGATTAGCAGCTTAGGTAATTAGTTTTCAATAAAGGTAATCAAATGCATATTAAAACAAATATATATATATATATATATATTTTAAACTGCTTGCATTGCCTCTTTAATATGGTGCAGACTATTTGGGGAATAAAGGGGGTAAAATGGAATGGTTGCGTTACTCGGGAGTAAATTCAAAACAAAGACATACATTTTCCTAAATATACCAAATGACTACATAATATATATGCCCAGATCTCTTTACCAATCTGTATTTTGGAATGATGACTACAAAAAAAGGATACAATCAAGTGAGGACCAGGAGAATGCAATTGTAGATTACTTTTTAACTGCTTAATTAGAAAATATGAAAACAAACCTTGATCAATTGTCATACATATTTGTAAGACACTCAGAATGCAGTTATTACTGTGGCTAATGACAAAATGAATGCTTTTTGTTTTGAATATTAAGCATTTCTGGAATTACGGGACTAATAATTTACAAATGTAGCACATTGGCTGTTTGTGAGTTAATTCCTCTTAATCTGCCTTTCACATGATTTTTTTTCTTTCCTAACTTGTGATCTTCCAGTTATGAAAGGATTGGAGTCACGCCTCTCTTAAAAACTGTGTGTGGAACTCAGAATCCTTCACAACTGGAGCAGAACATCACTCAGTAACGGCAGGGAATTCCACAAGTGTATTCAGCCAAAATGACATTATCCAAAGAAGTGGAGTATCAGACTCCTCCAAACCAGTTTGCCAGCACCAGCATAAAACCCCATTCAAAAGACATGGATTATAGTAATAGTCTGGAACAGATGAATGGGGGTGTTTGCACGGCAGTGGAACCACCCAGAAGGTCCACAGGCAGGTTGATTATGCACAGTATGGCCATGTTTGGAAGGGAGTTCTGCTATGCAGTGGAAGCAGCATTTGTGACCCCTGTTTTGCTCAGTGTGGGATTACCTAAGAGTCTATACAGTCTAGTTTGGTTTATCAGCCCCATAGTGGGTTTCATTCTCCAGCCAGTGGTAGGATCTGCCAGTGATCACTGCCGGGCCCGCTGGGGTAGGCGCAGGCCTTATATCCTCTTTATGGGGATCTTGATGGTGCTGGGTATGGCACTGTTCCTCAATGGAGACACAGCAGTAACTGGTAAGTAATTCGTTTTTACTTTATCATTTATTTTTTCTGTTCCTCTTACCATGTGTACAATTTGTATTTATGTAGACAGTGCTAATATAATATTGTATGTATATCTTTATTTATATAGCGCCAAAAGTGTACTCAGTGCTTCACAAAGAATACAGTACAGGGAATTAAAATACAATAAGCGCAGCAAAATCAGACAATAGGAAAGGAAAACCCTTCCCCGAAGATCTTACAATCTAAGTGGTATGTTGGGAGACTAAGGCTGCGTCCATAGAAAGACAGTCAGCGCTGAGCTGTGCAGACGCTTCGCGATGAGCCCCATCATCCTCAATGAGGATGTCTTGAGAGGGAGCTCCCGCGACCGTCCGCAGGCGTGCTGAGGCGCAAGGATTTTCCAATCAGAGCGAAGCAGCGTCAACGTCACAGCGCCGTGACGTTGATGTTGGCGCTTCGCGGGCTATTGGCCCAGTGATGTCAGTACCCCGCCTCCCGATCTCGTCTGCTAGTTCATGCAATCGCTCCTGATTGCACAGACGAGCCTCGGCGTCAGCGCGGAGGAGCGCGGCTCCCCCCTCTATGGACGCAGCCTTACAGAGACAGCAGGTGAGGGAATAAGTGCTGTAGATGGCAGTGCTTGGCCATAAGGGTTGATAGGAATGACTGTGGGTGTGGGACAATAGCTATGAGTGCAGGCTTATTGGGATGCTTGATTTGTGAGACGAGTTTTAAGGTTAGTCAGTATTAAATCAGATAGGTGGAATATTACCACTAGCTGTACAGTAACAAATGAAATATTACACTTCATATTTTGCCACATGTACTAAACACAAACAGTTTGTACCCTTCTGAAATATGTTGTCTTTTACTCAATCAGGTACTGTAGGACTGTTCATTTGATCAAATACTGTAGGTAGCTCAAGATTACTGGCAAATTCCTTTAGTGAGTATTTGGCCTGCAATGAGCTTAACACTTTTGACAACATTTACATTTCATGAATAAGTCTGATAGATTTCCTGCTGACTGCACAATTTATTAACTGGTAACCTTTTCATAGTGAAGAATTCTAACACTTGATTTCGAGCAATTGGATGCCTTTCATGGCCCCAAGAGGAAACCTGTATCTTTTAGGATATTTATCATTTAGATTTGCAAATTACTTTGTCGGCTTCAATTCCTGCACAGATTCTCAGAGTATTACACTGAATGGCTTACATTCCTTTAGCTAGGGTGTGTGATGTAGATTCGTTAAACCATATCAGTGACCTGTACAATTAGATTACATCAATCACTGTCTCTCTGTTTGTGTGTTTGTGTGTGTGTGTGTGTGTGTGTGTGTGTGTGTGTGTGTGTGTGTGTGTGTGTGTGTGTGTGTGTGTGTGTGTGTGTGTGTGTGTGTGTGTGTGTGTGTGTGTGTGTGTGTGTGTGTGTGTGTGTGTGTGTGTGTGTGTGTATGTATGTATGTATATATATATATATATATATATAACACATATTTTAGTTTAATGTGACATATTTTCTGTTTTCATAACCAAAGATCTGATCTGGTGCTTTAGGAGTGAGTTGTTTCCCATTCTAAACATACTTTTTATTAATGTTCTCAAAGTCTTGGAAACACAAGTATGTAGTTGTTTTCTTCGGGTTTACTTATTAATAAATTGTTAGATTTTATCATAATGTTTCTAAATGTAATTTATTTTTGTTTTCTTCCAGCCATCGTTAAAAACCGTGCCGAGAAAAAAACGTGGGCTATAGTTATTACTATGCTGGGCGTGGTAGTCTTTGATTTTGCTGCTGACTTCATTGATGGGCCAATCAAAGCTTATTTATTTGACGTTTGCTCGCACCAGGATAAGGAGAGAGGGCTTCATTATCATGCTCTCTTCACTGGTAAGCGCCAGACTGTATTCACCTCTTTCTCCCTCTGACCTCTTTAAGCTTCCTCTGCAGTGCTGTTCTTCTTCATCGCTTCATGAATGAAATAACCCCTGCCCCATGTCATGTGCCATGTCACAAGTATTTTTACTACAGTACATAGCAAATAAACTTGTGATGGTAGCGATGCCATATCAAAAAAATGAAACCCCCCCAGGCTTTGATACTGATACTTGTGCTGTACATTCTTGAATAGATTTAGATCCTTGTGTTTTTCCCCCCCCGAATACCCTTTTTCTTTATTCGAACCACAAATGCAATTGCTTTACTGTTTAACCTCTGCTGAAAGACTTGACATTGAAAAGCTGAGCTGTAAAAGAAGATATAGGATAGAGGGAAAGAGATTACTGCCTGGATCTCTGCAGTCCTGAGTCTCTTGAAAATAAAGACTTTGAAAAACAGAAATTAAATTAATCGTTGTGATAACCCAATTGGCAATATTGCAATGATGTGCCTTTCACGTCAATGTGTCAACTTTTTATTTTTTAATTGACTGTAACAAATGAACCTTTAATATGAAGAAATAACAGTCAGTGCTGGGCTGAACCTGCAAATAAGTGCAAGTCACGAGTAATATGCAATCATTAACGAAGTAGGATCTAAAACGTAAATATAGTCTTTACCATTTATACCATACAAGTCTAAGGGGCCTAGTCTAGTAGCGTCGATAAAATCACTGCAAAATCGAATGTTTTGACATGACCTACCTCATGGTCTGACGTGTGTGTTATCACGGTATTCAGAAATAGTTATCGCAAGTCAGATCATGTGAGGTAGGAAAATGCCAAATCGCTCAGGATAACAGTGTGTTCAGCTGTGTCTTTTTCTATGTTCTGCCCCTGCGATCTGCCTGCAGTCTGTAAGAGCTGCACAGACAGAGCTACAGCTCTTCGAGGCGATTACCTGTTTTTTAATTTATTTTAATAACACCATATTGGAGCAAGAGGTCTCCGGAGCAGAACCACATTCATTTTAGCCTTAGGGACCCCCTGCTTTCCTAATTACAGGCCCCGGTATGAGTTGCCGGTATTTCTGCGAAGTTTAAATGTCCCGGTCACGTGACGTGGGAGATTTAAACAATGCATGGAGATACCAGCACCCCATACCGGGCCTTTAACTCAGGAAGCATGGGTTCCGGGGCTAAAATTAATGCGGTTCAGCTCCGGAGACTCCCTGCTACACTATTAAATATTAAAAATCCCCCTGCTGTGTTATTAAAATCAAATAAAACCCGCTTCATTACCTTAGCTAGCCGCTAAGTTAATGAAGGGGTTAAACAAGATTACCGGGTTTGTTGGGTGTGATGGGGTAGTTGCCCCAGGGTGGGTGGTTAGGCATACCGGGAACATTGCGGGAGGGTTTAACCCCTTCATTACTTAGCGTTTACTACCGCTAAAGTAATGAAGTGGTTAACCCCTCCCACTACCTACCTGGGGCAACTACATCCTTCACCCACCGTCTCTACCCCCAATAAACAAGGTACATCACTCAATCAGATTGGTGGATGTACCATTTGACAGTCAAATGTGACATCACAGGCCTTATATAAGGCCTGTCACGTCTAATTTGACAGAATGAAGACGGCGTGGCAACATATTCTCATGCAGAAGAAAGGCGACAAGGAGTAAGATAAAAAGATATCTGTGCATAGGTAACCACAGTGGCAATCAATGGGTGTATTGGCTATTTTTTTTTATTTTTATTGTATTTTTATGTTTATTTAATTGTGTATTTTTTGTTTTTTGCATCACAAATGGGCAAAAGCACTATTGGCCTCATTTGGCTACTAGTCTTGTGTTTGTGGTGATGGGAGTGGTTGGGGATGTGCCCGGTAGGACTAACGCAGTGGGAGGCCCATTGAGAAGCACGGACCCTCGCTGTGTTAATCCTGGTGGGCAATTAGTCGGTCGTGGGGATTCAATGAGCAGGCAGAGGTCAGGAAGTTGCCATCTATGGTTTCCTGGGCGACTACACAACAATATATATGGCTACATTTGTAATACAATTATTGAAGCTGAATGTATAATACAGTAGAGGCAACGTTTATTCTAACATTTGCCGTAAACTAGCCGGGTTACATTCTGGGTATGTGCTGGGTATGTGCTGGGTATGTTCTGGGCTAGTTTGAGGCACGTTTAAGGTATTTCTGCATTGACTAACGACCCATAGGATTAACACAGCAGGGATTCCTGGCAGTCCAATTCAGTTTGAATGGGACTGCCAGGGACCCCCGCTGTTAATCTGATAGGCCATTAATCAATGCAGAAATGCTGGGGCTAGTTTAAGGAAAGTTTAAGGCATGTATTCAGAATGTACCTGGGTGTTTCCTGGTTTTTTTGGGGAATTGCCACTGGTTTTTGTTCGAATAAGAGTTGCTTCTACTGTATCTATCTACAGTATGTGATTTGACCTGCAGTAACCTTCACTCTTAAGAAAAGCCTCACATAAAGTAAAAGGCCTATCTCTCTCATTTTTTTCCCACTCGTTTATAACTTTGGGTAAACAAAAATCTGGTTTTGATTAAGTTTAGCAACTTTGACTGATTGCATGTAGTGAAAGTGAGAATTGTGTGAACATCAAACACAAGGACCCATGACAAAATGCCAAAGATGAAATGTCTAATCTTAGATATGAAGTACTGGATAAGAAGTAAGATACAAATAAATAGGGAAACAGGAGTTGCAGAGACCCGAGGGAAATGCAAATGACAAGATAAAGGACATAGGAAGTATGAGTGTCAAGCACTTCCTAATGAAATGTCACACATATGATTAGTCAATGATATCCGCATATGTATAATCCTATAACTAGAATGATTGTCAACAACATTATAAACACTAAGATACGCAAAGAGATTACTTACAGTACGTTCCAGTTTCTTGTTACTTCTTGTTGCTCCAAGATTTGTATGTACAATTGACATATAAATTAAAAACTGACTAAGTCAGTGATCATTCAAAGAAAGTACATTTTGGTGCACTCAAAAATTATTTTTTGCTTTTTTATGCAGTGATTACACACGAGTGAAGAAAGCTGTGCAAAGGTGAAAAATAAAACTCTAAAAGTTAAAATAACACATGGTGCTCACAATCAATGGTAATTGGTCGCTATCATCACTTTGGAATTTTAATTAAACAACCATATGATGAAAATGCAAAATTCCTTGTATGAGTTAATTACTCAATCGTAGAATGACAACCCTGCAACTAAACATAGGGGCTCATGCAGAGAGCATAGATAAGGAAATAGCGCCATCTTCTGGCGAAAAAACTAGCCAGAAATCCTTAAACTCGGGAGAAAATGGCGCGATTTTTAAAAGTGCCCAGAAAATTTTTCCGAGCTGTAAAACTCGCCAAACTCGTGGCGAGAACCTGAAAGTCGCCATGCTAATATAGCGTGGTATTCCAGAAGTTCCGAATCGCTGGAACACGCCAATATGTGCATTAGTATGGCGAGTTTCAAATAGCCAGGAAAAGTTGGCAATTAGCAGTTTTTTGCCGAAATGAGTTAACGACGTTCTCTGCATAATACCTTCACTAACGGCAAATCTGTGGCTATTTTACAGCCAT
Organism: Ascaphus truei; assembly: GCF_040206685.1. Taxonomy (NCBI): domain Eukaryota; kingdom Metazoa; phylum Chordata; class Amphibia; order Anura; family Ascaphidae; genus Ascaphus; species Ascaphus truei. Next base: position 49,817,943 of record NC_134483.1, on the reverse strand, counting down.
TTTAAACTTTTTTTAACGTTCCTCTCTGCTTGAGCCCCATAATGTTTTTGCAGTGTGATAATCACATATTAACCACTAGTACGGTGGATGTATGCATAAATCATCAGTGGATTGATTGCAATGGGATGTGTTTGGATTGTGATCCTCTAGTGTAGCTAAGCTATCATGTAAGCTGTTTGCTACAAACAGCGCAGCTCTAACATCACTGCCAACTTTTAAAACTAAATTCACTGATCTAATTGCCGTGAGTGTGGCAAGATGTGACAGGAACCTCAGCTGGTAACTAGGATGATAAACACAAAACCGCTAGAATAACTAAGCTAACATATGAATGCTGTGAACCTATAGACAGCGCAGCTCTATCATCACTGCCAAGTAGTACACTAAACTCACTAATCTAATGGTGGTAAGTGTGTAGCAGGATGTTGCTGAGATGTGGCTCAATGTTGAGATAATTGGTTATACAAAGTTGCTAATCCAGCTAAGCAGACACATGAGAGCTGTTCCAAGCTTAAGCAGCAGCCTCACTTGCAACTTCCCAGCTCCAATTTCCTGAATAACACCAATGAAATCACTGCAAAAGGAGGAACGCGGTTGAGATTAAATAAAAGTGAAGCATAGTAAATAACTGGCTACTTAGCTTAAGTAGGAGCTTGTTGCAGGGTCACCTGCCCCTGACGAAGCTCCGTCTGGAGAGAAACGCGTAGGGTGTAGTGACATGGTGATGTCACATCACGTGGTACTCGCGATCCTCTGGCTGCTGCTGTCGCTGATTCAAATCTCGGTGACTGACGTTTCTTTTTATAATATAATCCTGCCTGAGTCTGCAATCAATCATGGGGAGTATCAGAGGGTTCTCCTGCAGGTATTACCTCCAGCACTCCAGTGAGAGAGAACCAGCTATCATCCCAAAAGCTTGTCCTGTCTTTCCCAATACCATTGGAGGAACCTCAGAGCTTCTGTGAACCAGCAGGTAATCAGCACAACACACCCTGTAATAGTGTAATCTCCCAGAGGGTGGGGGAAAACCTGTTCATATGTAGGTACTTTTTGACAGTACAAAATGGACAGGCTTTTACAGCGAAGCAAGCCTATGAAAGAAGGTATGCTTCCAGTTTGAGTACTAAGAAGGATGGGGGGCCAGATGTAGTATCCAAGGAACTCTTGTCCACCAAGACAATGGACAAACTTCCTCACCAGGAGACGAGATCTGTTCTCGTTTGTATCACCCTAAGGAATGATATGTATGGTAGGGTGCCTAGAGGGTTGTTTTGGCTGGCTGGGACCCAGAAACCTCAGGAAAGGGACTATAGTATCGTGGTCAACAGGGTGGTGTTACAGTATTCATGTGTAGTGTCCAAGGGGGGGGGGGGCGATCTTGAAAGTCAGGATTGCCAGAACCTCCGTTTGATGAGCTACAACAATAATATTAGCAGCTCACAGCACATGGAGCTGCAGTGAGCTTAAATTGGACTGTCAATGTGTGCAGCATACTGGAAGGGGTTTTGTCTAGCCAGGGGTATATTCTCCACCAAGGAAGATCTGCAGCGTGTGTAGGGAGCGGTTTCCCTCCAAAATCAGGAGGACCGCGTGGAAGGATTTGCAAGTTGCAAGCTTTTCTTTTGCAAAATTGTGCAGGGCTTGGCGCGAAGCTAAGGCCTCGTTCAGGGTGCTGCCTTCGGAGGGAGGGCGTGCTGACGTGCTTGCTGCAGTGAGAAACAAAGTATTCAATTTGAATACTTGTTTTCAAGGTAGCTACTGCCCTGCCTCCGAAGCCAGGCGTTGCCGCTGACGACAGCTCAGTAAACGAAAATTTCGTTTCTTGGAGCTGAAGCCGCGTCACAGGGACCAAGGCAGCCAATTAAATCATTCTTCAGAATGATTTCATGGCTGCAGCTTGGATACTTTAACCCTGCAGCCTGTAGCCCCGCCCCCTCCCCAACGCTGAAAAGGCAGCTGGGGGATAATCACATGTCGCCAGCAAACTCCCAGCACTGCCTCCCGCACGCCCCCCCTCCGAGTCCTCAGCTGCCTCCCTGAACGAGCCCTAAGTCATGCCCTGCGAAGTGAATGGCTCGGCGTGAAAGTAGGAGCCGCACCCACCTTCTGTGAGTGGCTTGGCGTGAAAGCCGAGGCCACGCCCTTCTTCACTGTGCCCATGCTCTTCATTCCACCAGGGGGAGGAGGCACTAATCATTACCCAAAGAGACTGTCAACACTGGGGGAGGAGCCGGATACGAGCTACTGCACCCTCAGTTCCTCGTGGTGAGCAAGCTAAGAAGAGCTATACTCACTGTACTGTTTCTATTGCTGAACTTTATTCCCAAACTTTACACTAATATGTCTGGGTGTAAAGTATCCCAATACAGACTACCAGAAGGCTTCCTGGTAGTAGAAGTGAACAGGGAGAATTACCTAAAGTGCATCTGCCCCTGCTGCGACATTCCGTGCGGAGAGGTGAGCCTGACAAGAAAGTGCCTACGGTGTGGAGCCCTACACCTAAAGCCAGCTGTGTCACTGCCTACTCTACCCAACCGAAGAAACGAAGCAGCCTTATTGAAGAAAAGTGCGACCTCGGGGGCAGATGCCCCAAAGGAACTGTGTGTCCTGGTTCCTGCTACTACAAAGGATTACCGGGCAAGGTGACCGCCCGGGAGGAAGCTGAGGCGCTTCCGCTGGTGGCGTACGAGTGGGACCGCTGCCTGCAAGCCACCACCAGCAACCGCAAGGTGACTTGTGCTCTTCCCCTGGGGAAGAGTCCCACCCGACATCGGATGACACAGCAGTGGAAGGCGACCCGTAGTGATGCTCTGGCCAGAGTATCACCCCAGCGCACTGCGGAGAAAACGCCTACCTTCAGAACCGAGCGGGAGTGGAGTCCTGCCCTGATGACATTACTGCAAGGGGCGGTGCATCTCAAGTGGCGGAAGAGCGCCGTGGCGGCTCCCAGAGAGACGGCATTGGACGTGCCTCTTTCTGGCCGGGAGGACCATGCGACTTCCAGTATTCAGCGGAGTGGTGAGGATGAGTCTTCTTCCTTCCAGACTCAAGCGGAGCAATCCAGTGAGGAGGAACCGTCTGGTACTTCTTCCTACGTGGAGGACGTCAACACCCTTCTGGTGCAACCAGATGATGATGATGTCATCATAGAGGCGACCGCTAGGGCAGAGGAGGATGCTACCATGCCCGCTCCGGTGAGTTAGACCCACTTGATCTAACTCTACAGTGGCACCATGACCATGCAAGGGCCGAAGGTGTAAGGCCCCTAGCAAGCACCAGGTGCTGGCGGTGACAGGGCATGGTAGGCCTACAAACATTGGCACCCTTGAGGACCGTAACGCTTTTGTCACTCTTGCCCAAACCATACAGAAGGTAGTTAAACCTTCTCAGGACTGGAGAGACAGGGTGGAGTTTGATTATTCTGATGGGGAAGTGATGGCTGAGTGCACAGTTTCTTTTGGAGGAAAATCAGACAGATCAGAGACATCGAGTGTATCCACAGCGGTGACTTCTCTGAGTCTGACCTGTCGGCATGCTCTGCACCTGTGGGGAAGGTATTACAGGGATGGGACCCATGTTCCAAGGCTATGTCCCTTACATGAACAGGACCAGGTTCCTGCTGATTAGTCGGGATGTCGTGGATCACTAGTGGGAGGAAGGGAAGTTTTCTAAAGAAGAGACAGCCGAGGCCACCAGGAAGAGAGATAGGAAGATTAAGTTAGGATAGTAAAATCAACAGGCTTAACCACTCTTTATCAGGATACTCCCTCGTATGAATCACTGTTTTGCCAGGCCTGCAGCCGTAAGGTAACAAAGCTCAGCCGGGTCAACCAAGCATAGTCCAAAGGTACCGGCTGTCCCATGGCTATGACTACCCCTATGTCCCTGAACCCATCATGAGGGAGATAGAGGCCAATAGTGAAGATTGGTTGAGGATGCTGTGATAGAGTATTTATCTTCCATGTGCAGCTACTCTCGATTTTACACCGAGGAGAGAGTATGCTACCTCATGAAAGTGTGGAGTGTAGGACGGGGTATCTATATGGATCGAGTGGAGTATCGCCTTGAGCAGGGTCTAAAAAGGGTGTGCTCAATCACAGTTCCTGATCATGAGGGCAGGTTAGTTAAGAAGCCTGACCCTAAGCATTATTATTGAGGGGGTGACGATTCTCTATGTTGGGAGGGATCTGTTATGCTTCATCACTGTTATGAGTATGCGATTAACTGTATACTATAAACTGTAATAGTATAATTGTTATGCATTTGTTCCAAGCTGAAGGATGGTACACGAAATTTAGGTTCTAAGCGGAGACGTTGGATTCTCCACCAGGAGGGAGTGTAGCCTAGTTTTCTTTTTGGCTACTAATCCGCCTTCCCTAGCACATAAGCCATGGTATCAGTGCAGGCTGTGTTAGGCCCAATCTGGGGTTTCCCCTGCAGTGAGCATCTCCCTTGAGTGACAGATGGGGCGGGACTAAGGCCTGTGTTCTGCCCAATCAGAGGCTCAGACCTTGGACCCTGCTCCTGTGTACAAAGGGAGCTGCACAGCCAAATTTTGTCTGTGTTCTCTCCCATGAGAGAGACTGTCCCAGGAAGAGTGTTTACAGGTCTCCGACCACCTTCCATCCCCACCCTTAGGGGAGTGGAAGTGGGGACTGTACCTCCTACTCCACCAGGGAGTAGGGGAAGAGCTAGGATAGACTCTCTGGCCCTTGCCGGGGTTGATTCAAGGGACCATCAAGAAGAAGGAATAGAGTTTAATCAGTTAAAGGATGTATTCTGTGAGTTTGGACAATAAAGCCGTTCCTGTTTTATAATATACTCCTGCCTGAGTCTGAAATCAATCATGGGGAGTATCAGAGGGTTCTCCTGCAGGGATTGTCTTCGGCACTCCTGGAGCCTGTAAGAGATGGAGGCGCTGCACCAGTGAGAGAAAACCAGCTATCACCCCAAAAGTCTGTCCTGTCTTCCCAATACCATCGGTGGAACCTCAGAGCTTCTGTGAACCAGCTGGTAACCAGCCCAACACACCCTGTAATAGTGTAATCTCCCAGGGTGGGGGAAAACCTGTTACATATGTATGTACTTTTTGACAGTACAAAATGTTAGACCATAACTTAGTGACAGATAATTTTATCAGGTTCAAAATCTATTTACTTGGGCTGCTAATGGTTCTATTCATATGTCCCCTTTACAAAGGAGCAATTCGTTGCTTGGCTATTAAGGTGAGAAGCATATTATAAATATTTAGAGTACATTCAGTCTTAAAGACTTCGCTGGCAACAGAGGTATCTTAGAAGCATTATGTGCAGATGTAAACTACATTGTTTTCTAACATAAACCAATTTATTGCAGAGAATTTACCATATTTATGTTGCATGTTTTGCCTCTATATAACCTTCTGTGTGCAGTGTGCTCCTCTGTAAAAAAAAATAAAAAAAAGTCCCATGATACTTGCAAAATACTCTGTTTAACATAATTTTTTAAAATGTTTTTTTCAATGCAATACTCTGCGATGATCGCCTTATACAGAGACTCCCCTCTGTCCTTCTCACTGTATTCAAATGAAGTTACTTCACTAGGGTGACGCAACAATGTCAGAAATATTTTTGTCCAAATTTTAAAAAAGAATCACTTACTGTAATACAAAAGTACTCATTTATTTATTTTTAAAAGACTGGCTAGCTCAAACATTGCTACAGTAGGACAGGAGATGCCATTTACTGTATATTATTGCTTGGGTAGATTAATACCTATTAATCCTAGGGTGACCTGTTACAAATTAGTGTGTATTGCACAGCTGGACATTAATGAAGACCATGGGGCCTATGCTACTGTACAAGCGTTCATAAGCCACTTATCGAGCACTTATCGGGCAAAATGCCTACTGCGATTCTGTAAGCCTCGATAAGTGGGCGATAAAGGAATGATTCGTAATTTCTCAGCCGTGATTAAAAGATTGCTGGGTGAGCGGTGATAACCCACTTATTGGCAGGTTCTGAAACTCGTGCAATTCTAGTAGCCGCGATTAGGTTATCGAGGCCTATCGCGGCTCTAGAATTGTGAGTTTCTCCCAAAATCTTCACGCCAGGAAAAGTTGGTGTGAGGCTGGTGAGAAGCTGCTGAGAGGCGGTGATACAGGAAAATGCAGAAAAAAAGCATCAGATTTTTTTTTTAAAGGATGTGATGTCATCTCAGAGGGAGGAACGTCACATCCTTAAAACCATATGGCTATATCACATGGTATTACAGCCAATGGGATTGAAGACAATCCATTGGTTGCTGTACTATATGATAGGTCACATTAGTTCAAAAGGATGTAACGTCACTTTAAGGGATGATGTCACATCGTTTTGAACTAATGTAACCGATCACATGGTACAGCAGCCAATGGGATTGTCTTCAATCTCATTGGCTGTTATACCATGTGATCTAGCCATGTCTTTTTAAGAATGTGACGTACCATCCTTGGAGAAGACGCCACACCCTTAAAAAAATAAATAAAGAGGTGGGCACATGATACAGCATTCAACCGGATTGGAGCTGTACCATCTGACCATAAAATGTGATGTCACAGGCCATATGTAAGGCCTGTACTTCTCATTTTACCTCAAGAAGCCAACAAGAGAACATCCTGTTCTGGATTTACCATGGGGCTTTGGATTGACAGATGAAGAAAGAAGATTAAAGAAAAGAAGAAAAAAATGTCAGATGAAGAAAAAAGACAGTGATAGAAGATAAAAGAAAGATTTTTATTTTTTACCTGACGCTAGTCTTCAAGGTGGATGGCGTTGGATTGCGGTGATGACGTCGCAGTTCGAGAGTTTGCAGATACAACGGGATTCGGAGGGTGAAGACTCTAAAGGAAAGACAAATATTGAATGTATGTACTGTAAATGTCTTTTTTCATTGTATTTATTTATTTTTATGTTTGTGATTGCCCATTGCCTAATGTATTAATCTGTGCCCCTTTAGGGTACAGGAAAATATAGTGACAGCCAATGCATTTTGATTGCATTGAATTGATTGTATTTTTTTTTATTTGTTTTTATTGTTTGGATTCAATTGTTTGGAATTTGGATGGCTTGTTTTTAGTACATTTTAGGATTGGTTAGAATTTTAAAGTAATTATTTGTTTTGTTGGCTACTGGTTTAAATTCATTAATTGTTTTGTTGGCTAGTGCTTTATTTATTAAATTGATTGGTTGGCTAGTGCTTTTATTTAATTGGTTGGCTGGTGCTTTTATTCAATTGGGGTGTTTAAGTGCTTGTGTATATGTTTTATTATTGTTTATTTGTGGCCTTCATGCTTTTTTATTAGGGTGACCATTGACTGCTATAGTTGCTTATCATGCCCATATTATATGGGTATGATATACCACTATGCCAATCATTGGGTAGAGGGTGGGTTTAGTGGTCCTGGAGTGGGTGGTTAGGCAACCTGGGTGGGTAGCAGGGTAGGGTGGGTTAACCCCTTAAATACTATAGCGGTTATTAACCATTAGATTTAAAAAAAAAATACAATGTACTGTATTGTTTGTGAGCAGACGCATCGCAGCTGACGCCATTACTCTCGTTGATGCATCCAAGTGTGAGCATATTACCTTATTGAGTGCAGCCAGTGCTTATTACTGTTGATTTGACTTACTTGCTTTGAATGTATATTCGATTTATGGTGATCTGACTGCTATTATTTACTCATATATTTAGGCTTGGGATTAGTCACTTGGCCAGTTTGCTGCTTGTGTTTAATGTTTATTGTGGTGTATTTAGAGGTTAGGGTAAGGGAGAGGGAAGTACCTACTGTATGATCATGTAGATCATAGGGAATGGGCCAGAAGAAGGGGTTCTCCCCGAAATGTTGCCCCCTCTACTTACCTTTTTACATTGTATTCCCCCCCTTTTTCTTTTCTTTTTTTCTTCTCCCTATTTTTTTACTTTCCCTCCCCTTGTTTTCCCCATCCCTTTACCTCAATTTACTTTTCCCCCTTAGTTTGCTTTGTACACCTACAGCTAGTTTTAGCTTCATTTTATAATTTTGTATCAGTTCTACAATTGTGTACAATTTATTGTTAGGATATATTTTGCATATTAAAATGGTATTAGCAGATTTTCTGTTTATTCCATTTTTTGAGTGCTGGGAGCCACTGTGGTGTTGGTATTTTTTCTTGTATTCTTTCTGGCAATGGAGGACATGGACCTGGAGTGTGCTGGTGAGGACGCCCTTCATGATGGTAGGGGTAATTAGAAAGGTTTATTTACTTTATTTATGCTGGCTGCCCATTACTGTACGTCTTGTGTTTTGGGGTGGGGGGTTATTTCGATGTATTGCACATGTAGCAGTGCTCCCCGTCCTTACCTCCAGTGAGGAAGAGCTGATGCTTTGTGCCACTGGAGCTCCATGGTGGACTCAGAGTGCGGGGGCCGCCCCCTTGAGTGATCGCACATGCGCAGTGCAGGGCCAGGGACGTATGGGCCATGATATAGTGCAGTAGCCATCTTGGGTAGCACTGCAAAATGTCGCACGGGACTTCAGTACATGTCCCATAGTGCTTATGGAGGTAGGCACTACATGGGGAGTCCTAGCCAATAGGGCTCGAGGAGACAGGGAATGTCTGTGGTGTGCAAACGGACTGTGCGCCAGTCCAGAGAGAGGGAGCAATGGAGCAGGTAGTGTTCAGGGAACAGCCTAGTTTTGCCCCTTAGGCCCCAGGTGGGCCCTGAGTCACCACCAGATTAGTGTGCAGGGAAGGCCCCAGGTGGGGCTTCCCCCTTTACACATAGGGTGCTGTTGTATCAGTGACCGGACGGCCACGCCGTGCCCTGCGGTCTGGTACCAGGCCAAAGGCCGCATAGACATTCACGTGAGACACTCCAGCTGGAGCTCACCCATGAGGCGGATCAGGAATTTAAGGAGTAAGGGGATTTAGTCAGAGGCCCTGCAGCGAGGGACCTGACTGAGCCTCACCTGACAGCTGCACCTGTATAAAGAAGTGCCCAGAAAGGTATAAGTGCACCAACGGTTCAAAGGGGTAGCACTACCTCAAACTTGGGTGGGACTGACATTGGGAAGGACACCAGGGTTATTGGTGTCACCACACCTTCAGTACTTTGGGGGACAACCAAGTGTTGGGACATTGGGTGTACAGGAGTACTATTGTTGCATGTGTTTAGTATATGTTATTGTGTGTGTACAGTAAAGATCCGTTATATACCTGTGTGTGTATTATTCATTACTGTATTGGTTCCTGTGAGGGGTTATCCCGTCAACGCTGGGATCCCTCAGGTGGAGGCGCTGCACTATAGGAGAAAGAGCTCATCCCAGGGTCCCAGTGGCAGCGGCTTAGTTCTCCTGTGAGCAATAGGTATAGCAGCACACGTAGTCGTCCGCGGTGGTTATAGTGTGCTGGTATAGGGTGCCGGTATCCCCTATGCATTTAAATGCCCCGCGTCACGTGACTGTGGTAATAAAATGCATAGGAGATACCGGCAACCCATAACTGGGCCTGTATCTCAGGAAGCAGGGGGTCCCCGGATCTGAAATCAACGTGGTTCTGCTCCGGTGACCCCTGCTCATCTACACTAGTGTTACATTTTCTATTAAAAACTTTTGATCGCTGGCAAGATTTGTGCAGGGAGAGGCGGCTCTCTCTGTGCAGCTCTCTCTGCAGCTGAAAGAAATCGCCGGGTAAGGCCTTTTCAGAGAGGCGGTCATCATGTCTTCGGCTACTCGCCCGTTTTGGGACTTTTGCTATCACAGGTAATCGAGGCTTTCAACACCAGCGCTCAAAAATCAGACGAATTAAATGGCCCAGTGATTTTTTTTTTTAAAGAATGCTTATAGCATAGGCCCCCATGTGTTGCATTCTATAACATGCCTAATATTCTGCCAACTTTCTATTGCTTTTCTATACACTGAATCTATCATTTATACATCTGTTTATTCAAGCGTATTTTGCATGGGAAAGTAAGATGAAATGTATGTCCTTTGCAAATACTGTAAAAAGCAACATTGTTATAAAACCTCTAAGCTATATATTATTTCTGCTGTCTTGCTGCAGGTTTTGGAGGAGCTCTGGGTTATCTCATAGGTGCTATTGACTGGCAATCTACTCTCTTCGGAAGACTCCCTGGATCAGAATTTCAGGTCATGTTTCTCTTCTCTGCTTTGGTTTTTCTCCTTCTTCTTGCTGTACATTTGTGCAGCATTCCTGAAGTTCCCCTAGAAGATGAGAGAATGGAAACAAATCTGTTGCTAAAACATGATGAATTGAGCACTTATGGTTCTACAGAAAAAGCACCAAATGTTTTTTTTAAACCGAGAGAAAATAAACGAAGATCTATATCTCAATTAGAAGAAAACAGAATTGAAGACACAAAGCTACAGGTAATAGGGGACCTATTTTAATCAATGCCTGCCTTAAATATCTTCCTCACTGTGGTTCAATCAAAGCTGCAATAGATGGTATTGCATAGTAACATTTGTATTCTTTATTTACATGCTCTGAGTTTACAAAATGATGTACCGTACACTCATCTCTCACAATTTTGCTCCTGCCGCATACTGTATCTGTGAATGTGCAATTTATTGCAAGGTCTTTGTAAGGGAAAGATGGTAATTGTTACAAATTGAATACTTTCTCTTAAAAGGCCTTTGGGTAATGTGTAGAATTACAGACTTGTGGGCTACTGTATTTATGAAAGCAATGATTTTTTCCCCCAAATCTTGGGTAGTTCATTTGTATCAGTGTTGCATCAATATGTATAATGCAGCAGAGAGACATGGATGAATGATTATTGGTACTGTAATAGTCAGTGTGTAACTAATCATTAAGTGCTTCTGTATAGTCATGTTAAAGGCACTCGCGTGCAGCTGAACTTGTCTGGTAAACTAAAGAGAGATTGATCTTGAGAAGAGGTCCATAATGGGACAGAAATGTTGACATTTTCACAATACATTCTTAAACATGTTGTGAGTGCCTGTGCTACTATATACTTTTGGACTATTTACTGTATATGTTGGTGCTGAAATCCACCTAAAACGTGTATTTAAAAAAATAAATTGTGTGCCAAATTGCAAATTAATGTAGCCTATGTCTAACTCTCGGGATAAAATTACAATTTCAAAAATGTAAAAATTATTTTAAACAATTAGCAGAACACCAGGCCAAGTACCCATCTCACCATACTGTATGTATGTAATGATCTTCCCGATACTGCGGTCTCATCTCCATGTTGCTCCAACAAATTTCCTAATCCTTGATCTTTGGATATCCCTTGGAGTCCAGTCGATTTACTTATTTGTCCAACAATGGTAATTTATTCTTGCGATAGGTCTGGTTTAGCCTACGCTACTAGAGCTTCTGTCCTGAATAGCAGAGGTTGTGGGTTCTGATTGTAAGGAAGCAGGGAGACTCTCTCTGAGGGTTTCTTCCTTACCTGCTGCCGCGCGGCGTTCCAGCACAGCCGGTTCCTGTTCACTGCGGGCCCTTTCTGCACCCTTCACCGGACAAGGCTCCGGCCACTTTACGGAACGCGCACACACGCACGGTACTTCTGGGGCTCGTGCGGAGTTAAGCTCCGCCCGCACGCCGACGTCACATAGTATCCTCACGCAGCACATGCGCGTGACGCGTGTGCACCGCCCACAAGCTGCGCGGCAACGCTAAACACCTGCTCAGGTGTCCTTCAGCCAATCCCTGTGCTGCAGCACTCTCATGGCACTCTCATTGGTTCCTGGTTGTATTTATATTCTGCTCAGCCATTTCTTCTTTGGCTGAGCATAGTTCCTGGTATCCTTGTGTTCCCACATTCTTTTCCTGCCTTGCTGCTGTCTAACTTTGTTTGCTGTCTTGTTTTCCTGTGTACCGACCCGGCTTGACTTTGGACCCTTTCTCTGGATATCGACCCCGGCTTGCCTCTGACCTTCCGTACTTCTCCATTCCTGACCATGGCTATTGGACTATCGACCATCCTACTGTCTCCAATCCTTGACCACGGCACTACGGACTCTCCTGGCACCTACCTACAACCGTGGCAAGTATACAGACTAACCTAACCTCTCCTACCCAGACCCGGCTACTTTGACTATCCACCTTCCAAGCGTGCCTCCGCTGCTGTGGGTGGCGTATTATCTGCCTTCCCACCTCAGTAGCGGGGTCCCGCCTTGTTTGTGGTGAGCACAAGTGTTACACTGATCCTGTTGGTACATGACACCAGTACCCCTTTCTCAGAAAGTGCTTCCGTTTATCAATATAGGTCTTCTGGAAATCCTTTCAGGAAGTGTGTGGTGGGAGTTAATTCAATATACATTGCATATCTCATTAGTATATCTTCCAGGTAATCTAAGGTGTGCTCCTTTTTAAGCCGAGGTGTCTTTCCATATGTTACTTGGAGGGAGGTTTGAGGGGATATTTATTTATTTAAGTACTTGAGACTCTAGTAAAATATGTCTCCACTTAAAGCTATATTTCCGGGATTCTGAATCCGCAAATGGATTCGGTTTTAATTAAAATCCGAATCTGAATCTGCCTTTTTGAGCCTGATCCACAGCTGAAAAGAACTCGCAAAGTCGCAGATGGTTCGTATTTGTGTGAAAATGGTGTCCCTCTCTACGCAAGGTACGAGTACTGCTTTAATGAGCCATTCGCAGTTTCACTGTACCGGCCATGTGTATTTACATGTGCATGGCTTAATCTTTGAGGCAAGCGTATGCTACTGTCAGGATCAACTAGGTAGCCCTCCAGTAAGAGACCCACACTGGTGGTTTCTTTTTTGTCTTCCTCTTCTGGATCAGGCCCTCTATTATCTGTGTTCCCATGCTAATCCTGAAGAAGTCCTCAAGTCTCACTATTTAAGTGCACAGTCTCTTCTTGTCTTGTTGGAGTGCAATCATTTGCTTCTTCCCAATCCCAAATTGCTGCTTTGTCTTCTTTAAGCTATTGTTATCTTTAATAGTCTTCTACACCAAATAAGTCATTTTCTTACATCTTTAGTTACATAGTTACATAGTAGATGAGGTTGAAAAAAGACATACGTCCATCAAGTTCAACCTATGCTAAATTTAGACAACAGATACTTTATCCTATATCTATACTTGTTTATTGATCAAGAGGAAGGCAAACCAAAAACCCCAGTGTTGTATCATCCAATGATATCTCATAAGGGGAAAAATAAATTCCTTCCCGACTCCAAGAATTGGCAATCGGATTCTCCTTGGACCAACATTCTTCCCATGCTTACTTATTTGGTATATCCATGTATACCTTTCCTTTCTAAAAAGATGTCCAACCTTTTTATGAACAAATATATTGTATCTGCCATCACAGTCTCCATGGGTAAAGAATTCCACATTTTAACTGCCCTTACTGTAAAGAACCCTTTCCTTTGTTGCTGGTGAAATCTCCTTTCCTCCAACCTTAAGGGATGCCCCCGAGTCCTTTGTACTGCCCTTGAGATGAATAGTTCTTTTGAAAGCTCCTTGTACTGTCCCCGAATATATTTGTATATAGTTATCATATCCCCTCTTAGACGCCTCTTTTCTAATGTAAATAAATCTAATTTAGCTATCCTCTCCTCATAAGTTAAATTGTCCATCCCCTTTATTAATTTGGTGGCTCTTCTCTGCACTCTCTCTAGTTCCATAATGTCTTTAATAAGGAGTGATGCCCAAAATTGTACTCCATATTCAAGGTGTGGTCTTACTAATGCTTTGTAAAATCTCATCATTATGTTTACTTCCTTTCCATCCATTGCCCGTTTAATGCAAGATAATATCTTGTTTGCCTTTGCATACTGCATGACTTTGGGCACTATTGCTAAGCCTGCTGTCTACAAGCACTACTAAATCCTTCTCCATATACCATTATAGTTATACGATTGCTTGTCGTCATATACATCTCTGCATATTCAACTCCTTGATCTTTCATCTTGGACTGTTTCATGAACAAAACAAAAAGAATAACCCCTCCAAAAGCGCTAACCTACACTAAGCTAAGTGCTAATAATATGTGCTAATGTAATTAAATGTGCTCGTGCAACAACAAATTAAAGTGACTTACACAATGCTGTGAGAAAATAGCAGCTAGGTGACAATAATGACAGGTATTTCCAAACCTGATATACACAGTGAACAAACAAATATAAAGTCCCCAGCGCTAAAGTCCAAGATACCGTGATCTTTAAGGCAGTCTCTAGTCTTTAAGGTGGTAGTTGGGCTCTGGTATAGATGCTCCAGATGGGATGATGTCCTTGATGTAGATGGGTACACCGTCTGAAATAACAGATAAACAGACACACCTGATTGCGCAGTGTGTTACAGCAATCAGAGCCCTATCTGAGATGTGAAAGAATCCTACTCACATAATGAACGCCAAAGTGTTCAGTGGAGAGGATCTGTGCTTGCTTCCCTTGTAATCCGCTCCTCACACGAACCCCACGTGCAGACAGCTTACTAGGGACAGCTGGCAGTGTACACCCTCTATCCTCAATGGCGTCGGGGATGCGTCCGTTATGGCACCTCCACCGATGTGAGACAGGAATATGTACAAGATAGTGTAGTATGAACAGACCTTTATTGCTTAAAACACTATAAAACGTAATAAAATACACTCACATGGTGCAATGATAGATGGTACTGCTCAATATGCCGTCCGCAGCTTGCATTTCCTGATACCGCACCGGAGAGAATCACTGCACACAGACACGCTGTCGACTTGGCGTGTGACGTCAGTGCTAAAGGAAGCTCTCCCCGCGGCAGGACTACAATGGCTGCGATGGTTCTATTGACTAAGCTCCTCCTCCCTACGCGTTTCGTGACACGTGGTCACTTCGTCAGGGGAAGGTGGAGCTTAGTGTGTGACGCCTTATATGCAAACCCAGATGGAGAGATACTCCTACTTGGGGTGGGACTTAGCTGTAATGTCGGTCGAGGGGGATCAGCTCTGTCACTAACAGCGCGATCGGGGTTAATGCCTTGACAACATTTAACATATATGTCCACATAATGTGCAATAAATGGGAACAGTACAATGAACAAATTAAGAACAAATAAAATAATAAAACAATCATACTTACATATAAACACCCATGTATTATCATGGTGTAGATCACATATTTATAAAGTTAATACATTCATTATGCAATCCCTGAATGTTTTACATAAAATATCCCACTCTGCGTAGCTGGGATAACTTAAGAGTCCTTCAAAAAGGCTGCAAGGTCAAAATCAATGTTAAGGCCTAGGGGGGTCAAGGTCTTACGTGTGTAAATCCAATAACTTTCTCTTTTAGAGACTGTATTGAGCCTGTCCCCCCCACGCCAACTACTTTTGGGATTATCAATCCCTATACATACTAAACCTTCTGGACTCTGATGGTGATGGTGTTTGAAATGGTTTGAGACACTATGTGTCTCGAGACCCCTCTTAATGTTGTAAACGTGTTCAGCGAACCTTCGTTTGAGGGGTCTCCCAGTGCGGCCCACATATTGGAGTCCGCATGGGCATTCCAGCAAATAGACACAGAAATTTGTTTTACAGTTGATGAAGGTTTTTATGTTAAAGTTTTGTCCTGTCACATTAGATTTAAAAGTCTTTGTTTTTTTACTGTGTTTACAACCGATGCAACTTTGGCATGTATAGTAGCCTTTAAGATCATTTAACCATGTGACATGGTGATCTCGCAGGCTATCTAACGGACAGCTAGGTGTTTATATGTAAGTATGATTGTTTTATTATTTTATTTGTTCTTAATTTGTTCATTGTACTGTTCCCATTTATTGCACATTATGTGGACATATATGTTAAATGTTGGCAAGGCATTAACCCCGATCGCGCTGTTAGTGACAGAGCTGATCCCCCTCGACCGACATTACAGCTAAGTCCCACCCCAAGTAGGAGTATCTCTCCATCTGGGTTTGCATATAAGGCGTCACACACTAAGCTCCACCATCCCCTGACGAAGTGACCACGTGTCACGAAACGCGTAGGGAGGAGGAGCTTAGTCAATTGAACCATCGCAGCCATTGTAGTCCTGCCGCGGGGAGAGCTTCCTTTAGCACTGACGTCACACGCCAAGTCGACAGCGTGTCTGTGTGCAGTGATTCTCTCCGGTGCGGTATCAGGAAATGCAAGCTGCGGACGGCATATTGAGCAGTACCATCTATCATTGCACCATGTGAGTGTATTTTATTACGTTTTATAGTGTTTTAAGCAATAAAGGTCTGTTCATACTACACTATCTTGTACATATTCCTGTCTCACATCGGTGGAGGTGCCATAACGGACGCATCCCCGACGCCATTGAGGATAGAGGGTGTACACTGCCAGCTGTCCCTAGTAAGCTGTCTGCACGTGGGGTTCGTGTGAGGAGCGGATTACAAGGGAAGCAAGCACAGATCCTCTCCACTGAACACTTTGGCGTTCATTATGTGAGTAGGATTCTTTCACATCTCAGATAGGGCTCTGATTGCTGTAACACACTGCGCAATCAGGTGTGTCTGTTTATCTGTTATTTCAGACGGTGTACCCATCTACATCAAGGACATCATCCCATCTGGAGCATCTATACCAGAGCCCAACTACCACCTTAAAGACTAGAGACTGCTTTAAAGATCACGGTATCTTGGACTTTAGCGCTGGGGACTTTATATTTGTTTGGACTGTTTCATGTCTTGTTGTTTCCTCACCAATTGCTTTGTCTCTTCTGATATTTTCTAATCCTATTTTTGTTGGTGATTCTTCCACTTTATTTCTGCGCTTTCAACTTCAATCTTCAAAAGTTCTTCATAATTGTTGGTTAAAGTTTTTCCCTGTCCATTTCGAGCAAGGTGAAGTGATTTTTCAGCTCTAGTTGAAATTGTCTGCTGTTATTCTTGAAGTTCTTGATGTTTTTGGTTTCATCTTTTTAATCCGTTTTCTTTCCATCTTCAGTCAGATGTAGTTTACAGTGAACCACTTGGTGATCACTTCTTGCGTAAAAATGATTAAGCACTATGCAGTCTTCAATCTTGCTGTTGACTAGGATATAATCAATATAATTCCTGATCCCAATGTGTCTTCTCCATATCCATTTAAAGGCCTCTTATTATTTATTAACATTTATTTATAACACACCAACCTATTCCGTTGTGCAGTACAATCAAGTGGAGGACATCACTCTGAGTACGGTGTCCTCTGGATCCCAAACATGCTCCCACAACAACCTATGCATTTCTACTAACTTGCTGCTTCATCGGAGGCGGCACTTCCAGAACATCTTGCACAATTCTGTATATTCCATTTTTGTTCTTGCGTCTTGGGATTTCTTCATTTCTTGTTTCCTCAGTAAACTGCTCTTTCTCATTAATATTTTCTTATTTTATTTCTTGGTAGTGATTCCTTCAGCGTTTTCTGATTTTTTTAATCTACAATATTCATATGTTTGTCATAATTATTTGTTAATTATTACCATGCATCTCGAGAAAGCTGAAGCAATTTTTTTTCTCTAGTTGAACGTTTCTGCCGTTATTTTTGAGGTTCTTGATGTTCATTGCTTTTATGTTCTTTTTAAGCCATTTTCTCCTTTTCAATAACGTTTCAATTTAATTTGAATTCCATTGAGACCACCCAATGTTCATTTTCTTTTCGATACTTCTTGAAGAATGATTTCATGATGTAGAAGTTTTCACATTCTACCAATCTGTCTCCATGGTATTTTCTGTGTTGCCATAACCATACTTGCCAACTGATGCTTTATCTTTGTTGCATTTAAATTTTCCATATGGATCTTGAGGTGGCCATATCATTTGTTGATAAGTTAGTTGATTTTCATCATAGACGTCTCCTACTGTACTTCATGGTCTGTGTGACTTGATGTTGGGTATAGACTTGGATCATTTGGAGCTTACAGTACTTCTCTTTGTTAACTGATGATTTTGTCTGTTCTTAAATGTGAGCTTTCCTACTCCCAGTATGTTGGTTCTCCATTTCTAGTCAATGATGAAGCCTACTCCACTGATTCTTAAATTTTTCTGTACATCTGTAATATAATAAGTGTCCACTTTTGAACTCAATGAGGCTGCTTTTTTACTTCACGAAGGCCAAAAATATCCAATTTAATCTTTTCTAGTTTGTCTTTCGGATCCTTGCACTGCTGCTTCACTAGAGAGAGTTCCACAGATGTAGGTAGCCAGATTTAGGTTTGAATGACAGTTTTGTTTAGCCCTTGGGGATTCTTAACACACCCTCTGCCTTCATGCCTACTTTGTGAATCCTGCCTCTGGAGAATGATGGCCATTACTTTTCTGTGTGTTCTGGTATCTTGTTTAAGCTTTTATAGTATGGTTAAACCTACCAGCACAAGTTCCAGTATACATCTTCCTGAACACCCGTCTCAAACTTCGTACTGTAACAAGTGCACACCACAAACAGGACGGGACCGCGAAGCTGAGGTGGGGATAGTGATATACACCGACCTACAACCGTGTAACCGCGTCCGGAGTGCAGAGTGAAGGTCGCGAAGCCGGGTCAGGGTAGTAGAGGTCAGAATAGTCGTGATACTTGCCGTGGTCTAGGATTGGAGAAGTCGGATGGTTGTTGTGCGTAGCCGGGGTCCAGGAGTAGAGAAGGTGGGAGTCCAAATACAAGCCGAGGTCAGGGGTCAGAGACGGCAGTGGTCCGGGTACAAGCTGAGGTCAAAGGTAACAGAAATCAAGGCAGAATGCAAGAGCAACAGCAGAGCAGCAGAATGCTTGAGGAATGCAAGTTTATAGAAGTTTATGCTCAGCCAATTTGCCTCAGGGCTGGCTGAGCATGTAAGGAGCAGGGAGCCAATGGGAAGGCTTACAGGCAATGAGTCATGAATAATTAAAGAAAGGTTATCCAGTGATAGGCAGGGGCAGAGTGCACCACAGGTGTGGAGTAATTGATGTTGTTAACTCCTCACGTGTCCCTTGGAACGCGGCGCCGGCGTGGAGTGTGAACAGGAGCGCCATCTATTGCATCACGGGACACGGTGCAGGGGCGGAGCCTAGGTCCAGTCCTGTTAGTGGAAATGCGCCACTTGTTTGCAGCGCTCACGCGAGAGGCATCACCCGTGACATCACGGGGGCGGAGCCTATGAACGATCCATGAGGTGTCCCCCCGACTGACAGCACAACTCCTGTGCAGAACCTCAGAGTGAGGTGCGTTACCCATCCCGTCGCGGGACGCGTCACTGGGGCGGGGCCGAGGTCCAATCCTCACACCCACCCTCACACTTTTGAAGCAGCAAGGGAAGAAAATATAGATATATCCAGGCTGAAAGTCTCCGGCACCAGAGCTTGATAATTTATTTAAAAAAAGTAGTGTGTGCGCGTGCATATAGATATATCTACAAAAGAAAAAAGAAGAGCATGCTCCATAGCACAATATATTTAATTACAGTGATAAAAACAGAGACAAGATAAAAATACTCAATTGTGAATGAGAGGTGGATAGCAATTGTTTAACATTACCACTCTGAGTCCTGTAAATGGAATCGAGCTGTGAGGCAGGAAGGTTTCTTAGCAGCCAAAGTGTTGTGTAAAATGGCTCTTTAAAGTGAATAATGAAAGCAGTAGGCAAATACCTGGGTATGGCAGTGGCAAACTCTGATGTAAAAAGATATGACTCCGTAGAAACAATACAAATATGGAGGGTTCACCAGGTATTAGTGAGCTTTATGATGGAGAATCCGAAAGCCGAAAGATCCCCAAAGTTGTGCTGTCTTTCCTCAGCATGAAACTGTGCGTGGCTGGAAATGGGTGACCTCCGCACTACAAACAGCTGAGAGGGCAATCCAACCGACGCCGGAAGTATGGATCAGACGCTCCGTGGAAACGTCCCAAATGAAGGAATAAACTCCAAACGAATTCAGCCGTAGTGTAGGGGGTTAAGTAAGAAAATACCTCCAGAGCCGAGTGTCTCTTGGCCCCCCACCAGTAGTGTACGTACAGTAGCAATTTGAAATATCCATGCCTTAAAAACAGCTGAAGTTCCTGTCAGCAAATTATGTCAAGCGAACTTTGACTAGCTGGTAGATAACAAAATGTCCTATGTTGTGGATGGTGTATGTAGCAGCTCACCATCCAATGTGCAATAAAAGATTGTCCCAATGTGTTTTGTCGCATTCATGCAACTTTCTCAAGGGTATAGTTGCTATATGGTGGCAAGATCTTATGTACCCTAAAGGTTACCTAAATGGCAATCAGCTGAGGACAACATTTCAAGCGGCAATATATCTTTCACTAATTACAATGATTGCCTGTGTAAATGTATTAGCAAATGGCAAACAGAGACGTTTATTAACTCAATGAACGATACAAAAACTATATATGTATATATACCCTGTGTGTGGACGTACTGTAGAGATAAATATTTGTTTCAGTTATAATATTTTAGTTTCCCAATTGCTTTTATGATATTATGCTCATTTTAGCGTTTTTCAATTAGTTATTTCTTTTAACATTTCCTGGCTTTTTTAATTTATTTATTTTTGCTAAAATAAAACCAAAACAAACACATGAACACATTTTAGAACCGAATCCACATCCAAAACATTATTTTTTTTTTTAGAACCATAACATGAGTTAAATTGCCCACCCTTAATGAACCTGTCCATGTTTTTTTTATCCAACCCAAACTACTGTTACTATTTACAGAAACTGTTCTTATTCTGACATTTCTAATTGATGAGTCAGCCATTAATTGAAGCCTTCTAACAAAACCAATAGATTACTATTCATTTGATTGAAAGAGATTTGTGAGGATTAATTAGAGGTATAATTATATGTATACTGTAGTTGTAATTATTAGGCAATTAGGGTACAGTACATTCGTTGTTTTTATTCCTTAACATCATTAACAACATCACATTTGCTCTATGCATTGGAAATGAGAGCACAAAAGATCTAACATTAGTTGCTTTTTGAACCTTATTCACGCACTTTACATTCTATTGATATGTTTTAACATCCTTTTCCACCTCTCCTATTTACCATCGTTGATGGCAGTATCGTTATCTAGTGCAAACTAGAGAAGCGAGGAGATAGGGACTGTTTTGACATATTCATAATGTGCAAGCTAAAAAATATATAAATTGATTATATATACTGTATGAATAGAACATTTTTTTGTTTCTTGCCTGGAGATTAAAGAACATGACATGACCTTAAGTGGAAGCCTGCTTCCTGTGCACAATATCCAACAAAGTACTAAGCAATTGGAGGCAATGCTGTCACAGTTTTTATACAACATTTCACTAGTGAACCGTCTTCTAAAAGACCCTTTGATTTAAAAGTAGAAGATGTGAAAATTGACCACTACAATGAGGCAATTGATGAGCTTTGTCTTTTTGTACATTTGCTTGAGGCAATCTGGAGATGGACTTGAAATCATGACTTTATGGAGGTGTGACCTTTCCCCATATTCATGGTCGAAATCAGTGTAGTATTTGTTTCCCTTGAATTTCTTTTACTTCCCTGTATCACATGAATAGTACTTTTTTTTTTTTCTCTCTCAGAGAACAAAAAGAGCCATTCATTTAAACATCCAGTTACGGTATCCTGCTTGCAGGAAAGCTTTCTTCTCGCTGAAGTAGACTTTATTTAAAAATATTATTGGACCTAAAGGATGTGTGATCAAATGGATTGGGTGCTCGCTGAAAACTGCACTACATTTGTGTCTTCGAGTACCTTACAGCAGGGGAGCGCAATCTTTTTTCCCTGCACCCCTTGCTGGCGGTTCCCTCTCTCCGCGCCCCGCTCCTTACCTCATTTCCGACGTCATGACGTTACGTTGCCATGGCAAGGTGACGTCACATGACCTTGCGGCGTCAGTTGATGCCACGTTGCCATGGCGAAGTGTCTCCAGAAGCCGCCGGAGCCAAAGTAAGTGCAGTTTTCAGAGGCCTTCGCCGCTTCCCAGGCACCTTTGGGAAGTGCGCGGGGCCTCTGCAACCCCGCGCAGACAATCTCGTGCCCCCCAGTTTGCACACTGCTGCGTCACAGTATGTCATGCAAAACAAATGTACGTGCATACTTTTCGAAAGTAATGTAAGCAGCCATCCTAATCTTGGTAGACTTTCCAATCTAGTAGTGCACACATTTAGGACACCAATTAATGTAATTTTTTTGGTTTCTGTATATGTTAACGGTACAGTACTGTAGACAGATTAACATAGTAGACATTTTTTTTTTAAAGTGTACCTGGATCAGTAAATTTAAATGTGATTACAATCGTTCATTTCTAAATTGTTTGACTTTGATAAAAAAAAAACATAATTGTGGTCACGGATGGACCGACCATAGTGTGATCAAAAAATAAAAGTTTTATAGTAAACATATGGTAAAACACACTCACATGGTGTCAGTTGGTTTAACAGCAGTTTGATCATAAATGATCCACGCCAGCAAGTTGGAGCCTGGTAGCTCGTCTGCTCTCTGAGCTGGTCTCACTCCCCGTCTGCTTCTGTTCCGGTGGAATCCCCGGATAACGTGCAACGACGGATACAACAAATGGACAAACAGGTAGCGCTGGAATCAGCCTCCCTCTCAGTACTTCAGATACGCAACGCGTTTCTCCTCTGCTGATGAAACCTCAGTAGAGGAGAAACGCGTTGAGTGTATCTGAAGTACCGAGAGGGAGGCTGATTCCAGCGCAACCTGTTTGTCCATTCGTTGTATCCGTCTCTGCACGTTATCCGGGGATTCCACTGGAACAGAAGCAGACGGGGAGTGAGACCAGCTCAGAGAGCAGACGGAGCTACCAGGCTCCAACTTGCTGGCGTGGATCATTTATGATCAAACTGCTGTTAAACCAACTGACACCATGTGAGTGTGTTTTACCATATGTTTACAATAAAACTTTTATTTTTTGATCACACGATGGTCGGTTCTCTTGTTCCATTCTTGCATTAAGGTGATTACATCTATGGAGGCATTCGGCACGGCGCCATAAAGATCCCTTTATACACACTATATGAGTGGGAAATTTGTGAGTACACAAGTCATCAGATTCTGAAGAAAAAATCACTCTATTTCAAATCACAGACATATTGCACTATATTCTACGTGTTTTGTCTTTTCATGCATCTGCGCTCCCCAAAATGTCTGGACACCTTCAACATTCACGGATTGAGAAAATCTGAAATTAGGGTTTGAGCTGCAATTTCAATTATATTTGGGTGTATTTATCACTTAAAGCACAATATTTATTATTGTTTATTTAGTTGCACTTAATTGGTATATTTTATACGTTAAAATAGTTTTTCTTTTTAATTAAAAAATATCACTGATTGTATTTAAGCACCACAAGGATAACAAATTGTTTATATGCACTACTGGTCACGGATGGAGGCTGGAGAGAAATAACTGGCGTGGTCAATGAATTCTACATTTTAACTGCCCTTACTGTAAAGAATCCTTTTCATTGTTTCTGATAATCTCCTTTTCTCCAACCTTAAGGGATGATCCTGTGTTCTTTGTACTGCCCGTGGGATGAATAGTTCTTTTGAAAGCTCCTTGTACTATCCCCAAATATATTTGTATATAGTTATCATATCCCCTCTTTGTCGCCTCTTTTCTAATGTAAATTAATCTAATTTAGCTAGCCTCTCCTCATAAATTAGATTATCCACCCCCTTTATTAATTTGGTGGCTCTTCTCTGCACTCTCTAGTTCATAATGTATTTTCTAAGGAGTGGTGCCCACAATTGTACTCCTTATTTGAGGTGTGGTCTTACTAATGCTTTAAAAGGGGCATACTGTAATTATGTTTATTTCCATTCCATCTATTGCCCGTTTAATGCAACATAAGATCTTGTTTTCCTTTGCAGCTAATGCATGTCTTTATTGCTGAACCTGCTGTCTACAAGTACTCCTAAATCCTCTCCATCAAGGATTCCCCTAATGTATCCCCATTTAATTTGTAAGTCGCCTGTTTATTATTGTTTCCCATATTGTTTGCATAACCTTACATTTATCTGTATTGAACCTGCCATTTACCTGCCCACGTTTCCAGTCTCGTCAAGTCCTTCTGGGAGAAATTACACCCTGCTCTTATTTTACTACGATTTACTACCACTTACACAATTAAGTGTCATCAGCAAAGATGGAGACCTCGATGCCAACCTCGATGTCATTAATAAACACGTTAAAAGGTAGGGATCCCAGTACCGATCCCTGAGGTACTCCACTCAAAACTTTAGCCCAACCTGCAAACGTTCCATTTATGACAACTCTCTGTTGTCTATCCTTAAACCAGTTTTCAATCCAGGTGCATATATTTTTACTGCGTCCAATTTGCTTTATTTTGTATACTAACCTCTTGTGTGAAACCGTATCAAAAGCCTTTGCAAAAAATAAGTAGACCACATCAACTGCATTACCCTGGTCTAACTTCCTACTTACCTACTCAAAGGAACTAATAAGGTTAGTTTGGCACGACCTACAGTGTATCCTTCATAAATCCATGCTGACTATTGAAGATTTGCTTCATTAGATGGGTGCAAATAAATGTCCCACCTTTTAGTGATATATCAAATACTGTAATTCACGGTCCATTTTTCCGCCTCAATTTGTTCTGAGACAAATAGAACACATCTTTAATATCATTTCAGTCAGTTACATCAGGTCTGCAGGCATACATATAGAATTGTAAAGTATACTGGACACCTAACAAGCTCCTATTGAACCCCCAAAATAACCACAACATATATATAAGCATATGAGTGTCACAGAGGAGTGCTACTGAGCATGGCAATATATATTTAAAACCAGAGACAGAACATAAAACACAGATAGAGCTCAGTTTTAGCACATCCAGTGAAACTCATACACGGTACAGTGCCTAAATATATATGTATAAATATCTATTAAGTAAAATGGTCTTTTAGTTTAACATTTTTGGCCAAAATTGTTGTAAGCCCCTGAGCCAACTGCACGGCAGACCACAATTCAGGGGTCCCTAACGCTAATATAAATTCTTAATAACCTGTGTGATAACAGGAAGAATGATTTATAGTAAATCTGTCAATATTAGTTGCAAAGTTCTAAGTCTGATTGAAGCCTGTATTAACCTGTACATTACCAG
Organism: Ascaphus truei; assembly: GCF_040206685.1. Taxonomy (NCBI): domain Eukaryota; kingdom Metazoa; phylum Chordata; class Amphibia; order Anura; family Ascaphidae; genus Ascaphus; species Ascaphus truei. Next base: position 49,792,856 of record NC_134483.1, on the reverse strand, counting down.
GAAAAGCACTCTGTATTAGAGTTGTCACAACCATCCTGCAAGCAAACAAGTTCCCCTGTGTGGAAGATGCTATGGGGTGAGCCCTTAACCATTTAAATGTGGGAGGGGGTGAGCTTCAATTAAGTAGGAGGTTGCCACCCTCCAATCAGCCAAGATTAGCTGAAACACAATTGTAAAGTATACTGGACACCTAACAAGCTCCTATTGAACCCCCAAAATAACCACAAAATATATATAAGCATATGAGTGTCACAGAGGAGTGCTACTGAGCATGGCAATATATATTTAAAACCAGAGACAGAATGTGGTTATAGAGTGGAGAATCTTCAGCTTGATTGATGTTAAATGATTCTGAATTCCATACATTCAAGCACAATCTTTTACACACGTATCTTAACTAGTCTTAACCTAGAAGTTACTTGTTTTTTTTCACTGTCAATGATCAAAGTTAGAACAGTGTTTCTTCATTTTGCAATATTTACTTTGATTTACAAAACTATCTTGTTCTGCCATTAAGTAACTATAGGATTAACTGTGTTCCTAATCTTTTAGAACAATCTCAATTGTATTGTTTTTCTATTTCTAACTTAATACCATGTTCCTTATTTTAACTAGTTACATGCTGAATATATACTGTATATATATCGAAAATATAGTGTTATTATTATTCATGCTTGAAATTATGTATGCCGTTTGAACGATCACGGCATTTACTGGCATTGATTGCTGCTCGTATTATTTTTAAAATACATCCCGTGAGTGTATGGCACTCATAGGGTGTTTGTTTTGGGCCAGGCCACTCGATTGGCTGCTGCCTATACTAATACGCGCGGATGATGCTGTGCGTGTACTCCTGACGAAGCACGTAGTGCGAAACGCGTAGAGGTTACGACAGGTCATCCTGCGCGTGTTGCTGACGGGCGGAGACGGCGCCTGCATGAAGCCCATGCGGTGATTCCATCCCTGTGGTAACGTGATCCGGATCTTCATACGTTTACCACGGACCCGCATTTGGCTTCAGTGTGAGTTTCTGTCTCCCCCTGCCAGCTTTAGACAGTCCTAAATCGTTGTTTCACTATATAATACTCAGGATTAATTGTTCCGTTTTTATTAATTATTTATTTCTGTCTTAAATAATTTTTTTTGTGTGTTATGCTGTCTATGGATTTAGAGTATTTTATGTATCCTAGGGTTCATGTTCATTGTAACTGAACCTAGCTGTGTGACCTTTTGTTACTGAGGTGGGGTTGGATCCCCTCAGTGAAATATTTACTAATAAATTATATCTTTTTAATCCCTGGTGCGCATTTTGTGCACTTTTTCTTCTTGTATTTCAGGGTGCCCCCCCTTTTTAGGGGGATCACCTTGCTCTGGGAGCTGTTCGGGGAGACGCTCCACACACATGCAGCAAGGGGATTTTCCTATACGCCATACATTTGCAGCACGAGCGCTGAATATCCTATACTACCTGCTTTAATGACGAGTAGAGCTGAAAATGAAGTATGCTGTGCCAGTGGTGCTAGTCGTCAGCTGGTTTACAGATGCAGCGGCCATTATCCAAACTTTTCACGGGCTGTATTCCTGGGCATATCCAGGTCGGGCTGCGTGATTTCTTCCAACTTTACCGCGTTAAGACACAAGATTACTAGTGTTTTTATTGAGTGCAGAAAATGACATTTTAGTGCTGTCTGCAATACCGTTGAGAAACTCAAGTGGGCGAACTCGAGTTGTTGTCTTAAAAATCTAATTGCATTGCGAGACCGCAGCATTGTGGAAACAGAATGCAATTCCAACTATTGAAAAGATTCGGAACAGAATTTGGTTTGTCTGCCAGATGGAAAAGTTGACAAGTTTGGTCAATGACACTGGCCCAAATTTCCAAAAAGTCTGGCTGCCGTGGCTGGCACAAACAGACATCCCAGGGGTGAGCAATGCCTCCAGCTGGCTTGGATAGAGATAGGTGGGTTCTCCTTTGACGGTCTGCATCTAAGGTTGGGCAGGTACAACAGTGACAGAATTAAGATAGGTAGGAGATCTACATAAGACATAAGAAATTGGGACATAAGTTAGGGTGATTCTTCAATAAGCGTCAGGTGGAACGAGAGCTGGAGAGTCCGTCATCAAGAAAAAGGAATCGGTTAAACAGTGTCCTCTACGAAGCCAGAAATAGGAGATCCAGAGACCCCTCCCTATCCCTCCCCTCCTTATCCCTCCCCTCCCTATCCCTCCCCCCCAATCCCTCCCCTCCCTATCCCTCCCTATCCCTCCTCTCCCATCCCTCCCCATCCCTCCCTCCCCTCCCTATCCCTCCCCTCCCTTCCCTATCCCTCCCCATCCCTCCCTCCCCTCCCCATCCCTCCCTCCCCTCCCCATCCCTCCCCTCCCTATCTCTCCCTATCCCTCACCTCCCCTCCCTATCCCTCCCCATCACTCCCCTCCCTATCCCTCCCTATCCCTCCCTATCCCTCTCCTCCCCTCCCTATCTCTCTCCTCCCCTCCCTATCCCTCCCTCCCTCCCCCTCCCTATCCCTCCCCTCCCTATCCCTCCCCTCCCTATCCCTCCCTATCCCTCCCTTCCCTATCCCTCCCCTCCTTATCCCTCACTATCCCTCCCCTCCCTATCCCTCCCCTCCCCTCCCTATCCATCCCTATCCCTCAGGCCCCCAGACACCCACGGGGATCACCTGGGGACCCCCACTTGGTCAGCCGGGGACATGCGCCGGCCTGTTGTATGGATGGTGTGCCTGAAAAAAGGTAAACAAAGAATTTTTTCCAAGTCCAGCTCCTTTTGCGCCTGCCTTTAGCTTGCACGTTTTTCCGACGCGTTTTTAAAACACGATTCAGTTAGCGCCACTTAGAGAATCCCACGGACTGGCAAAAATCGACGAGTTTGCTTTTTTTTTGCCTGATCGGGCGGGTTTTGCGAGCAGGCCAGAAAAAATGCCTTTTAAGGCCGATAATGCGCTGTTATCACTGCTTAGTGAATTGTGGAGCAGCCTGTATCGGCCTTTGGCTGAGGACCCGCTGTGGACGGCCATGTGGGCCACCAGCCCCTTACCTTCTGCCTGTCTGTTCCCGCTGCCTCCTTCCGGCGAGGCTCACTATGCGCTGTGACGCGTCAGTCGCCAGAGGATGCAAGAGAATTGCGATCCCAAGAGGTGGTGCGGTGGTGCGCTGGTGATCCTATCCGTGACGGGGCTGGAGCGTCAGAGCTTCCCCCACCTCCAAAGGTAGGGGGGAAGTGTGTGTGTGTTTATGTATGTGTATATGTGTATATGTGTGTTGTGTGTGTGGGGGGGGACGGACCATCGGGAGGAGACGGACAGACGGGGACGGGGGGAGACGGACCGATCGGGGGGGGACAGCACAGAGAGCGAGCAGCAAAGGGCATGTGTGGGGGCTCGCTGCACCCTCTTGCAGCCCGGGAGACCCCCGCTGCAGCCCTTTGCTCAAACCATGCCCCCCCTCCCGCTCCAGCTCCCGCTCCCTGCAGACCGCAGTTAGCGGTCAATTGCTTCTCAACGCGCCGCCTGCATGCAGTGCGGACGCGCTGACTGACGTAGCGGTGCCTCGGCCTTAAAAGCCACTTTGCGCTCTTAAAACGACTTATCGGAGCTTAGTGCATAGCCCCCTATGTCTGCTTTTTCTGATAATGTAAATAATTGTATCTGATTTTCCTTTTCATCTGTTTCAAATTTGATATAGCTGCATTTCTATACCATTACAGTATGTTACTGGGACAAAAGGATTACTGAAGTCATGTACAGTATATGCATGTACAGTATATGCATGTACAGTATATGCATGATACAGTATATGCATGTACAGTATATGCATGTACAGTATATGCTTAAATATTTATGCTAAAAGAAGCTGTTCAATGTTGCAAATGTTATGTCAATTGATATGATTCCAAGCATAGCAAAAAAAATCAATGTTTTAATATACTGTATGTAAATGTTGAATCATTAGAAAGATATGAAGTATCTAACTGTCAAATACAGTATATGTTTACAGGTTTGCATAATATGACTTAATAATGCGCAACAGGGTGCACAAATTCCCTGGTGGAAATATAATAAAACTTACACATATATTGCTCTCTGTCAGCCTTACACATTCACCTACCATTCATTGGAGGGTGATGTCCAGATTGACACTGGGGTGTATATTACCTCTATAGTAAAGGTAAGTATGATACTGGCTTTAGCCAGATTTTAATTGCACTATTCCCATAAGCTCATACTTTATTTAACCCCTTCAGGGGTTCAACGCTTTTTTCTCGAGGGTTACCATCCCACTTCACTTGTATTCTATGGGGCCTCTACTTTAGGACAAGCAGGAAAAAATGCCCTCCGCAAGTGTCAGACATCTCACTCCTGCGTCCAGGTTCAATAGGTCTCTAGTCCTCTTCAGTACTTTATATTAGTCCACACTAAGAGGGATGGTTATGCTGTCAGCACTGGGCCTCACTGTCTGCAGACCACAGAGCGAGTCTGTCACTCACCTGCAGCACCAGCAGGGCGATTTTGCTCCCCTTTTCTCGCTTTTTCACTAGCTCCCACTTGTAGGGCTTGTGTCTCGGTGTTCCCCCACCCCCAACGTGACATCACATGACAAATGACGCTGCGTTGCCATGGCGACGTGCCCCCCCCCCCCCAGTTTACGCACCGCTAACCTACAGTACCATAGTAAAGGTACTCAAACTGCCACTGTTAATCCATGTAATTAATTCCACATAGTTCATTAGTTCATTTCAGTAAACTTTCTTCAGCAATCTATAGCTTTTCGATCATGGATAAAAGCTAATGTGTAGATCCAGGTACAATATTTGTAAAAACACATTATCCCCTCAATATCCAACTAGCACCCTCTCTATCCACCTTTAAGACCCACCTTAAAACACACGTGCTTAACGAAGCATATGAGTAGCTCCGTGGCTAATACTATACACCTGATACATAAAGCTTGGCCCCTTGCAGATGCACTTACCAGAACATCTTCCTACTGTCTCTGTATGTACTTCCTACATACCAATTAGATTGTGAGCTCTTCAGAGCAGGGACTCCTTTTCCTAAATATTACTTTTATGTCTGAAACACTTTTTCCCATTATGCGTTATTTGGATTATTTGTTATTTATATGATTGTCACGTGTATTACTGCTGTGAAGCGCTATTCACATTAATAGCACTATATAAAGGCACACACACACGTATACAGTATTAAATATACCAAACAAAACCAAGTACATATGCATAATAAGTTGGTCGACAATAAGTAAACTTTGGCAACCCTCGGTCTTTAGGCATCTCATTGTACTGTATGTCACGGGAGACCTGACCATTGTGATGGGTAGGGGAAGCCAGCGAGCGTAACTTTTAATACACTGTGCCAGGCTGCCCCTACTGTCACAACTTGTAAGAAAGAAGTAGTTTGGTCATCATTTTGGTAAGAAAGATTAACTTTTTTTTAAACTAATGTTTCCAGCATACCTGATACAGCAACATAATTGATGTCATGACCTGCCGATTTGGCGTACTTTCCTGATTGGCCATATCCAGATAATCTTGCATAAATGAGTCTTGGGTTTTCTTTTAGCATGACCTCTGGACCGAGTCCCAGCTTTTCCATCACACCTGCAATAAACCCCCTCATGCTTGAATTCACGTAAATTGTGTGTAATGTCAGATAGCTGCTTTAATGACTACTGACCCTGCCTTTACCAGACATCATATCTTATTTGGATCAAATTATTAAGACTCAGGGGCCAAGTATCAAAATCTATATCCCTACTTGTGGAGGCTCGTGGGACATGTAGTCCCTTGCGGTGCCATTCCTAAAATGGCTGCCACATCCTAACTCCAATGCGCATGCGCACAGACTCCTATGCACATGCGCGAGTTACATAAGATGGCGGCCCCCGCTTGCCGGGTACGCCGCGGAGCTCCAGCGATCTGGTCGCCCTGCAGCCTTCCCCCACCTGCCACGGCGGTGAGTGGAGACCCGGCTACAGAAAGAACTACTAGAAAAATGCCTTGCTTCTCTCTGTCTTCAGAAATATCTATACAGCTTCTGCGCAAAAGTTTGTTGTTTTTTTCCCATTATTTAAAAATGCTTTTGTCTGAAAGAACATATTTCAAAAAAGCAAGTATGCAAAATACATGTATTTTCAGGTGTTGATGCATTTAAAGTAAAAGCATTAAAAGAACGAGAGCTCCCAAGAGAGATCACATCAAACATGTTCTATAGATAACTGTCATGAGTGCACTTGAGTGCAATAAAGTGTTCGTATTAAGTTATTATGACTTGCGTAGAAAAAAAACGTGACCTTTGCTTATGCACCTATATAGGAATAAAATAACAGATTGCACTTTGTACTTTCCAGAGAAAATTATTCCTGTTGACTTAATTAGGAGTAGTTATCTGTCGGTTAAAAACGATCAGTTCCAAAAATGTTATCAAATATCCAGTTGCTGCTATGGAAACACAAATCTGTATTCATACATTTAACAATCTGCTGCTGCTGCTGCAATAAAGTTCTTTATTTGGTCGCTTTGATTTGAAGGGTAATGCTAGATTGCCATTCCTCAGATCTTCCCATCAACATCCAGCAGAGAGCACATTACAACCTGGGAGCAGTCCAGCTACCGTATCACTACTGTGTGGTTACCAAGCTCTGAGTTTCTATGTGCAAGTGAGCACTCCAGAGCAACAAATGGAAGTCACCGTTGTTGCTGCACTAAACAGGGCAGAACTGCACCACAGTGGAAAAAAGGGGATGGTGTTTTCTTATAGCAGTAGAAATCTAACAGTTGGGAAAATGAGATCCCAGAAAAGGAGGCAACTACTTTTGAGTGATTCCATTGTAAGGGATACAAATTCAGAAGCAGGTAGTGATTAATAGCAAGACATAAGGGGGATGTAATGTATTGTATGTCTTTATTTATATAGCGCCATAAATGTACATAGCGCTTCACAGTAGTAATACATGTCATATAAATAACAAATAATATAAATAACAGATCATGGGAATAAGTGCTTCAGACATACTGTAAAAGTAACATTAAGGAAGGAGTCCCTGCTCCGAGGAGCTTACAATCTAATTGGTAGGTAGGGAGAACGTACAGAGACAGGAGGAGGGAATACTAGTAAGTGCGTCTGCAGGGGGCCAAGCTTTATGTGTCATGTGTCCATGATTATCCAGTGCTACTCATATGCTTCTTTAAGCAGATGTGTCTTAAGGTGGGTCTTAAAGGTGGATAGCGAGGGGGCTAGTCGGGTATTGAGGGGAAGGGCATTCCAGAGGTGTGGGGCAGAAAGCGAGAAAGGTTTAAGGCGGGAGAGAGCTTTAGATACAAAGGGGGTAGAAAGAAGACATCCTTGAAAAGAACGCAAGAGTCGTGATGGTGCATAGCGAGAAATTAGGGCTGAGATGTAAGGAGGGGCAGAAGAATGTAAAGCTTTAAAAGTGAGCAGGGGAATTGAGTGTGAGATACGTGATTTAATCGGAAGCCAGGAGAGGGATTTCAGGAGGGGAGATGCGGAGACAGATTTAGGAAAGAGTAGAGTGATTCTGGCAGCAGCGTTTAGGATAGATTGTAGGGGAGACAGGTGAGAGGTAGGAAGGCTGGACAGCAGGAGGTTGCAGTAATCGAGACGAGAGAGAATGAGGGCCTGAGTCAGAGTTTTAGCAGTTGAGTAACAGAGGAAAGGGCGTATCTTTGTGATATTGGGGATGAAAAAGCGACAAGTTTTAGAAACGTTTTGAATATGAGAGGAGAATGAGAGAGAGGAATCAAGTGTGACCCCTAGGCAGCGTGCTTGGGCTACTGGGTGAATGATCGTATTTCCAATAGCAATGTGGAAGGAGGTAGTAGGGCCAGGTTTGGGAGGAAGTATAAGGAGCTCTGTTTTTGCCATGTTAAGTTTCAGTCGGCGGATTGCCATCCAGGATGATATTCCAGAGAGGCATTCAGAAACTTTGGTCTGTATAGCAGGTGTAAGGTCAGGGGTTGAAAGGTAAATTTGTGTGTCGTCAGCATAGAGGTGATATTTAAACCCAAAAGATGTGATTAGGTCACCTAGAGAGAGTGTGTAGAGAGAAAAGAGAAGGGGTCCCAGGACAGAGCCCTGGGGTACCCCCACAGAGAGATCAATAGAGGAGGAGGAGGTGTTAGCAAAAGAGACACTGAAGGTACGATGGGAGAGGTAAGAGGAGATCCAGGATAAAGCTTTGTTCCGAATACCAAGAGTATGGAGAAAGTGAAGGAGAAGAGGGTGGTCCATGGTGTCGAATGCTGCAGAGAGGTCGAGTAATATGAGCAGAGTGTAATGACCTCTGTCTTTGGCAGCGTGGAGGTCGTCAGTTATTTTAGTGAGGGCTGTTTCAGTAGAGTGAGCAGTGCGGAAGCCAGATTGTAGAGGGTCTAGGACAGAATAGGTGTTGAGAAAGTGTAGCAATCGAGAGAATACAAGACGTTCAAGGAGTTTGGAGGCAAAAGGCAGGAGGGAGACAGGTCGATAGTTAGAAGGACAGGTAGGGTCAAGCTTGCTGTTTTTGAGTAATGGTATAACGGTTGCATGCTTGAAGGATGAAGGAAAGGTACCAGAGTAGAGGGAAGAGTTAAAGATCTGTGTGAGCATAGGGATTATAGAAGGAGCAAGAGGTTTTAGGAGATGGGAGGGAGATGGGAGGGAGGGAGCAGTGATACATCCTCCTCCGAGATAGCAGAAAAAGAGTCAAGAAAGGCAGGAGGAGAGTTGGGAAGCATTGTGGGATGGGAGGAGGCAACAGATGGGATGTTCTGCCGTATGGACTCCACTTTTTCCATAAAAAAGTCTGCAAAGTCCTGAGGTGAGATGGAGGAAGAAGAGGAGGCAGCTGAGGGTGGTCTGAGTAGAGAGTCAAAGACAGAAAAGAGACGGCGTGGGTTAGACTTGTGTGTGTTGATTAGTAATGAAAAGTAGGTTTGTTTAGCCTGAAAGAGGGCAGAGTTGAAACAGGATAGCATAAATTTGTCGTGAATGAAGTCTGCGAGCGTATGAGGTTTCCTCCAGAGGCGTTAAGAGGAACGAGTGGAGGAACGCAGCATGCGTGTGTGGGAGTTTAGCCAGGGTCTGGGGTTAGAAGGGCGAGGACGGCAGAGAGAAAGCGGGGCATGAAGATCAAGAGAGGAAGATAAGGCAGAGTTGTAGTTCCTGACCAGGTTGTCAGGGTCTGAAGCAGAACTGAGAGAGGAGAGGGAGGAGCGTAAAGTGGAATCAAGAGCTGGTAGGTTAATAGAGCGCAGGTTTCTGCAAAAACGAGGGCGAGATGGAGATGGAGATGGAGAGAAGCGAGAGAGAGAAAATGAGATGAGGTGATGGTCGGAGAGAGGAAAAGGGAAAATGGAGAAGTCGGAGAGAGAGAAGTTTTTAGTGAAAACCAGGTCTAGGTAGTGTCCATCCTTGTGGGGGCTGGCTGGTAGAGGTCACTGTCAATCTAGAGACAAATTACCCAACTCAAGACTACAATTACGGTAGCACAGAAGACATTCACAAAGTTGAGTACAGCTCAAAAGCAAGTAGCAAATTCAGTGGCTTTTGCAGAGGTATTGCTAGTATACAGCCCCTGCAAGCTCATAACACAAACCCAATACTATACAAATACAATACAAATATCAAACAATATGTGTGTGTAACGGTGTTTCTCCCCCCACTCAATTGCAGATAGGGGCCATTACAGGGTGTGTGGTGCATATACTTGCTGGCAACAGGAGGGCTGAGTCGTCCTCCGATGATAGTGGGGACACAGGAACAGGCTTCTGGGGTTTATACCCCACATATCTCCTTAGAAGTGCAGCGCCTCCATCTGCCGTATGCTCCAGGAACTGAAGGTGATCTCCCATGGTAGAACTTATTACCTCTCCCCCCGTAAGGTCATGCACCAGGCAGGAGGTATATTGCAAAACAGGAACGGGTTTATTACTACACTGCAGTAACAGTTAACACGGCAGTCTTCTGCCAGATACAGTCTGTCAGGTCAGTTATCACTGAAGATGGTCCTTGGACTGTCACTACAGGCCAAGGGCACCCGCAGCCATCCTAGCTCTTCCCCACCTACCTGGCGGAGGTAAGGTCCACACTCACTCTCCCCCAGAGGGAACAGCACATGGGAAAGCTCCAATCTCAGGCTCCCAGTTGTGTGACCTGCCTTCCTCAGAGGGAAGGACCAAGAACTAATTTTTGGGCAGTCCTGTCCTTAAGTACAGCCAGAAGGTGTGCACCCTGTTGTCCCAGCAACAACAGGATGTACCACCCCCTGCTGTCACTCAAGTGCAGTACCAAATGTGAGGGTGGAAACCCCATACCAACTACTGGCAAGGCCTGCTTATACCAGGGCTTACTGCCAGGAGGGAAGCAAATTAGTAGCCACAGATGGCATGGCTACATGTGTATATATATGTGTGTGTGTGTGTGTGTATATATATATATATATATATATATATATATATATATATATATATATATATATATATATATATATATATATATATATATATATTGTGACATAGTCCAAAGATGTTAGGCAGCTTTCTGCCCCATTTTAGAGCAGAAAGTGCAGGAATAGTTAAAAATGATCCGTTCCACAGCTTCCCATTAACTCAGGCAGCTGGATGGAAAATCCAGACCACAGATTACAATGGCTCTAGTTCTCCCTCACCTGCTCTTCTAATAACATGCACAGGTATTTAGAGCAGAGAGGTTTTGCATTTCACTCTCTCTCCTTAGAGCCTGGGGGCTGGGGGTGTCGCTGCTCCCCTGCATCCAGTGTCGGGGTTGACGGCCCCTCCACGTATCACAGTACCAGAGGATTTGCCTGGACACCACAAACAGATAAGACAAAACAAATGGTTACTGTTGTTGCTAAAAGACTGTGCTGTATCTTGTGACCCTAAATGAGAGAGCATTATTTTAAGCTGGGGAACCAGTTTAGTTGGCCAGCAGCTGTTAGAGATACTGATTCTGATGTGTAGTTAGATCCCTGAAAGGGATAGGATTTTGCTTATATGATTTTGGTTTTATTTCTTGAAATAACAGTGGGGGGAAATATTGTAACACTGAAATATGTGAACTGCTGAATGAAAGTATCTGAGTACCTCTAACCTTCACATGTTAAAGCTGCAGTACCTTACTTGGATGAAAATAAAGCAGGCAGAAGCCTGAGTTAAGCAGCATAATACTTTGCATGATCCTGTTTGTTGTATAATTAACCCTAGAAGACTGTGTCGGGAAGAACCCAGACAGACGTCAGCACTACAAAAGAGGGGCGTTTGTCACATATGGTGGAGAATGCGGGCAGACACTAAAAAGTCTGTGGGTTTGCAAATAAATGCGGGGCTTTAAAATGGCCGCCCAGCTGAACTAAAGTACAGATGCTATGAGTGAAGTCTGTCCCACTGTGTATATCAGTTGTGCTTCTAGCATACACAGAGAATGTGCGAAGTGGGGATGCAATAGCACCCTGAACCCAAAAAGCAAACCAAAATGTTTTGCTGAAAAAAAATTTTTTTTTGCATCTAGCAAGTGCTGTTTGTAAAGCTAATGCCTTTTTGCTGAAGTGAGTGAATTTGAAGCTAGCAAGTGCTGTATGTAAGTTGCTGAAGTGAGTGAAATTGCAGCTAGCAAATTGTCTCTGCCGGGTTTATAAAATGGCCGACGTGGAATGTTTGTTTTGCAATGCACGTAATCTTGAAAAACAGTGTCCCTTCAGGCCATACGATGATGATGACGACGACTCGTATGTGGCCCCTGGAGGAGAGCCGTACCCACAGATGAATTTAGTATGCTGGGCCTGTCATGAAGTAGGTCACATGGAAGATGTGTGTCCCAAAATTTTCAAAGACAAACAGCTGCAAAAGCAAGCAATGCCCTGTGAGTGCATACAAAAGGAAACTTATCAAAATGTGGCGCTCTAAATATTCAGATATCAATCATAAAGAGTATAAATTAATATAACAGTGATACTTATATAAACATATAGGAAGATGCAGCTGTGACCCGGCTGAGGTTTGCTCGGTCAATACTCTTCGTACGGAATGGCGATGGGGTCTCCGGGAAGCGCAATATATGTAATAAAGAATAAAACAGTGATGGTGCAATATTGTTAAAGCAAGGTTAGTGAATTCAAATAGTGATGACACGGCTTTCTATATATATACTCACAAACGTGTGAGGTTTTGCAGGCACATAAAGGTATCTTTTAAGGCATTCATTCAATCGCCAGGAGATGCAGAGATCAGTGTTTCCCCGTATGTATGGACTCCCAGGAACCTTATTTAAAAGATACAACTGGACATAGTGCAGACTGTATATATAGTTTATCAAAGTTAAGTAAAATCAGTTACACTCACATATTTTCAGATACAGGTAAGCATTTTAGATCGCAATGGATCTCTCTGGCTGGGTCGATGGTGTCTCAGCTTCCCCTCTCTCGTGGCGTGCGTTCCACCAGTGCGTTCCAGACACCGGAAGTGATGTCATCCGCCGCGTCCACTTCCTGGGGTTCCAGCCGTCTCAGGGATAGAGCGTCACTCTACGCGTTTCACCACATAGGTTTCATCAGGAGTGACATCCTATTGCTTAATGGGGATATATATACCCTCAATTCTATTCTTATTGGTTGTTAATCCACCTGATTTTGTTCAAGTTAATCAAGCATGTTTAAGACTATAGTGGAAATGGAACGAGACTATCTCTGTACCGCATATGTTATTTACTCATCTATTGACAATAATAAAGTGCAATTGACATACATTTTATACAATAGATCATAAAATATACATTTTATACACTTGGTTTAAAATACATTTATTGTGTCCTCAGACCATATTTGACAATAAAATAATAATAAAATGATTATAAAATCAATTTTTGTTTAAAATGTTAAAATAACTAAAGTGCAATATTTAAACAACAAGTTTAAAAACAGACAGTCAAGGGAATCTTCCCTATACTAGGGGGATGGAGATAAAAAGTGCATACATTATTTTGGCAAAGGCAGTTTCTAAAATGAGAGTAAAAACAAATGATTAGTTCATTTTAAAATCATAAAAAAGGTTTCAAATCGAAATCTAAGTTCAGACCGGACGGAGACATAGTTTTTAATTCATACATCCAGAATGACTCTCTTTTGATCAATGCTGTGTGTCTGTTTCCCCCTCTCCAATGGGGCATAACTTGCTCTATTGCTTTGAATTTTAACCCTTTCGGGTCCGCGTTATGTGCCATTAGAAAGTGGTTTGGAACACTATGGGTTGTCATTTTTCTTTTTATATTCCCTATGTGTTCCAAAATACGTGTTTTCAGGGGTCTAATGGTTTTCCCTATGTATTGGAGACCACACTCGCATTCGATCAAATATACAACAAAGTTGGATCTACAGTTTAAATGATGTTTTATATTGTATACCTTCTTAGTAATGTTAGACTGGAAGGTATTAGTAGTTTTACAACTGTAGTGGCAGGCTGTGCAAAATTTGCAATCAAAGAATCCTTTAGGGGGATCCAACCACGTGGGATTTTTTGTGGTTAAGGGACCCCTCAAAGCGCTAGGTGCTACTAGTTTCTTTATATTTGGTGCTTTTTTATACACCATTTGGACTCTATCTGGTAAAGAGGTACCTATGATGGGATCATTCTTTAAGATTGACCAGTGTTTATTCAGTATGTTATTTATTTTGTGTGCATCTCTATTGTATTGGGTAATAAAGGGTACTTTCAGTTTGTTGTCTCCACTAGATTTTACTTTAGGAGTTAACATGGACTCTCTTGATATTTGTCTTGTTTTATCCAATGCTTTTTGGATCACATTTGATTTGTAATTCCGTTCTGAAAACTTTCTGGACAAAAAGCACCAAATATATAGAAAGCCGTGTCATCACTATTTGAATTCACTAACCTTGCTTTAACAATATTGCACCATCACTGTTTTATTCTTTATTACATATATTGCGCTTCCCGGAGACCCCATCGCAATGCCCTGTGAGTGCAAGCAAGATGTGGAAGCTGATACCAGTGAGTGTGTGCCCAGTACCACTGATATCTCTGGAGCTAATAAAGCAAAAAGAAAGAAGAAGAAAAAGAAAACGGTTCCTCAAGTCACAGGGGAAGTGACCGAGCCACTTGAACCTGCGCTGTCAGCACATGCGTCAGAAAGGCGCCGAGATGTGCTGCAGACCGGAGTGACCGGCAGAATTGTCACGGGAACAGTGGCAAAGGAAAAGGAGGAGCAAAGGGAAGCTGAATCCTTGAACCAGGATAAAGAGGCTTTGGTTTCTGCACTCCAAGCTGCCCGCCATGATTATGAAGTCCTGTGGCAGGATTTGGGGAAGGAGCGAGAATGTTATAAGAAGGTGCAAGAAGCGAACGCAGAGTTACAGAGGTGTATACTCCCAGCTTTACAAGAGCACGAGGCTTTGAAAAAAACAGAGTCTCTCTTACGGAGTGAGCTGGAAGAGGTGACGACTAGTCTGGAAAAGGCCAACACCGTAATTACTATCCTAAAACAGAAATACGGGAAAGCTCTACAAGAGGTTCACGCACTCAGCACAGAGGTGAAAAACTCACGCCTGGAGGGCCACGGTCTGAACACAGAGCTGGGAATGTTGAAGCAAACCCATGAGATTGCCCTAAGTGAGTTAAAGACTGTAAAGCAAGAAAATGAGAGTCTGAAATTGGAAAATTCAGATTTGACTGTCCAAGCAGAAAAAGTAAAGAAACAGTTGACTCAGGAAAAATTAGAAGTGCAGGAAGCACTACAGAATGCATTGATGCACACTCGGACCCAGCACCAGGAAGAAATGGACGCTCTGAGAACAGAATTGCGACATGTATGCACAAAACAGAATTCTCTCGTGGAGGAACTTAACGTTTTGAAAAAGGAGAAAAGCATTAGAATAATTCAGAAGCACTGCAAAGCTCTTATCCAAGGAAGAAGGGAAAGAGAAAATTATCGGCGTAAACGCGCCGCAACTATCATCCTACAGGCTGCCTACAGAGGGATGAAAATTCGTCAGTTTAATCGCCGGAATAAAGCAGCCTGTGTTCTTCAATCATTCTACCGTGCCCGCATGGTACGAAACAGGTTCCTCATTATGAAAGGAGCAACTATAAAAATCCAGTCTCTGACTAGGATGACACAGAACAGGATTCGCTATCAAACCCTGAGAAAGGCGTCACTGGTTATCCAGCGGTACTTTCGCCTGAATAAATGTAGGCCTCAGGAAAGAGAGGCCCAAGACATGCCTGCCGGCTGCAAAGGTAAAATGCCACAGGGTACAGCCAGAGTTAGTGAGAGCCCCATCAAGGTAATCAGTGCTTCATCTTCTAAGTACCATATAATTGCCCCAGAGGGGAAATCCCAAATCTCTGAGAGTGATGGTCGTGAGAAAATACATGGCAGTAAGAAGTACCATAAAGGTTCAAAGGTTGCAAAGCAAAAGCGACGAAGGTCAACGCTGGCCTTGAATTTTTCCGGATCTCGCCACCTTGGGCCACAATATAAAGACGAAGACTATCCGGCCCCAGAGTTCCGTCAGAAGCTAAAGAAACAGTCCAGTCATTTGCAGGTTGCAGCGGCCTATGAAATAAAGTCAGGAAATGTAATGGACTGGAAGTCAAAGAAAAAAAAAAAAATGTGTTTGGGGAATTGACCGATATTTTTTTTTTGTTATTACACATGTGGACTATGTCACGGACACTTAACTATGCAAATAAGCTATTGTAGTTAAGGTATATTAGGCCTCTAGAATAAGCATTTTGTCAAGGTTACAATGTTATATTGGTTCTCTGTGTTGAAAATGTAGCTAAACTACAAATTAATATACAGGGTTGATGGCCCTTTCAGTTGGTAAATTATATAATGAGGTTCATATTCTAGAGTAGAACAACCCAGGGAGGTAATAGAAATTGTCTGGTTTTCTGAATATATTTAGCATATCCTGGGTTGTAAGAATGTGTGCTAGACACTTATTTTTCAAAATAGTTCCCTAATAGAGAGCAACAAAATATGTTTGCCAAATATAGTCTCTTATGACGAAACCTATTGTCCATAATTGCTGTGGAAAAAGTTCATATTCGTGTCATGTGAATACTTAATGTTGTACTGAGGAGTTAGCTCAAGTATTTCAGGTAGGACGCTCACCCCAGTGAGGTCCATGGCCGCTCACCCCAGTAGGTGTGAGCTGGGGAGGGGGATATGTGACATAGTCCAAAGATGTTAGGCAGCTTTCTGCCCCATTTTAGAGCAGAAAGTGCAGGAATAGTTAAAAATGATCCGTTCCACAGCTTCCCATTAACTCAGGCAGCTGGATGGAAAATCCAGACCACAGATTACAATGGCTCTAGTTCTCCCTCACCTGCTCTTCTAATAACATGCACAGGTATTTAGAGCAGAGAGGTTTTGCATTTCACTCTCTCTCCTTAGAGCCTGGGGGCTGGGGGTGTCGCTGCTCCCCTGCATCCAGTGTCGGGGTTGACGGCCCCTCCACGTATCACAGTACCAGAGGATTTGCCTGGACACCACAAACAGATAAGACAAAACAAATGGTTACTGCTGTTGCTAAAAGACTGTGCTGTATCTTGTGACCCTAAATGAGAGAGCATTATTTTAAGCTGGGGAACCAGTTTAGTTGGCCAGCAGCTGTTAGAGAGACTGATTCTGATGTGTAGTTAGATCCCTGAAAGGGATAGGATTTTGCTTATATGATTTTGGTTTTATTTCTTGAAATAACAGTGGGGGGAAATATTGTAACACTGAAATATGTGAACTGCTGAATGAAAGTATCTGAGTACCTCTAACCTTCACATGTTAAAGCTGCAGTACCTTACTTGGATGAAAATAAAGCAGGCAGAAGCCTGAGTTAAGCAGCATAATACTTTGCATGATCCTGTTTGTTGTATAATTAACCCTAGAAGACTGTGTCGGGAAGAACCCAGACAGACGTCAGCACTACAAAAGAGGGGCGTTTGTCACAATATATACACATAGTGAGTGTGTGTGTATTTTGTGGTTTAATGATGTCACAAGGTGGAAGGAGGACAGCCCTTCAAGTTTGTTTTGGGTTTACTTTTTAGGGATAAAACACACCATTTAAAATCAGCAAAGTTAAAAAGTAGTGGCTTAAACAGTTCTAGTATTGTTAAAAAAATATGAATTGAGCATATGGATACCCTTTAAAGACTTCTATGTCATATCATTCTTTCTGCTAAGCCTACTGCACACAGTCTTAATTATTTATCTGTATGGAAATGTATTTGTTTCATGTGCATATTATTATTATTGTTATTATTATTATTATTATTATTATTACACTTGCAAATATTCAGTAAAGAATGCTTTTTTATGCTTAATCTTTTTTTCATTTACAATTTAAGAAAAACACTGAAGTAGATTATAAAAATCAAGTACATTGTGTTTTTGGGGGATTGGCTTTCAACAATGTGAAATTTCTTCCATAAGGCATCTTATATTTTGGGATTATTCCATGTGCTACTGTATCACTTTTCATGCTACAAAACTGCTACTCTTGATTATTAATCCATCCATTTAGTAACATTGTATGTGTTTGTATTATGTTTGTATTTGTTTTGTATTATTTTGTCATATTTCTATTTTAGGTGCAGAAACGAATGACCATTAAATCCCTAATAACGGCTCTTTTAACCATGCCTCCTCATTATCGTTACCTGTGTGTGAGCCACTTAATAGGATGGACGGCTTTCCTTTCCAACATGCTCTTCTTTACGGACTTCATGGGGCAGGTAAATAGAACTACAACGTGGTCTTTCTAGAATTCCATTAAACATTGCTATGCAGATGTAGCCGTGCTCCCCTCTTACCTCCGGTGTGGGGAGGGAGGCTGCAGGTCAATCGGAGCGCCGGAGTTTCGCGGAGGACCCGGAGTGTGGGGGCTGCCATTTTAAGGATAGCGCATGCGCAGTGTCAGCCGAGGTGCACATGCACAGAGTAGATGTGGCGGCCATCTTGGATGGCTCCGCTGGACACAGGGGGGACTACATGTCCCAGTGTCCTTGAGGGGGGGAAATAACAACATGGGGCGGTGTCCCAGACTACAGGGCTAACGCAAGGAGAGAAACCAGGATATCCTTGGCGTGCAAACACTACGCGCACCATTGAACGGGGGAACAGCAAGGAGACAGGTAGTGTCCAGGAAGCAGTTCTTCCCTGGACTAGGCCAGGACTCACCCCAAAGGCCCCAGTTAGGCCCAATCCCTCCAAAAAGTACAGTATTGCAGGGAAGGCAAGGGACTCTTCCCCATTAGAGTACTGTTGTATTAGTACTGCATTGGTGACTGGATGGCCACGTGGTGTCCTGCGGTCTGGGACCAGGCCCAGGGCCCACCATAGACATTACGGGAGACAATCCTGCTGGAGCTCCCTCACAAGGCGGACCAAGACCTGTAAGGCGTGAGGGGATTTTGCAGACCCCGCATCGTGGGACTACGGGTGCCGCCCTGCTATCCCCAGATATCCATAATACCCTAGTAATAGCCAGGAAGGTACCCACCGTGCACCACCACATCTCAAGGAGGGTAGCGCTACCTTCGTACACTTTGGCGTGGACACTGTTCCATGGACACTGGGTCATATGTGCCTGGGGCACCCTCCGTACTGGGGGGGCGGGGGGAGTTATTGGGTTATTACATTGCGTTGCTGGATTATTGTGATATATGTATTGTTGTTATATTGCTATAGTGTGTTACAGTAAATACAAGTTATATACCTGTGTGTATTATTCTTTACTGCATTGGTTCCTGTGAGGGGTTATCCCGCCAACGCTGGGATCCCTCATAGGTGACGGCGCTGTACCAAAATGAGAAAGAGCTCACCTCAGGCTCCCAGTGGCGGAGGCTTAGACCTCCTGTGAGCAACAGGTATATTCAGCACGCGTAGTTCCCTTTGTCATAGGGAAAGGGGGCTACACACAATTCTGTATTCCGATTAATAATAGCATTGATTAAATCTACACCTTCTGTAGGTAAGTTTTAGAAATGGTGTACTATTTTTTATTGTTGATATTTATTGTTAAAGTCCACAATTGTATTATAGTAAGACAATATCACAGCCACAAAAAAGTTCAGCTTTTAATTCAAAAATATATTTGGGACTGTATATTATTTATGTAGCACTGCTCCCCCTCCCCCCCATCCCACCCTCTGGGAGATCTTCCTAGGCTACAGGTCCGTGTGGTGCTGGTTACCTGTGAGGGTTCAGGAGAGATGCGCTTCTGCGATGTTATGGGGAACAGGACAGACTTTTACTGATCCTCAAGTTCTCTTCATCAGTGTCGGTGCCTCCAGTCAAAGTAAGCTCCAGCAGAGGTGTAGGCAGTCCCCACCATGACAGTCTTTTCTCCCATACCTCTGCCCAATAGACTGCGACTTAAGCAGAAGTATATAAAAAAGGGTCTTTAATGGTGCAGCCACTGCAGGTGGTATCACAGCGTTTATATCATAGTGGAGAATGGGTCCCAGACCCCTGGATGGTGCTGGCCAGCAGGTAATATTGAGGCCTTGTGCTCTGCACAGATCTTGAGCTCACTCAGGAGGGGCTGAAGGCAATCTCACTCCCAGCAGGGAAGAACTTGAACTGACTCTCTCACCGCGGAGGGGCTGAGCTCAACTCCTATAATTTGAACACTTCCTCCCTGTCACGCCTGTATGCCCGCAGACCAAGCTAGACCCCAGTACTGAGGTGGGAACGGTATGATACCACACACCCACAGCAGTGGGAGCAAGCCAGGAGTGTGGTATATCGTTGCTGGGCCTGTTGGAAGAGTTGTTAGAGTATACTTGCAACGTTTGGGGAATGTCCGTGAGAATAGTCGTGTCCGTTTGCCAATGTTCAGGGATCCAGAGGGTAGAGTCGTCAGAGGGCAAGCCAGGTCCTAGGAAGCCAGAGGTCAGCGAAGTCGTATGTGTAGCAGGGTTCAAGGGATACCAGAGAGCAGAGTAGTCCAGGGTAAGCAGGGGTCAAATCCAGGGAAATCCAAAGTAACACAGGAGCAGGTAATCACAGGAGCACAGAGGGAGCACAGCATAGGTCAGGTACACACAGGGTAACAGGAACTATTCAGAGCGAGGAAGAGGTGGACAGACAGGGATTTTAAAGGAAGGTGCACCAATGACAGAGAGGGAGGAATAGAGAGAGAAGTGGGTCTATTTTGATCTGGTTTAAAACTGATTGGCCGGCAAAGCCGGCCAATTCAGTTGAACAGCAATTCTACTTGTTGCCAAGTAGAACAAAGAAAATCCAGTCAAACAAATATTCAAAAGAAGACCAACAAGTGCACTGTTGAAGTGCACTTAAAGCAGAAGGGTTAACTCTAAAGAACCCTTGATTGGGGATACCGAGCAGAGCACCCCACCTAACGCCCACTGGGAGGCAAACTCTGAAATCATCCCAGTAGACTCGGCGTACGAGTACTCTGCCCGAATACGGGAGTGCACCAGCACCCGGAACATGGCCACGATGTTTGTTGGGACCCACCCTCCAAAACCTGCTTCCTGGTTTTACAAATGGCTACCTTAGCCAATGCCAGGAGCAGGTTGACCAGGAGATCCCTAGGCTTATCGTTCCGGGACACTGGGCACCCAAAAATAAAAAGATGAGGGGAGAAGTGTAGCCAGAACTGCAGGAGAAGGCTCTTCAAGAAGGAAAAGAGGGGCTGCAGTCTGGCGCAACTCAAATAAATGTGATATACGGGCTCCCGCTCACCACAAAAGGGACAGGCGGCGGGAGAGTCCGTGAAGTGTGCCAAGTACTCTCCTGTGCTCAGTGCACCGTGGAGGACCCCCGAACTCAAATCCCCGGCGGGACGGGGAACCAAACCTGAATAGAGTTCCTTCCACCGGGGTCTCTCGCCCTCGTTCGCAGGAAATACCCGCCTCCAGATAGTATCAGGGCGAGTGACAAGGGCGAGGTAGTGCACTATATGGAGCACTAGAGAATACAGGACTTTCCCCGGCATGCCGCGGAAACATGCCGGTGACATATCCTCCAACCTACTGAGGTTGGGGGAGAGAGGAGCCCGAGGGGGTTGCCGTAGCTTTGGTTCCACACAAAGATCCGGAGAGCTGAAGTTGATAGGTTGACAAGGCTCTCAAGTCTGCAATACCCCCTCAATGAAGGTGCGTGAGTCGGGGTGGATTTATTTATTTATTTATTTATTTATAAAATATTTTACCAGGAAGTAATACATTGAGAGTTACCTCTCATTTTCAAGTATGTCCTGGGCACAGAGTAAAACAAAATAATACATGGTTACAAATACAGTTACATAAATGAACAAGGTATAAATTATATACAATACATTGCATGCACAGTTAAAGAAAATATATATTATGGGCGTATGAAACAGTTACAGACCAGATTAAAGTGTGAGACAGCCTTAGATTTGAAAGAACTTAAGCTGGTGGTGGATATGAGAGTCTCTGGTAGGTTGTTCCCGTTTTGGGGTGCACGGAAGGAGAAGGAGGAACGTCCGGATACTTTGTTGAGTCTTGGGACCATGAATAGTCTTTTGGAGTCTGATCTCAGGTGATAGGTACTGCATGTGGTAGGGGTGAGGAGCTTGTTCAGGTAGCTGGGTAGCTTGCCCAGAAAGTATTTGAGGGTGAGACAGGAAAGGTGAACTTTGCACCTAGACTCTAGTGATGACCAATCTAGTTCTTTGAGCATTTCGCAGTAATGTGTGTTGTAGTTGCATTGGAGAACAAAACGACAAATTGAATTGTAGAGGGTGTCAAGTTTGCTAAGGTGGGTTTGAGGTGCCGAGCCATATACTATGTCTCCATAGTCAATAATTGGCATTAGCATCTGCTGTGCAATACGCTTTCTGACCAGGAGACTTAGGGAGGATTTGTTCCTGTAAAGTACCCCTAGTTTGGCATAGGTCTTGGTTGTCAGGGTATCAATGTGCATCCCGAATGTTAAGTGGGAGTCAAACCATAAGCCCAGGTATTTAAAACTAGTGACAGGTGTTAGGGTGGTGGTAGCGTTGGTTCTAATCAGGAGCTCAGTCACTGGAAGCTTTACAAATTTAGTCTTGGTCCCAAATACCATTGTTACAGTCTTGTCAGTGTTTAAAAACAGTTTGTTTTGGGAAATCCAGTTTTCGAGTCTCAAAAAGTCAGACTGAAGTATGTGTTGAAGGTCAGAGAGGCTATGGCTGTGTGCATACAGGATTGTGTCATCTGCATACATGTGTATTGAGGCTTCCTTACAAGCTGTGGGAAGATCATTAATGAACACTGAGAAGAGTAGGGGCCCCAGAACAGAGCCTTGCGGTACACCACAGGTGATATCCAGGGGGTTGGAGTTAGAGCCTGAGATGGACACATGTTGGGATCTTCCTGATAGGTAGGACTGAAACTAGTTTAAAGCATGTTTCCCTATTCCAGAGCTCTGGAGTTTGTTAAGCAGGATAACATGATCAACTGTGTCAAAAGCCTTTGCAGAATCTAGGAATACTGCACCAGTGAGTTGTCCCCGTTCCATTCCACACTGGATTTCATTGCAAACTTTTAGCAGGGTAGTTACGGTGGAGTGTTTGGGACGAAAGCCAGACTGGAATTGGCTAGGGAAATTTGTCTTCGTGTAGAAATCGCTTAATTGGGAGTGGACACATTTTTCCATAACTTTGGATAGAATTGGGAGAAGTGAGATTGGCCTGTAGTTTGAGACAGTGTTTTTGTCCCCACTTTTGAAGATTGGGACAACTCTGGCAGTTTTCCAGGTCTTAGGGATATGGCCTGCAGACAGGATAGAGTTGACTATGGACGCAATTGGTTTGGCAATGGCTGGGGCACCAAGTCGTAGGAACCTAGATTGTAGTAAGTCGGGTCTTTAATCTCCC
Organism: Ascaphus truei; assembly: GCF_040206685.1. NCBI lineage: Eukaryota > Metazoa > Chordata > Amphibia > Anura > Ascaphidae > Ascaphus > Ascaphus truei. Next base: position 49,769,936 of record NC_134483.1, on the reverse strand, counting down.
GGATCAAACGATGAGGGACGCGGGCAGTATGCAGACCCATACGGGGCGCGAGCACCTCTGCCCTAACCCAGTCTCGCCGCTCAAAGTCCAGGAGATCCCCGAGTCTGGTCACCTGTGCTAGGATTAGCCGTCGGCAAATAGAGGGTGAATCCAACATCCGAGCCCCCACTGCCGGATTATACAGCAGGGGCTCAGCGAGGAAATCAACCCCCACCGCCTGTTCCTTACTGGTCGCGGAGACCAGTTTCCAGGCCTTAAGTAAGTCCCGGTAGTATGCCGGCAGCTCCGAGAGGTCTCTACCTAAACCCTCGGGCCTGATGATAAACAGTTGCTGGTCATACTTCATATTGCGCAGCTGGCGAAAGAAACTGGTTGCCCGCTGGCACCACTGCGGAGACGGATCTGCGAATAGGTATCTCCGCAGGTATTGGAGGCGGAAAGTGTGTAACTGGGAGCGGACACACACAACTCCCTGTCCACCCTCCTCCAAAGGAAGGCACGCAACTCCTGCAGAGACCCAATGCTTCCCCATCCAGAGAAAATCCATCAACCTCCTCTTGTTGATAAATTCGGGGGTCGGACCCATGGCTATCAGCCGGTGCCATAGCTGACTGGCCACCAGCTGGTTGATCACCAGGGTTCTTCCCCTGAGGGAAAGCATTCTCGACAGATACACCCAAGACCCCAGACGAGCAATGACTCGTTCCTCAAGATCACTGAAGTTTTCCGGGGCCGGGTTCTCCGCAACAGACAGGTAGACTCCCAGATATTTGAGAGTATCGCTCCCCCACGAGACATTACGAAACATGGGGGGCAAAGAGTCCACCTGTAAGGGACCCACCAAAATGCCGGAGCACTTGGACCAGTTGATCTGAGCTGAAGAGGCAGCGGTGTAGACCTCTTGGCACGCTTGCGCCCGCTCTAAATCATCTAGGTCCTGGGCCACGAGGAGCACGTCATCGGCATAAGCCGACAGGAATACCCGCATGTCGGGCTCCCGCAGCACAAGCCCGGTGAGCCTCCTCCTCAGTAGGCAGAGGAAAGGCTCAATGGCCAGCGCGTACAGTTGCCCAGACAGGGGGCACCCTTGACGTACTCCCCGACCAAACACAAAAGGTGCCGTCAGGGACCAATTGATCTTCACCAGACACTCTGCAGAGGCGTACAGCATCTGGAGAAAGCCCACAAATTGTGGGCCGAAGCCAAACTCCCGCAGGGTCTGCATGAGGTAACGGTGATCCACCCTGTCAAACGCCTTCTCCTGATCTAGGGACAGGAGGGCGAGTGACAGACCAGTCCTCTGCGCGTGATGTAGCAGGTCCCGGGCCAGAAAGATGTTGTCATGAATACTCCTGCCCGGGACAGTATAGGACTGGTCGGGGTGAATCACCTCTGCCAGCACTGACTTGAGCCTCAGCGAGAGCGCTTTGGCTACGATCTTATAGTCCGTGCTTAGCAGTGAGACCTGTCGCCAGTTAGAGATCTGGCGGGAGATCCCCCTTCTTCGGCAGCAAAGACAGTATTGCCCGCCGACATGAAAGGGGCATCTCACCGGTCTCCAGGGCTTCGGCCAGGACCTCGGTGAAATCAGGTCCCAGCATCTCCCAGAAAAACCGGAAGAACTCCACAGTCAGCCTGTCTAGCCCCGGCGTTTTTCCGCAGGACATGAGACGGAGGGCTTCAGAGAGCTCGGCCAGAGTCAAAGGTAACTCAAGCCGCTCCCTTCCACCCTCGCCGACCGTGGGAAGCCTCTCCCATAAGACCCTGCATGCGTCTGGCTGGATGGACTCCGGAGAGAAAAGGTCTACGTAGAATCTCCGGGTTCTGTCCCGGGTGCTCTCCGGGTCAGTCAGAGGGGTACCGTCTTCTGCTAGCAAGCAGGTGATATGTTTACGGTTTCCCCTCTTTTTCTCCAGTGCATAGAAGAGGCGCAACCCGTGACCCATCTCCCGAAGGAAGTGGATGCGGGATCGCACATACGCCCCCCGAGCTCTCCGATCTTCCAAGTCCCGGAGAGCGCACTTCCTCTCCACGTACGCACACTGCAGATATTGGTCTCCTGCCACAGACAGCCGCTTCTCGAGATCGAGCACCTCTTCCCTAAGGGCCTCGATCTCAGCATCGCGCCGCCTGCTGGCACCTTTGGTGTACTCCTGACAAACGAGGCGCAGATGAACCTTGCCCACGTCCCACCACTGCTCTAACGTGGCAAAGTCTGATCTGCAACCTCTCCAGGCCATCCAAAAGTCTCGGACCGAAGTCGCAAACCCCTTGTCTTCCAACAATGTATTGTTGAAGTGCCAATAGGCAGCCGAGGGCGCTGCTGGTAGTAGCGCCACCGTCATGGACGCACAATTGTGGTCCGAAAATGGCGCCAGCCTAATGGTACTGGACTGGGCTCGTGACAGGCTGTGGCTGGATATATACAGCCTGTCGATCCGGGACCAGGACATCCGTTCACCCCTAAACATCCTAACATGGGTGAACTCAGTGGATGCCTCGGGATGTTGTTCTCGCCAGACGTCTACCAAGGAGTAACGGGTGATGACCTCCTGCAAGGCCGACGCAGAACACGGGTGTGGCTCCGGGCCATTCCGGTCTTTCAGAGCCTCGAGGGTGCAGTTGAAATCACCTCCGAGCACCACGTGTTCGTCCGCGTCGACTGTCTCCAGGAATTCAGACATTCTGACGAAGAACTGCCTTCTCAGGTGTCCGGTGGCAGGAGCATACACGTTCAAGAAATTAAACTTGTAGTCCTCGTGCCGGAACCTGAGATGTAACAGGCAACCTGGAACAACAGTTTTGGCAAGCAGTAGCTCTGGTTAAAAGGACTCAGAGAACAGGGTCACCATCCCACTAGATGACGAAGTGAGGTGGCTGAAGAAGACCTTGCCTCGCCACTCCAGATGCCAGCTGGCTTCAGCCTCTGGAGTGGTATGAGTTTCCTGCAGGAAACTCACAGAATACTTTCCCTTCTGTAAAAAGGAGAGTACCTGGAACCTGCGAAACCCGTTCTTACAGCCATTCACGTTAAGTGTACCGATGCTCAAAGCCATTGGTAATCAGAAGTTTTGCTTTCTACAGGCACTCAGGGAGCTACACCCCGAGAAGCCTTTATGTGGTCTCGCATCAATTTATGAAATTTCAGGACACGAAGATGGATAGGCCCAGAGATTTTGGCCTTGTGGTTAGCCCTGATGTATACTAAGAGAGAGTGGAGAATGACCGAAGCATCCTTCCACCTTCCAAGGGCCAACTGCACCTTCGTGGTTCTGTGTTTGCAGAGGGTATCCTCCAGGAAACCATCTAGCTCCTGGGCAGGGATAATGGGGGTCAAAGAGTCCACCGCCTCCGCGGTGCCAGAGGACTCCTCACTGAGCCCCAACTCCCCGAGCTCCTCTTGACTGAAAAACTGAGACTCCCGCCCTTCCCTGCGGGGGCCTTTCTCAGCCTTAAAGTGGGTCCCCTCCTCGGTGTTTCCATGAGGGGGTCCACTATATCCTCCACATCCAACCCCGGGGTGGGATGTTCAGGGGTAGCTGGTGGCGGTATGGCAGAGGTAGCGGTCTCCCTAGTGTCCTTGGGGGCCAACGAGGCACACAGTGCCCTCCTGGTCTCCTCTACCACCATGCGAACAAACAGGATGCCACGGGCGTTTGCATTAATCGTGGGAGGGCACTTTTCAGCAAGTACCTCATAGGGAGGGTCCAGCCCAGCAGTCGCCTCCAACAAAGTGCCGACCAAAACTCCTCACCAGGAGAGCTCACATCTGGCATCTCCCAGATGCAAAATGAAGTGCTCGCTAAAACACCCTCACCCACACCAGCCTCCCTCGCTCCATCCTCCAAACCCCCAACCACGGGGGTCAGCCCTAGCCCATCCCCTTCTTCCGGTGACACAAACCGGGGCTCAGCCTCAGGTGTCCCCGAAGACAACTACGTCCGGCGCAGCAGATTCACCGAAACACAAGTCCCCGGGGGATGTTCTCCAACTGGGAGTGGTGTTGGAAGGCTCCCCAACGTCCATTTCTAGGAGCAAAGCCTCATATTGTTGAGCACTTTCATCTTCCACCCCAGGGATGCCGGGTACCTCCTTCTGCATACCCTCCAGATCTTCGAGGGGGGGGGACTGCATATTTATGGGGTCCGGCTTACACTGGCTAATCCTAACCTGTGGGCCGGACAGGGCCACCCTGTGCAGAATTGATGTTGCTTTCCGCTTCAGAGACTTCTGAGGGTGAACGTAATACGGTTCACCCTCCTCGCCCTCCTCAATCACCCTCTTGTTCTTAGTTTTTTCTTTCCTCTTCCTGGGGATTGATTCCCCAAAAAAGAGTACCGCTACCTCCTCAGTGGGAGACTCCCACCGCTTCCCGCACCCTGTACGATGCTTACATTGGGGGTAGGGTGCTCCTGGGGGGAGACAGCGACAACAGAGGGTGACTTCTTCAGGGTGACTCTTTTCTTCTCCCTCTGCAGACGTTACCGCCCGAGATGGGGCAGCGACATCTCCTGCGGTACCAGGGGGGACCTGGGCCCCTGAGGGCTCCGCCGCGGTGGGCGCAGCAGTACAGGGTGTCTCCTCCCGGGGGGGGGGACGACAGTGACAACAGAGGGAGGCCACTCCAGGGCGACCACCTCACCCTCTCTCCGCTCCCCGGGGAAAGGTGCAGAGTTCACTGCTCGAGACGGGGCAGCGACATCTCCTGCGGTCCCAGGGGGGACCTGGGCCCCCGAGGGCCCCGCCCCGGTGGGCGCAGCGGCACAGGGTGTCTCCTCCCGGGTGGGGGACAGCGACAACAGAGGGTGGCCACTCCAGGGCGACCCCCTCCCTCTGCTCCCTGGGGAGAGGTGCAGATGTCACTGCTCGAGATGGGGCAGCGACATCTCCTGCGGTCCCAGGGGGGGCCTGGGCCCCCGAGGACCCCTCTGTGGTGGGCGCAGATGTCACTGTTCGAGATGGGACAGCGACATCTCCTGCGGTCCCAGGGGGGGCCTGGGCCCCCGAGGGCCCCGCTGTGGTGGGCACAGACGTCACTGTTCGAGATGGGACAGCGACATCTCCTGCGGTCCCAGAGGGGACTTGAGCCCTCGAGGGTTTTTCCTTCTCCCTCTGTTTTTTGGGGAAAGGTACAGATGTCACTGTTCGGGATGGGACAGCGACATCTCTTGCGGTCCCTGGAGGGACCTGGGCCCTCGAGGGCCCCGCTGTGGTGGGCATAGCAGCACCGGGTGTCTTGGCAGAGGGAGGGGCGGGTGCAGGAGCTGAAGTGGGATTTCTATTCCCTTTGGGGCAACTCCTACGAGTGTGCCCCAGCTCCTTGCACAAATAACACCTAACCCCCTCCGTGCCATAGAACATAGTGTATTGAATGGACCCTAAAGGACCCCTCCACAGATTCTGTGCTCCCCGGCAGCAGCAGCTGTACCTGCCGCCTAAATGAGAGCACATGCCTCATCGCCCTATCCCAAAGATAATTTTGTTATAGGAGATTTAATGTCTCCCAGGGTTTGCAGGTGCGGCCGCAAGAGGCTGTCTGGGATGAAGGGGGGCACATTTGAAAGGATGACCTTTGTGCCTAACCCCTCCATGCGTTCTATAGGGATGTAGGTCCCCCCTACATTGATACCTTTCTGCACCAGGGTGTAGGTGGCAGTCAGCGTACGGAGGGAAAAAAATGCCCCTCCCATACATCTTGCTGGCCGCCACCACAGCAGAGGGACCCACAACGTCTGCCACAGCCCTCACATAGATCTCCATGTTGAGGCCAGGTGACATTGGGCACCTCACCCCAAGCTTCCTGCTCAGACAGGGCGTGGCCCCAGCGTTGTTGTTGCTGGGGTCAACGCCTGCAGCTGCCACCTGCGCCCATGTTGGAACTGGGACTGCAGGGGTTAAACTGACAACAGGAGCCGGGGGAGGTGTGGCCAGGGCACTGGATGTACCGTTATTGATCCTAGGGGCCCCAGTTTTTGGAGTCCTATGTCCAGATGTGGCCCCTGTTGCTGCAGTAGTCCTATTCCCCCCAGGCATGATAAAACAAGCCTCTAAGTAAGGGGAGGAAATAGTGCTTAGGGAGAGAGATGCAGAGAGGAAACTGTCCCTTTAAGAACCAATTAACTATCTCTGCACAGGGAGGGGACGAAAAACAGCTTTTTAAAACCTGCTGTAATCTTCTCATTTCTCCCCTTATTATTTAACTCTCTCTCTTACAAGAAACCACACCACAATATTGAAGGTCTTAAAGTAAGACACAGAGCTCCCAAAAATGCAAATGACAAAAGGAAATCAGGCTTAAAATAAGGTGAAATTAGAAGAAAAAGAAACAACCAGGGGTGGGTGAGGTGAGAGGGGTTGAGACTACAGTTTCCAGCCAGCCACAGTGTAGCTTTGCTGGGTTGAATCACTGCAGCCTCTGGGTGAAAACATAAAACGGTTTTTAAACCTGAAAAAGCACCCAAAACCCTCTAAAAATCTCACAGTATACTCACATTATACTCCCCCACAGATCCACAGCAAAATATAACAAATAAAGAAAGAATAAAGCTGAATCCTTACCAAATGCCTGGGAGCTCTTCACACATGCTTCTGAGTGAGAAGCTGGAGATAGGTCAGGGGAAGAAGAGGAGGAGACAGAAGGGGCAGTCAGGCGAATGGCCTGTACAGCTTGGGAGGCGGAGACAGGGGAAACCTGATAAGAAGCGTCTGTGCGCGCACCCCCTGTAAGCTGGGGATGCGCGTGCACAGGTTGCAACACAGGCGCGGCCCGCACGGAGCAGGGGAAGACTGCAGGAGGAGGATGGAGCCAACAGGAGGGGAACGCACGCGAGGCCTGTGCCCGCGCGATGGCCAGCAAGGGCAGGGAGGAGCATGCACGCGCGTCCTCCGTGGGCTGAGGGGACGCACGCACCGGACGCGTCACCAGGTGCGCGGAGTGCCGCGCCACGGTCACCACGTGAGGAGGAGGCAACGGGACGAATGGCACCACAGGGGAAGGTAAAGGAGCTATCGCGGGGGAGAGGGAGCGGGGTGGATCAAGGCAAGCGTTAAGGGAGCGCGTGGGTATGCGGGACCTGCGGGGAACGCGCTGCGGCAAGGGGAGAGAGGTAGAAGGTAAAGGAGAGGAGTGGGAAGGAGTAGAAAGGGTGACAGGAGATGGGAGAGAGGGATAAGGAGAGGAAGGAATCTCCTGAGTCGTCACACTCCCTAAGTTCACAGGGGGGAGGGGGGGAAAGGGGGCACAGGGTCTGCACCATGATTGGCTGTACACAGACTCCTGTTCACCTCCACCCCTGTCACTCAGAGAAGCAGCATGAGGGTGGGTAACCCCACAGGATAGCCTGCCACTGTCTGTAGCTATCAGAACTTACATGACAGGAAGGTAGAAAGATAGTCTCGACCAGCCATGGCTATATTATATTACATTTATTATTATTTTATGATGTGTCAGATGTTTATTAATACCTTATACTGTACATATTATCTATTGTTTGCTTTAACCTATGTTTTGCCTTGTTCATTACTTTGTGTAGACTCTTGTTTCTTAATGTAGCAAGTGAGTTTGTGCCATTGTTGCATCATTTACATATGTGTGTGTAGCACCTGTTCCCCTCCCTCCCACGGGAGATCGGGCCACTACCTGGGTGTTTCCCCAGTGCTTTAGCTCACCTGCTTGTTACAGGAGGTCTGAGTTGCTCCACTGATGTTGTGTGGGAGCAGCAACAGGGATGGCTTTTCCTCCTAGGGTGCAGCGTCTCCATCCCATGAGGATCCTGCTGGAAGCAGAATGGTCTCTACAGGCAATTCTCCTTTACAATGACCACACATTATTGCTGGTACAACGGCATCTTTATTTGGCATACAGCATGGCATCCTCCAATTCTCCCTGTGACCCCTGCACTAGGCCAGAGACCCCCTTAGGCCCAAGATAGGCCCTGACTCCCCTCAGCTTGTGGTTGCTGGGACCAGATCACCACGCACTGAGAGAGAGACTATAAAGGTGGGACACTCCAGCTGGACACCACCCAACTTGGTGGCGGACTCGTCGCTGACGACGACGGCGTGGGACCGGATGGCCCCTTTGTCTACAGTCGGCGCTACCGGGTGCTGGAGTACCCGGCAGGTAACAAGTGCACCAACTTTACGCACATTAGTTGTGGGCAGCACTCTCTCACACATTGGGTGGGTTGCTTCTTGTGGACACCAGGATGATTGGGTGTCTAAGGGCACCTCAGTACTTTGGAGGATATTCCATCAGGTGTGAACACTGAGTGGGAGGGCACTGTGGGGTTACAGCCATGCGTGGCCTAGTTGGTGGGGACATTATAGTGTTGTCCTTTCTCTTATGCATACAGTAAACTATTATTCTTATCAGTGTGTGTATCATTGTATTGGGTCCTGTGGCGGGGTTATCCAACATAGTAGGCTCCCACACAGGTTGAGGCACTGTCACCAGATGGATCAGACACACCCTAGGCTCCCAGCAGCGGAGTCTCAGGCCTCCTGTGAGCCACAGGTAGCACACCCCACACAAAGTAGCCGCCATATCTCCCAGGGGGTGGGGGCTAAGTGTTCTACACGTGTTATTAAGTATTCCTGAGTAGGGCCCCTCTAGGAACCTAAACATTGGAGTAGGGCTATACTGAATGGTGATTTTCTGAATTAAAGCTGGTTATTTTGACAATGTTGTACTTGTTATGGTTAGGCATGCATATATGGGGTTCCCCGTTAAAATAGATAAGTAAAAAGTGACCCTGTGTGTTCATTTGAATGTCATTACCCAGAATCCCCAGCGGCAGAATTGTATGCTAAGAGATAATGGGTAAACACAGGTTTGTGGACCTGTCTGAGATATGTGAATGTGCTCTTAAGTGGTATTTTTTGTTGTTGTGAGAGGGAGGGTTTTTGTCACTTTTTTACTCTCATAACATACTTTAAAATTATCCAAATTTTTCGAGCATATGTCAAATTGGTTATTTGCAATGGATTTAGTGATCTACTATGTATTGGTTTAAACCAATAGCTTATTGTTCATGTTTATTAAGTCAATCTGCAATGTGGACATTTTATGTTAATGACTAATTAACTAATGTTAATAATGGGCAATTTTGGGGTGGGGGGGGGCAGATTTGGATCCCTGCGAATCGGCCGGTTCCTTTAGTCCGCGGATATCAGCGGATCAGTCTTAAAAATGGTGATTCGCCTTTTGCAGATTTTTTTTTGTTTTTCAATTATTTATTTATTTATTTTTAACGCCGACAATCCATCTGCGGATTCCGCAATTGGCTGACGGAATTTTAAGAATCCACACACATATTGCTGAATCCACGGATTGCATTCTTAAAATCCGTCAGCGGATTGCGGAAACCGTGAATGGATCGTTAATATTGACCAGTGGATTGTAGCCAATGGCAGTTTTGGATTTATCCCCGTAAATTGAAACTGTAGCAATCCGTTGGCAGATGTTACACCTCGGAACAGATTTTCCATGGCAAATATGAACAAATCCCGGAAACGGGTTTGGACTGGTTCGCCCGTCTCTATTAATGACAATGAAATGTAGAATGCATTATTTTCACAATTAATAAACTTACATTTTGCCTCCATACAAACCTTAAAATGGACAATGTATAATTACAACTTTAGTGTCACTCACTGTAAAATATTGTGGTACACTGTATTTTAAGTGTACGGTTATAAATATGCATTAAAGTAGTTATAGTCACTGTTATTTTCTGTTTTGTCACTTTCCAGATTGTGTACCATGGAAATCCATATGCAGAGCATAACTCCACAGCATATCTTACCTATGAACGAGGGGTGGAAGTAGGCTGCTGGGGTTTGTGCATCAATGCCATCGCTTCATCTTTGTATTCTTGTAAGTATCTTAAACAACAGATCTGTTCAAGTAGTAGTTTGGAAAGCTGTGTGATCTCATATGCCTAGAGCCAGTCAGATTATATCCTTTTTTATTATCATACTTAAAAACATCCTCTGTGAGTGCAATTCTCATCCTCTATGTGAGTGCAATTCGCATCCTCTATGTGAGTGCAATTCCCACCCTCTGTGTGAGTGCAGTTCCCACCCTCTGTGTGAGTGCAATTCCCATCCTCTGTGTGAGTGCAATTCCCATCCTCTGTGTGAGTGCAATTCCCATCCTCTGTGTGAGTGCAATTCCCACCCTCTGTGTTCAATTCCCATCCTCTGTGTGAGTGCAATTCCCATCCTCTGTGTGCGTGCAATTCCCATCCTCTGTGTGCGTGCAATTCCCATCCTCTGTGTAAGTGCAATTCCCATCCTCTGTGTGAGTTCAATTCCCATCCTCTCTGTGAGTGCAATTTTCATCCTCTATGTTTTCAATTCCCATCCTCTGTGCGAGTGCAATTCCCATCCTCTGTGCGAGTGCAATTCCCATCCTCTGTGCGAGTGCAATTCCCATCCTCTGTGCGAGTGCAATTCCCATCCTCTGTGCGAGTGCAATTCCCATCCTCTGTGCGAGTGCAATTCCCATCCTCTGTTCGAGTGCAATTCCCATCCTCTGTGCGAGTGCAATTCCCACCCTCTGTGTGTGTGCAATTCCCACCCTCTGTGTGTGTGCAATTCCCACCCTCTGTGTGTGTGCAATTCCCACCCTCTGTGTGAGTGCAATTTCCATCCTCTATGTGAGTGCAATTCCCTTGCTTACAGGATGTAGACAGAATTTGCCAGCAGAAAGAGCTATTTGGCACACCTTGTTACCCCATTTTCTGTAAAACCTCAGGCCATATTTTATCCTTGACGTTCTTTGATCATTATGATTGCCTGACAGCCATGCAAAGCATTTTTGCGTCCCCTTTCGGCATTAACCTTTACCACCCCTGTTGCGAGGATATTCCAAAAAATCACCACCCATCCTCACATTTCTCCTTATCCTGCCTGGCAGCCATGCAAAGCGTTTCTGCGTCCCCTTTCGGCATTAACCTTTACCACCCCTGTTGCAAGGATATTCCAAAAAATCATCACCCATTCTCACATTTCTCCTTATCCTGCCACCCTTCTACTTCACAGCTTGATCTCTAATACAGGGGTGGCCATCTCCAGTTCTAAAGGGCCACCAGCAGGTCAGATTTTAGGATAGCCCTGCTTCAGCACAGGTGTCTCAATCAGTGGCTCAGTCAGAATGACTTGCACCACCTGTGCTGAAGCAGGGATAGCCCTAAGGCTACAGTCCCCGTCTTACCTGCTGGACTCGCACCTGACGGCTCGTGCACAGTTGAAAGCCACGTTGTGCGGCCCATAGGGGAGCGATGATATGCGCTGGGGCGGGGCCATGACAGGGGGCACGGCCATGACTGGGCATTGGCAGCACCGACACGTGATCATGGCACGGGAAGACAAAATTCATAGAGGGCTGTGCTATGGTGTGTGGCGCATGCGCCGTCAGGGCCACCAACAGAAATCATGGGGCCATGACAAATGAAAGGAGCCGCCCCCCCGAACCCATCACGCCCCCCCCAACCCATAGCGCACCTACCATGGAAAAAAGTTTTAGCACGCAACTTTTACTTAATTGTTTTCTTCTTATTGTAATACGGAAAAAAACATTACAATGCAATCTGTTTATTTTAATATTTTCAACAAAAGACAAAGATACCAAATGCTACATCCAATGTGACAAAAGACCTGGCGGAGATTCAGTATGGGTCTAGGGGGAGAGTTAATTATGGGCCTGGGGGTTGGGGGGTAAGTATGGGCCTGGGGGTGTTAAGTATGGGCCTTGGGGGGTAAAGTACAGTATGGGACTAAAATGAGTTACAGTACCTCTCTTCAACCGGTACATGTGGGGGCATTCGATTGGTCAGTTAGGGGGCTTTCAAGTGGCCCATGGGGGGGAGGCTTCAACCAGCCCAGAGGGGGGAACCTTCAACTGGCCTGCGGGGGGGCCTTCAATCAGCCTGCGCTTCAACCGTCCGGGGGAGCATTCAACCGGCCGGGAAGGAGGGGGGGTGTGGAGCCTTCAACTGGCCGGATGGGGGGGGGGGGTCTTCAATTGGCGGGCAGTGGGGCTGGTTTCGGAGGGGAGATAGAAGGCACATGGGTGGGTGACTGGCTGGGTGGGTGACTGACTGTCTGGTTGGGTCTTGGTCACTGACTGCCTATTGACTGACTGAGTGGGTGGGTGACTGACTGACTGCCTGGATGGGTGGGTGACTGACTGCCTGGGTGGGTGACTGACAGACTGCCTGGGTGGGTGACTGACTGGGTGGGTTGGGTGGGTGACTGACTGCCTTGACTGGGTGGGTGGATGACTGCCTGGGTGTGTGGGTGACTGACTGTCTGAATGGGTGGGTGGGTGACTGACTGCCTGAATGGGTGGGTGACTGCCATTGACTTCCTGGGTGGGTGGTTGCCTGGGTGGGTGACTGACTGCCTGGGTGGGTGGGTGTCTTACTGACCGCCTGGGTGGGTGACTTACTGACGGACTGCCTTTGACTGACTAACTGCCTGGGTTGGTGGGTGAATGACTGCCTGGTTTGACTGACTGCCTGGGTGGGTGACTGCCTAGGTGGGTGACTGACTGGCTGACTGCCTGCCTGGGTGGGTGGTTGACTGACTGACTGACTGACTGATTGCCTGCCTGGGTGGTTGACTGACTCAGACTGACTGCCTGAATGGGTGGGTGACTTACTGACTGCCCTGGTGGGTGGGTGGGTGACTGCCTGCCTTCAGTTGGGTGACTTACTGACTGCATGGGTGGGTGGGTGGGTGGGTGACTTACTGACTGCCTGTGTGGGTGACTGACTGAATGCCTGGGTAGGTGACTGACTGCCTTGACTGCGTGGGTGTGTGACTGTCACAGGAGGCCAGTGCTTTTAACACAAAAATACCTGGATCCTTTGATTAAACAAAGCGCGAGATAAAGTAAATTGTAATTTATTTACACAGGAAACACACACGGCTTGATTTACAAAATAACATTCATAAACACTTACTGGAATGGGGCAAAACAAAATAAAATGTCCACGGAATGAAATCCACAGAAATCAAGTCTCTAGGCATCAATTCCCAATAGCGGGGTTGCTGCACAAAAGAGCTGTGTAACCATCCTTGCTAGGGGCGCCGCTTGCAGCCCCTGTTTCTCCGCCGAAAGGAATGTTTTCGTTCTGTCCTTGCAGGATTCTTTCTCCAATCCTTAGTTCTAACGAACTTTTGAAGTAGGGTGCAATTCTTAGTTACGATGTTATGACCTTTTCACCGCACGTTGTAGCTCCGATGAATCTTATTACATGATGGAACTAACTCCTGACTAGCTGCACCAGACTTTTTAAAAACATCAAAAGCCTATCTGTATCATGTGCAGCCAATCTTTTGCGTGGGAACCAATCATCCCACCTGTAGCAGAGTTCTGTCAGTCTCTACAGAACCTGGCAGAGAGCTTAAGTATAGCAACTGAATATGTGCGATAAATGCCATCTTTCCCCATTTTTCATGCTAGCCCCCCTGCCGGCTCAGCGCCTGAAAGTCTGCCATTTGCCAGGATGCTTATTGAGATTCTCTTCCTTCATCTCTCTTTGCTAACAAAAGGTTTAACACGTCCTTATCCTGGCTACCCCAATGGTTAACACCGTCATCTCCTGGCCTTTGAAGCTGGTACGCGGAGTAGCTCCCTATGCAAATGGACTTTTATCTATACTAAATGACTTCCTTACTGTAATAAAAATATAACCCTTGTGTATTGTGAAAAACCATTTTCTTTTCCTCTTATTCAGAAAAATATTGTTACAATAACCCATACATTTAAAACATGATATGATCCTTGCCACCTAATCCCTGGTGGGAGACACACAGACAATTCTGACACATTTTACAGGACTGCAGCGCTTAGTGGGCTGCAGAGCTGACACTCTACATTTTAATTTAACCCCTACAACTCTCTCCACCTTATACCTGGTGAGAGATGTATGGAACCCCTCACTGGGTTCTGGGATTTTGGCATACTCCGGGTCCTGTAATGTAACTCAGTTCCCTGCCTGGTCTTGCTGCCCTGGTTTGTGCTGAAGCAGGGGGATTTGGTGGTGAGCTGCAAACTGCGTTCTAGAGAGGATTTTGTCCAGTGGTCTGTGTTCCTCATGTCCTCAGGAATCTGGGGAGATTTCTGAGTGCATGTTTCGGTGTACCCGCAACATTGGCCCTGACAAGATTTTACTGTAAAATCACCCCTGAGACTCATGCCTTGCACATCTCTGCTGGCCAACACTCCTGGAACAGTAAAAAAAAACCACATATTTTATTACACATTCAGTTACATGCCACAATTGGGCTGCAGAGCTGACACTTTACATTTACCCAATATGACTCAGGGGACCCTGTTACATGGCTTATACAGTTGATACATGGTATTAATCTCGCCCCCTTATCCCTGGGGGGAGAGACACGGGCATTTTGAATACATTTGCAGTATTATTACCCTGGTTAGGTTGCAGAGCTGACACAACAATTCCCAATCTGGTTCAGGGGCACCAAGCCAGGCCAAATACCTTTATTAATAGCCAGGGTACCCCTTCACCATCACAGTGACTGACTGCCTCAGGTGACTGCCTGAATGGGTGGGTGACTGACTGCCTGGGTGGGTGACTAACTACCTGGGTGGGTAGCTGGCTGTCTGCCTAGGTGGGTGACTGACTTCCTGGGTGAGTGACTTACTAACTGCCTGGGTGGGTGACTGACTAACAGCCTGGGTGAGTGACTGACTGCCTTGACTGCATGGGTGGGTGACTGACTGCCTGGGTAGGTGACTGACTGTCTGAGTGGGTGACTGACTGACTTCCAGGGTGGGAGGGTGACTGACTGGGTTGACTTCCTTGGTGGGTGGGTGATTGCCTTGACTGCCTGGGTGGGTGGTGGATAGGTGACTGCCCAGACAGGAGTCTGGCGTGGGCACCAGCTGGGCTCGTGGGCGAAGGCTCGCCATGGCGCTTCCCCTCTGTCCCATGTTGGGAGCACGGGGGAATGGGTCCACAGGCAGCATATGCGGCGCTTCCCCTCCCTGCTCCCGGTCCCTGTGGCTGCTTCCTGGGGCTGTAGGTAGGCGCACGGGGAACAAGGTTGGTGTGCACTTGCCACGGCACGTCCCCCTCTGGCCCACATTCCCCTCGGGTGCCCATGTGGGTGGGGAGACAGGACCAGGGGGGGTGAGCAAGGAAGGGGTCTGGCGATTGGGGGGGGGGGGGGCAGCCAGCCCAACATGCGCCACTCATCCCATCCCTGGGCCCTGCAGGCCGGACACCCTACTTCCCTACACGGAAAGATCGCCGGAATTATTTTTTTCTCAGAATGTTTTTTTTTAATGACACGCCAACCGGGCCTTGGACGCAAACCCCGGCAGACCCACCCTGTTGGCAGCACTGCGCGCCGTAGCCTACACTGGGGACTCGGCCTAATACCTTTACCTGTTGGTGACCCTTGAGGACTTGAGTTGGCCACTCCTGCTCCAGCATTTCTCAGAAATTTGCTTCCCTCCTGTACATTGTTGAAACTCGTTAAATATATTTGAAAGTTTTGTCATACTCCCCTCTTTCTTCTCTCCTCTAAATTGTACATATCGAGGTATTTTCGTCTTTCCTGGTGACTCTTTTTTTTAATGTAGACCATTATTTGTACAGTCTCCTACTTATCTCTTTCTGGAGATATTCGGGGCATGTGTATGATGTGTCTCAAATGGCATTTTTAACATTACATGGAAATCATAAATTATATTGCATTTGTGTGCACCAATTTAATACCATCTCTCCCTCCCCTCAATGTGCACCTAGAGTGTCAAAAATTGTTTTTATTAGTGCGGCGAAAAACAGAGTTGAACCCGTGGCTGTGTCAGATTCACCTGCCAAGTTGAATCTGGCATAAAAAAAATTAGAGTCAGGTATTATTTTAAATTGCTATGTGTCACCCAAACATTTATTTGACTCAGGATAGATGTTTTATTCCATAGGTTAGCAAAATGGGTTATTTTTCACAGTATGGCTACTAATATTACCCAAATGTTTGATATTTACTATTAGAAAATATAAATAAAACATGCACATACTGTAATCCTGTTTTAATTTACATTTGATCTATCTGGTAATTAAGTAAAAAAAAAGTTTGACCCAGATAGTAGCATACTCTCTGAATTAAACTTTTATACTTGTTTTGGTAGCTTCCCTGCGGTAGGTTTACTGTATATCCTCACTATCCAACGTTTCACTTTACAACGAATGGCATATCCAACGCTTTAAAGTGCAACCCTGTCGGCCTGTTTTCGATGCTGGAATGCATTATCCGACGCCTGAATGCGTTATCCAACGCTCACCACCACTGATTAACATGGGACTCACTTTACAACGGTTTCACTATCCAACGCTACTTCCAAAACGGATTCCGTTGGATAAACGAGGACTGCCTGTATTCATCCTCTATCGTTACTTTTTGTTTGTGTGCACAGAAGTACTTATTTTGCTACAGTTAAACAGGTATTTAACATTTGAGAGATTTGAGATCAGTGAAACCGTCCAAATTGCGTTCGCAAAATGTTAAGCATTTTTTCCCCCAAAATTGGATTCCTTGCTAAAAAAATTGCCAATCAGTAAAGGGTAATGTTGCCAAATAGCCATCTGGCTACTAAATTTCCCTGCCCTAGTATTGCCAGTTCTAGTAAGTGCTGGCAGTGCTAGGGTTAAGTCTTTTGCACATGGGCTTGCATGTGAGATGGCTAACCAGGGAGACACCAAGTGCAGGTGCAGGAGCCTGGCAGTTGGAGTCACATGTAAGGGGGGTGGGCTGACTAGGCCTGTGATGTCAGCTGGGCCTGTCCAGATATTGGGGGAGAGGGATTAACCCCTCTCCAGGTATAAAGGGTGAGGGCCCCCTCCCTAGTGTTCTGTTCTCTCCCCTCTAGGGGAAGAGAGTTCTGAGTGTGTACTGTTCGGCCTAACCCCTTAGGGGGTGAGGTGTGTCTGAGTACAGAGAGTTGCCAGGGCTCTGGCTGCTCTGCCTTTCCCCGTAGGAGAGAGCGAAGGATACCCCTGGGCCAGAATGCCTTATGAGGAGAAGGACTATGTATTGCTGTAAGGATGTATCTGTGCTGTGAGAGCTCCTATATAACAGACAAGTTGCATTGTTACTGGTACTCCAGAGTGCTTCTTGCTAGAAGGAAAGTTCCTGCAGGATGGTGTGCTGCACCAACCTGAGGAAAAGACCCCTGCACCCCAAACTCCTTACTACATCTGCGGGGACTCCACCTCCTGGGAGCCTACATGTTAGCACCATAACACCTGTAACATACCAATCTCCCCTAGGGAAGGGACGGGGGGAGGAGGGAAGGGACGGGGGGAGGGGGGAAGGGACGGGGGGAGGGGGGATGGGTGTTACAGTAATAATGTTGCAAAATTAGTCTTCGAATGTTACCAAACAGTGAGTGAAACATGGTGTGTTTGTGTGCCGTATTTATACTGTATATAGTACTCTTTGCCTTTTAGTGAATAATGCAGATTAGCATATTATGGTCATGCCTTGAAGTGGCTCGCAGACTTATGCTTTGCAATGCTTTGGCCAAAGGGTTAAACTAAATTACCCTTTTTTCAAGATATATATATATATATATTTCACTGGGTATTTTTGTCGTATTGGAAGTAGCTCTGGGCTCCCTTTGTGTTTTGTTTTTTGTAGTATACAGTGCCACGCTTAGTAGTACTCCTTTTGACACTTATATACATAAATATATATTGTGGTAATTTTTGGGGTTTATATGAGCTTACTGGGTATCTGTGTGCAGATTTGCATATTAAACAGAATTGTAATGCACATTTACTTTACGCTTTTACAGACACTACAGGCGATCCTCGCTTATCCGACGGAATGCGTCCCGCAAACCGCCGTCGGATAAGGGACTGTCAGATAAGCGCGTCCGACGTCGGATAATGCGCTTGGCGGACTGCATTATGCGGCGTTGGATAAGGCATCCTTCGGTAAGCGAGGGCTAACTGTATAGCTCATTGGTAAAACCTCGCTGAGAGAGTAAAGTGTCATCATATGCTCTTTTTCTGCTGTTGATGACACTTACAGCTATATTATATTTGCACCATATATAAAGACCACTATGATATGCAGTACGGCCTGTTATTTGAAACATGCTGCATTTCATGTTGTAGATTTCCTTTGGCTTGGCTTTACAAATGTAATTTATGCTTTCTTTTATGTTCCCAAAGACCAAATAATGTATGTATTCACAAAGCCCTTTTTGTACCTCAAAATTGATTTACATTTTTGGCAGAGCATATGTACGTGATCATGAATGTAATCGCCCACTAAAACATTATATGTTGGCAAACTATATGTGCTTCTTTTTAAACTATGCACAGTGTCTATATTTTGGCATCCTTTATAGTCTTCGGTATATGTAACACAATGTGAGTAGGTAACAAAAAGTGTTGCAATCAACAGCCTTTTCACAAACATCCTGGACACAATTCAATGCAATTTTCCTGGACACAATTCTATATATCTGACATTTCTTTTTGTAATACAATTATACAGCATTTTTTAAATTATATGTTTGTTCTTTCAGATCATCCAGCACTATTATTTTTACCTTTTGGTTGAATTAAAATTGATTTTTTTTATTGTTCACACAGTCTCGATCTACTGTATGCACCAATTGATAGGAGATGATCCCTGATTGGATTTTCTGCCACATGGGTGCTGCCCCATGTAATTATTTTCTCTGCTTTAGTGCATCCACTTATCCATGATTACCTGTTTGGGAGGTATTCCGATCACTTCCTTTCATCATTTATCTTTAGGGACTGAGTGCAGTCAAGGGCAGCGCCTCTCTCACCCCCCTTTGTTCTCCAGTTATATACACTTTGACACTTGCACCCGCCCTCCTTCATTTAATTACAATAGGCTGAGGAAAGAGCTTGTTCCTTTTTTTTTTCTTTTTTAAAATATGCTCACTAATTCTAAATCCTGCGAAGGTTGAAAAAATAATAAAGTTAATAAGTGGACATTAAACTGGTTCTGGTATGGAAGATGGTAGCAAAGAAGTTTACTTAAATAGTTTTCGGTTGGACAGTAAACTGTAGGTTCTGTATCAGTAATCAGTATTACAGTTAGTCTTACCTAATGTTTTTATTCCCACTGTACAAAGTACAGCAAAGATAGCATACCCATGAGGATATCGGCATGCATTTCACAGGTTCCCAAATATAAATCATTGTCACATGTTAAACATTAAGCTACACACACACACACAAAGCTTTCACGCAAATATCACTGCATTTAAACCTTTTCTCCCCTTTTGGTCTAAACTTCCAGCAAAAGTTTTATATAGCTTTTTGCATGAATTGGTGCATAAATCATGTACCTAATTTGCTTAGTCCTGAAGCTGTCCCTATTCACAAATACGCTACAGGCATACCCCGGTTTAAGGACACTCACTTTAAGTACACTCGCGAGTAAGTACATATCGCCCAATAGGCAAACAGCAGCTCACGCATGCGCTTGTCAGCACGTCCTGAACAGCAATACTGGCTCCCTACCTGTGCCGAAGCTGTGCGCAAGCGGGGAGACTATAGAGCCTGTTACAAATGCGTTATTTACATCAGTTATGCACGTATATGACTATTGCAGTACAATACAAACATCAATACGTGGAAAAAAGTTAGTGCTTCACTTTAAGTACATTTTCGCTTTACAGACATGCTCCGGTCCCATTGCGTACGTTAATGTGGGGTATGCCTGTATTTAGAAAATAGAAGACATAAACGCACAAATAGCGAAAACTCCAAACATATGTATTTCCTACATTAAGGTTAGGGCTGCAACAATTTCTTTGACTGTATGGTGGGTAGAGTTCTTCTAACCTGCTTACTTATTAACCTTAAAACTAGCCAGGAAGTAACGATTTGGGGCTAGGGTAAGAAATAGAGGATCACTATTTATTTTATACATTCTCTTAATATTGGTTGAGGGTTGGAAAGATCAAATAGCTGCTTTAGTTGGTGGGGTCCATAGTCTCATATGACACTTGCAGCAAAAATGTTAGCCTTAAATCTAATGTAGGAAAATACTGTAGCAGGGTTGGGAGTTTTTTTGTGGGTGAAAAATTCATGAATGTTTGCAAACTAGGCACATTTTGAACATTCGTATCTGGTGAAATTAGCAAAGATATAAAACCTCGTCTAAAATCACCAACTTCTATGATCTCACATAGGGACTGATTCAGTAAGCCCAGAACTGTGAGCGGCTGAAAACCCCCTTTTCAGTCAATGCAAGTTTTCAACTGATCACTGCAATTTGGGACCTTTTGAATCAGCCCTGTAGAGAGCAACTTGATATGAGCACACATATTTCATGAAGACAGGTGGCAAAAATAGGTGAATATAAAGGGGAATTTTGGCAGAATGTCTAGCCAAGAAGCCCATTGGGGATTAAATATCAAATAGCTGTTAAGGATTTTTGTTTTTCTTTTAAAATTAACCACATCTTGCAAAACTATAGTAGCTCATTCAGTACTCTAGAGAGAGTAGAAGTGTTTTTTAAAGATTTCAATTTGACACTTTAGAATTCTCCCGTAGAATATTCTATACAGTTGACTAAACGTTACTGTCATTATTCCTCTGTACTTTATATTCTGATATTCTCTGTCATCCTTTGTTATTCCCCCTTTCTTCACTATCCCTTCTTACATACAGAACTGTTTTTATTATTATTTGACTTTAGCTGTTTTTAACTGGAGAGACTCTTGGGAAATACTTACTGTATATATTTGAGAGACTGTAAACAAAAATAAGTTTTAATTACATGTTTATGTCTTGCTTGAAATTGTCTTAAATTAAACAAAACAATGTGTTCTATGTTATAGCAAATTGCACTATACCCCTCAGGACCCTACATTTTAAATGCATGTATGGACTATTGTAGTGGGCGAGGTGACAAAACTGTGGATTGTACACTTTTGAATTGTTGTAGATGCTCAAGGCTCAGACAGTTCGATTTAGACTTGTTGTGAAAAGTTAGTAAATGCGGGGCAGGTATTATCTATGGATATTTAAAGATATGCTGCACTCAATGTTTAAGTATGTAGTGACATCTATTAATTGTATGTCAATATGAAACATCGAGGTTCTAATCCTATGCATTTCTTTTTAAGCAAAGTGTTTTGAGAAATGTATGTTGGTGAAATACATTTGTAAACTTGTACCTTATATGGTTATATTACACACATTTTTTAATGTTTTTTTCTCTTGAATTCTCTTGTTACAGACATGCAAAAATCACTTTTGCCATACATTGGATTAAAGGGTCTATATTTTGTTGGATATCTCCTTTTCGGACTGGGAACCGGATTTATTGGGTTGTTTCCCAATGTCTACTCTACTTTAGCCTTGTGTTCTCTCTTTGGTGTGATGTCAAGTACTCTGTATACTATACCTTTCAACCTGATTTCGGAGTATCACCGAGAGGAAGAGGTGAGTCTCGCAATTGTTAGCCTTTCTAAATTAAAAGGTACGGTATTTCTTTAAATGACTGAAAAACTTTATAAGCTGTATGCAAACATTACCCCCCAAAAAACAATAAAGCATGGTGCTTATCTGTAAGCCAATGGCGGGTGACTACTTATTGATATTGCATCTTAGTGAGTAAAACCCTTTGTGCCCTTTAACTGTTTATTTTTAAGCTATTCATCTTTTCAGTAATAATATATCTCCGAAATTGCTTCTGTAGAATTCAATCAATATCAAATTACGCTAACTCTTTGCTAAGCAATGTAATATATTGTAGATTATAAAGCCATACAATATGGTTTCTCTCAGATGCCACTTAACACTTCCCCTGGTTATGTTGGGAACAACATGATGAATGCTCATTTTTATTACTATCCATGTTTAACGCGAACTTTACATAAACTTCTACTGTAATAACATTTGCAGCTATAACTCCATGTTCTGATCCCTATCACAGATCATATTACACAAGCCCCCTTCCCCCAAAGCTCACAGGTATGGGCCTTACACGGAGGTACTGTAGCTATCTCCCCCCTCCACATCCCCCAGGCCCATTCCTATATTCTCTCGCCACACTCGCACCTCTTCACCCCCACCTCCCAGGTCTATACATGTTACATACAGTAGTTAATTAGTAGATGAGGTTGAAAAAATACATACAGTATGTCCAAGTTCCACCAATTAATGTGTCCCCTCTGCAGTCACATACTGTACATGTGTGCCCGTCTCTTCCTCTCTCGCGCCCCCCCCCCCCCCCCCAGGCCAATAAGTGTTTTATTGGGTGGTGATTCATTTGTGATGCGGTTTTGTGTGTCCCTGTAAATACAGCATCATATATTCCACCGTCTGAAACATGGGAAAGAGGAATTGTATTACGGTATGCAGATAGAGTCCAGACATTAATGCAAATATCCACCTAATGGTTAGTTGGTTTAGAAGCAAAGGATACTGAAAGAAAGTACATGAGTTTTATTGTCACTTTGTGCGTGCTCAAGGTAAACATAATTGTATTTCTTAGACGTCACTATAATGTTTATTTTTCTATCTAAAGACTTGTTTCCCAGTGAGCCTCTCCACTGGACTTGGGCTGTTGCCACATTCCCATCATTTGTTGTCTTCTTTCCCTCTGGGAAAATTATAGCAAATGGCGTATGGAAACATACATAGTGTAATTGGTTTAGATTTTTTAAGGACCAAAAATTAGCATTTTGTACAATCCTGTACAAAGTTATTTCAAAACATAGGATTGTTCATGCAGCAACTGAGCGTATATAATTAATGTGTGAGTCATAATCATGCAAGAATTTTAACTTACTATAGAATTGCCATTGCAGAACATACTACAAAAAGGTTTTTTTTTTATGTTGGTATCTTTATAAAACACAATTTTGCGTCTAGAAGCACTCAGCATTTTTTGTTACAACATATTTAAAAAGTGGATTGATGCAATTAAAATCCATAGTTGTCTGTAACTTATCTTTAAACCATTATATATTTGCTTAGTTTTTAATATTGCTGTTTGCATACAACCGTTTTTTTTTTTAAATTATTGTTATTATCCACTGGTCTCCCATGCAAAAGTTAAGTTATAGACAGTATAAAGATGAGTTTTATGTGGTCGCTGATGAGCCCCCACTAAGGCATGCCTCTTTTGCTGGTCTGCATAATTGATGGCCTTGTGCAATGTGGTGAATGGTTTTTCTAAAAGGCCCTTCCCCAGGAATCCCTAAAGAAGCGTATTCTGGACCCAGGGTCATGTGTGGGGTATGAATGGACCCAGATAGCTTCAACTCAGCCCCCTTTCCAAAGCACACAAGTCCTGTTATATTTTCTTCACTTTATTAGGAAAGGAGCAGTATATACAGGCACATGTGGATGTAATGGTGTTGTGAGAGTGCTTCTCTATAGGTGCTTCATAGTTAAGGGCAGGTGAAAAAGATTGGGCCTTGCCAGTTGAGGGTAACAAGAAAACGTACTCACTCAGCCAGCGTAGGAAGGAAAAGGAAGTGTGAGGGAATCTGGGTAATAGCAATAGTCTGTGGACAGACTACCTATCAGCAAGACAGGGGGGAGGGTAGAATAGGCCATTCTGAGACAAGATCTCAGAGGTTGCTGTAGGAACTCACTGGCTAAATTCTCAGAAGCAGAAAGGGCAACATAATGATACATCACACAGGCACGGTGTGTGTGTGGAACAAATGCATGAAGCTGAACTTAAGGAGCTGACAAACAGAAGGGGGGTCAAACAGAAATATGATTCTTGTTCCATGACACTCCCCGTCTGGTATCTGGAGGTACCACTATATAACTGGAATGGGTGGGACATATGTGCAATGCATGACAAAGATAACATCACATTCTCAAACAATGTGAAAGTCCATATCCACATAACGATGTGATACCGTCCGGTACCACTGGCTACAAAATCCTTTGGCCAATGTCTTCCGGTAAGGGAGGCCAGGTGAATGCACCGCTCCAGGTTAGCTGGTTGCAACACAATGTCTGTGCAAAAGTCTATGGCACTGTTTAGTGTTTATTTGTAATCCTTCGCGTGCCCCAACGAAATTGGTTCCGCAGTCGGAACATATTTGTCTGACTGGTCCTCTGATGGCAAAGAATCTGCTGAGGGCGATTCTGGGCCGTATACTCGTGAGTAACACAGATACTTGAGGCCTTGTTTCCATGTCCTCCTCTGGATCCACAAGTTCAGAGTCGTCAACTGGGGCTGATGGCATTTCCACGTGCTGCATTGGAAACGTTGGTCCTGTGAGCCACGACGTGTTCTGGAGCTGCGCTGCGGACACTGATCTGGTGGCATGGTCTGCAGGATTGTGGTCTGTGGGTACATGGTACCATTGTTCTGGTTGAGTTGGCTTCCTAATTGTTTCTACGCGGTTGGCCACGTATACGTAGAATCCTCCCCTCTCGTTGCCTATGCAACCCAGTACCACCTTGTTATCTGTATAGAGCCTGACAGCATCTGGTTTGCAGTCCATTTCGTTTTTGAAGAGTTCTGCCAGTTCTACAGCTGATACTGTGCCACGTAGCTCAAGTCTGGGTATAGTGTGGTCATCTCTTGTTGTCTGGAACGCTATGCACCCTAAGTCATCGGTGCATTCATCTTGCACGAGAACGTCTCCACGTATTTTGGTGATACGTCTTTGTGTCTCTTTGTTACCTGCCCTCAGGAGGTTGTTTTCTCCCTGGACATGATGAAGAACATTCTCTTTTGTCCTTGCAAATCCCTTTGTGGAATGTCTCTGCGACTGTCTCTTTTTAGGCGTGTGAGAGGACAGTCTTTTATATGTAGTTGCCGGCCTCACATGGTACGGTAGCCAATCAGAGCGTGGGAAATACATCCCAACTCTGATTGGCTCTAGTACCATGTGACAGGCTTTCAATGACGTCACATCTGTTCTCCCCCAAGCCTCTGTCACATGGTCTACTAGAGCCAATCAGAGTTGGGATGTATTTCCAATGCTCTGATTGGCTACCGTACCATGTGAGGCCGGCCATCTTTCTTTTCATGGCGTCATCTTAAAGGCAATTGAAGCACAGCCATTCTGATTGGCTGTGCTTTCCTTGCCTTTAAATGACGTCATCGGTTTTTTTTCTCGACCAAAGCACATGGTTTTCACGGCCCAATCAGGGCCGTGGGAACCATATGATGAAAATGTGATGTCATAGGCCTATAAAAGCCTATGTCGTCTCATTTTGAAGGCAGACGCCAAGGAGGAAGGACCTCCAGAAGAAAAAGAAGACCAGGGCATGGCCGAAGATGAGAAGAAGACCCCAGAAGAGAGCGGAAGAAGATACAAGAAAGAAGAATACAGATGAAGATGGATTACAAATAGAAGACCCGTGGATTGTTTTGGTTTATTATTTTATTGTTTATTATTTTATGGTTTATTATTTTATGGGTTCCTGTGCGTGGATTGGTTCGAGAGTAAGCTGTTCAATGGGAGTCGGTGAGTGGGTCAAGTAATGGTAAGTGAACAAAAGAAATGTATTTTATTTAACTTGTTCAATTTTTGTTTGTTTTTTTACATGTGTTTTTTTTTTTAGAGATCATTTCTTGCCACTGTATTGTATGTATGTATGTATGTCTAGATCAATATATACATACAGGGTAAGAAATGGTTTGGTAGGAAATGCTTGTATTGCTGTGTTTAAAATTATTTTGGCTATGCTGCTATGCATAAATGTGTGCGTAATGTATTTTAGAATTAGATAGATGTAATTTTTGGTCTTGTATGGTGTACTTTAGGTCAGGGTGAGGCTTGCTTTTGTATATTGTATTCTTTTTGGTACTTATATTTTGTCTGATGGTAACTTGTTCTGTTTAACGATTGAAATAGTTAATTGTTTAATTGTTATGGATTGAATTTAAATTGTTTAGTGATTTGATTAATGAATGCTAATTGATTTATGGTGACTTGATTGGTTTAAATAGTATATTTGTTTGGATGTATTGGTATTTTGTTTGGAATATGTTATTGTTAACATTCATTGGCAGAGTGTACATTTTGCACAGATTGTATGCATCATGTATACAATGTAAATGCAATGGTTTGATTGGCATTTGCGGCTTTTGATTTGAAAATGAGATTGGATTTTTTGAGGAAATATGATTTTATTGTACTGTGTCTGTATGGAGAAGTGGTATTTGTAGTTGTGCATGTTTTTGATAACCGTTCTACATATATTTGTATATTCTCTCTCTCTCTCTCCTCCCCTCCCCGGGTATTATCCGATAAGGTGATTAAGGGGTTAATTTATATCTGAATGTAATTAAAATGTATTGGCTATGTATTTTGTTGGCGACGGAGGACAATGATTTTGCTGGCGACGGGGGCGTCTTATTGATGAGGTCAGTAGAACTTTATTTATGTTATTGTGCTAGTTAATGTGTTTAATAATGGGCAAATAATCTATTATCCATATCTGGATAATAGTTATTTGGCACATTATTGTACTGTATGTGTTGGGGATGGGAGTGGGATTGATGTATTGAATGTATAGGTCAGGTTTATTTTTTTTACATACAGGGTTGGTTCTTCAGGTCTGTGAGAGACCTCTGGAGACCACCTGAGGTATCCTCGGGTATCTCATGGGTACCAGGCTGCGTGGTCCACGGGGGACACCTGCGGGGAAGAACTTGTGGCCCCACATCTGTGGGGGCACTGTAGACCCGTAGTGTGTGGGGAAGAACCGGTGGCCTCACATCTATGGGGGCAACCTGGACCCGTAGTGCCCACCCGTGGGTCCCCAGACCCCCGTGGGAACCACCCGAGGCCTTTCAGACACGTGTGGGTCTGACCTGGGGCCCCCAGACATCCGCGGGCCTACCGTGGGGACCCAATTGTGGCCCACAGTGACCCACGGAGACCACCTGGTGGGCCATGGTGTCTGGCGGGACCCACCAACAGGCCTCCAGAACCTGTATGAAACAAGTTGCTGGTAACCTGTAGGTCTGTGAGGTGACCTGTCAGGCCCACAGGGGACTCACGTGGGCCTGGGGTATGAACCCTGTATGTAAAAGAATAAATCATGTATTTATGGAGGGGCACAGGGGGTGGGTTATGTATTTAATAAATAGAATGATGTTTATTGTGGGGCTGTGTATTGTTTTTATTGTGGGTACTGGGGGTGGGGGAGGGGGTATTGGCCCCAAGGGTATGTGGGTAGGCCTCCCGGCTGGGTAGTGGGTGAGGGTGGTTAGGCCTCACGGGGTGGGGGGTTAGTGGGGGAGGGTATGTAGGCCTCCCGAGTGGTGGGTGAGGGTGGGTTAACCCCTTAATGACTGTAGCGGTTAATAACCGCTATGGTGATTAAGGGGTTAGGGGACATTACATTGGATGTTTTTATTCTTGTGTGTGTTTTGCAGCATCAGAGGGGGCATGGGCAGGATGAAGATGAGGATGAAGACGGCCTTCATCGTGGGTGCCTGTAAAAGGTAAGTGTAATATATTTAAAATGGGCAAATGCATTATTATCCATATGTGGATAATAGTAATTTTGCCCATTACTGTCTAGTATGTGTTAGTTGGCTGTATTTAGTTATAAATATTTTAGTTTATTTTTGGAGGCGCAACATTGGTACCGCAGGCCCCCGGGTACCCCGGGACTCCCACTGGGACCCCCACACTCCCGCGGGGACCCCCGCTTGGTGATCCGGGGACCCCCACCCCCGGACCCCCGCGCGGTCAGCCGAGGGTCACCCGCGCGACCCCCGGGCTCCCTCGGGGATGCCCGCGGGGTCAGCCGGGGACACCTGCCGGCCTGTTGTATGGGTTTTGCGCATGCAAAAATGAAAAGCAATAATTTTTCCTAAGTCCAGCTTTTTTTGCGTCTACTCTGACCTGACGTGTTCTGATAAACGCAACTTTCACGTACGCTAAGTTTGCGTTGCTTAGTGCATCCCGCTTAAGGGCAGAATTTCCCGCAAACAGGGTTATGAACGAGCAAAATTGGAATTTGAAAAAAATTCCGGAAAAAGTCAGTTTTAGAGCGCAAAGTGCCTGTTTGCGTTGCTTAGTGCATCGGGTTGAGCGCAAAATCACGTTCTAAGAGCACTTTGCGCTCTAAAAGTGACTTATCAGAGCTTAGTGCATGACCCCCAATGGGTTTATATGAAAGGCGAGAATATAAAACCCTCGTTAAGACCCCAGAAGTGATAAGGTTTTCAAGGTAAAGATTCATCTTGACTCTTTCATGAGTAAGGCTTTATCCAAATCTTTCCCCTGGGGGCCCATCTTTAAATGCTCAATCCTGTTGCATTTCAATAATTTTGCATTCCATTGTGCATTTTGTGAATGTGCCTAACAATTGGTGTGCTGAGGTGGTTTCTCACAGATCCATTATGTTCTAGGATCCTGCGTCTGAACTGCGAGTTTTTCTGACGTATTTCTTACCGCAGTCGCAGACTGCTACAGTAGGTAGTATATGATCCCTGTGGAAAGACCGTTGATGAATTTGAGAATTTAATATTCCTTTCTGTCATTCTTGTTGAACACCTTTGTGGAAAGTATTGATGTGCATGCCTTATAGCCGGGCATCTATACGTGCCTACAATGTTATGTTTGGAAAGCCAGGTTTCATTAATCGGTGTTTCAAGATGGCTACGCACATGTAGATCACAGTGATTTTTTACCTCCTACTGGTTATAATGGAAGTTTGTTTGAGAACCTGTCTCAGGTCCTCATCTGCTAGTAGAATGTGCCAGTGTGATCTCAAGGTGTTGTTTAATTGGGACCATTTTTATTAAAAGTTCCCACCTATCTAATGGTTTTCTGTTGATCATTAGTAGTGGGTTTTTCAGTAAGAAGGTTCAAACGCTGAGTCTGTTGCTCTTCTATATGCTGTCTTAATATAATACTTACTATATTCTCTAGTCTGAAATCTTTTTCTCATAAGGGCTGCCTGTGTCACACATTCAATTTCATTTGAGCAGTTTCTGAGAGCCCTTAAGAACTGGCCCACTGGAATCCCTTTTATCAGAGGTGCTGGATGGTGGCTGTCTGCACTCAGCAGGCTGTTAGTGGCTGTTTCATTGCAGTGAATTGTGGTAACGAATTCACCTATACTGTAGGACCCCATGAGATTTTGAGATCCAAAAAGTTAACCGCCTTCTTGCTTATCTCGTATGTCAACTTGAGATTTATATTGTTTGTGTTTAATTTAGAAATAAATTCCTCAAACAGTTGACACGTCCCCCCTCTTTCTGTAAACTGTTTTATAAATATTGTATCTATAGACCAATTGTAATTTCCCTCTGTAGTGTTTTATTCTTTCATGGGAAGTAATCACAAGGTCAGCACGTTATTAGCCAAATTTATAAATATTTAACAGGACATTTAAACTGGTATGATTTATTTGACACTTGAAGATACTGTATGTGTATTTCTAGTTGCTTTCCTATAACATTTTTCTGTTGTTTTTTTTTATATTTAATGAACAAAAACGGACAGGACTGTCCAATTTACAGACAGCTGTAATGGTTCCACATTATGAAGGGCAGGACCAATAAAAGGAATACTATTTTTTGTTTCTGACTTTGGAAGGTACTGGCATGATCATTTAATTACCCACTTTTTCTCTCTAGGCCTTTTTACCATACAAAAACAAACAAGAATAGGGGGAGCATGGGATTAGAGAAAGATGCAATACATATACACATACGGTATGGCACTAACAGAATTCTCATGTGGTGAATAGGGGACAGAATGCATAGGATACTATTGTACTTACACGGCCATGTGTAAGTAGAAATGATAAAGGGTATCTTTAGTAGAACAATTCTAGCCCCTCCAAGCGCTGGTGCAGGTAAATCAGTAGAATATATATATATATATATATATATATATATATATATATATATATATATATATATACACTCACACGGCCCAGTGTGAGTAATTACGAAGGATTGGTATCTTTGGGGTTAACTTAACCCATCCAAATATATTGGCCGGACGTGGGAGACTGCCCTCGAGCCTGACGTCAGCAGGGACTCACTTCCCAGTCTTGGCCGTCAGTCAGGGTCTCTCCCCGGTACCGCAGTGGAGGAGGGGGGGGGGGAAACAAGTGAGGCGCGGTATCAGTTGAATTAAAAAAATAAGCATTTATTCGGTAGGATAAAAAAGTGAACTCACATACACATAAAATGCACCCCTGGCCTCCCCACGTAGGCTCATATGAGGAAGCCGATTATTCGACGAAACGCATAGCTCGATACAGTAGCTGATTGTGTTCCACGGAGGCTTCCGTAGCCAGATCGCAGAGTAGCCTTTGCAGTCAAGCAGGAAAGTTCCATCCTCCTGCATCCCGGACGCGGGAACGGTGCAAACTGTTGCTGAAGCCTGATCCTGGACTACGTGGGCAGGCCAGGGGTGCATTTTATGTGTATGTGAGTTCACATTTTTATCCTAACGAATAAATGCTTATTTTTTTAATTCAACTGATACCGCGCCTCACTTGTTTCCCCCCCCCCCCCCACTGCGGTACCGGGGAGAGACCCTGACTGACGGCCAAGACTGGGAAGTGAGTCCCTGCTGACGTCAGGCTCGAGGGCAGTCTCCCACGTCTGGCTAATATATTTGGATGGGTTAAGTTAACCCCAAAGATACCAATCCTTCGTAATTACTCACACTGGGCCGTGTGAGTATATATATATATATTATATATATATATATATATATATATATTCTACTGATTTACCTGCACCAGCGCTTGGAGGGGCTAGAATTGTTCTACTAAAGATACCCTTTATCATTTCTACTTACACATGGCCGTGTAAGTACAATAGTATCCTATGCATTCTGTCCCCTATTCACCACATGAGAATTCTGTTAGTGCCATACCGTATGTGTATATGTATTGCATCTTTCTCTAATCCCATGCTCCCCCTATTCTTGTTTGTTTTTGTATCTGTATAAGGGCTCTGGATTAACCCTGTTATTGGGGTAGAAGCAGAAGGGATTTTAAAGCTGACTCTAGACACCCACAAGAGAGCCATTGTATATCTTATTGCTGTATTCTAAGCACCCATTTTTGATCTAATACTCAAGGTAAGCGCCTGGTTGTTTTTTCCTGTATTGTTCCTTTTTACCATACAGTATGTAGGTCCTTGCACTATATATTTGTGTAACAGGGACTTACTGTATCCATGTTTTAAATAAAGCAGTCTCAGAGCTCTGAAAATCCAGCAGAGAGAGAGTTAATTACAGCCACTCAATTAACTGGTCTCCACCTGGACTAATTAGAGCTCTGTAAAAAACCTGATGTGAGAAACAGGAGAGAGATACCTTAGCTTACATTTGGGCAATCAGAAGGAGAGCAGAGAAGATGCACACAGACACTGTCTTGAGCACAAAGACGGTGCTGAGATCAAGACATCCAGAGACCTATATTTTCTGGACACAGAGGACCCAGGAACTTGCCAGAGACTGCCATGGAGGGCCAGCTGATTAAGGTACCTCCTGAGACTTTGGGGTGATAGGCTGGTAATGGGAATATCCCTCCAGTCCTGCAAACAGGGTCTGGGGAAATAAGTTAGCCCTTACAAAGGGATAGGGGTTTGTTAGTTTGTTGTTTTTGTATGTTTTGCCTGGATAAAGGAACAGGCTCAATAAAGTCAAGATATGTCACCCAAATCGGTCTCCATTATATGTACCTCAGCACACATCTCTTACATATGGTATCTGAAGTTGGGATGAGAAGTAACCCTTGAATTTAAAAGGGGCCCTGGAGGCTGCCTGTAATTTTTTTGTGCTTTTGCCTGCATACAGTCCCTGCAAACAGCCTGAGTAACAAAACAAAGAATCACATGCAGAAGTGACCAGATTTAAAGGGTTGGAAAGCTGGCAGGAAAGCTACAACGGCACTGGAGAAAGCCACAACGCTCTGTTTGACTGGGAGGACTGCGACAGACGGTGACCCACACAAGGGACTGATGCTGTGACCAGAGTCTACCCCACCACTTGTGAAAAAACATGGGATTTTAAAATGGCCGCCCAGCTGAAGTCAAATACAGACTCTGCAAGAATGGGGAAGAAAATGTTCCTTGTGTAAAGAGCCCAGCCAAATGGAGCAGTGTCCCTTCAGGCCTTATTCCGATGATGAGGATGATGCTTATGTGGCCCCAGAAAAAGGGCAGCAGCCAGAGGAATAGTTTTTTCAACGTGCCAAGGAACTGAAGCAGCAAGCAATGCACTGTGGTCTTAAGGAGAATCAGCAAAAGTAAATAAGAAGAAGAAAAAGAAAAAGTCTACAGACGCCTGTGAGAGTTACGAACTCTGCAACTCTGAACATATGGATTGAGAAAGCAATCTATAAAAGGGTTTGAGCTGCAAATCACATTTGTTTGTATTTTGGACGAATACTCCACATTTTATATTTTATACTTCACATTCATATGTATTTTAACGTTTATTAAGTATTGAATTAGTTGTATTCAAGCACAATTTTCACTATCTTATTTAAGAATATCATGGATTTGGTTATAAGTGCATTGTGGGTCACACCATATGTTTTTGTTTTTTACAATGCCATGCTAAAACTATTTTCATATCATGAATATTATAGATTTTAAATTGGATGCAGAACAGAGATTTTTGGTGGACCATAAAAAAACGAATTAAGATGATCGTCATTGAACTAGAAATATTGAATTTTTTTTTCAATTGTTTGTTTATGTATTAAAATTGTATTCATATGCCAAGTAGGAAAATATGACTTTGTATATACATATAAGCAGTGGTTGACAAATCACCAAAAAATCTACTCGCCACACAAAAAAATCTACTCGCCACCTAGTACCAAACGTATGCTGCTTGGGCCAATAGGCGCTCGCCACGATGTTAAATCCACTCGCCCGGGGCGAGCAAATGTATAGGTTTGTCGAACACTGCATATAAGACAATATGATCCTGTGA
Organism: Ascaphus truei; assembly: GCF_040206685.1. Taxonomy (NCBI): domain Eukaryota; kingdom Metazoa; phylum Chordata; class Amphibia; order Anura; family Ascaphidae; genus Ascaphus; species Ascaphus truei. The sequence continues at coordinate 49,736,980 of NC_134483.1, read as the reverse complement.
TGAAATCGGAGGTCCTAAATAATGTTAGAGGAGAACTACTAAATCTAAAAGTAATATACTAAAGGAGAAAAATAAGACCGTGATTTGTTCACATTTTTTTTTTTAACAATACAATTAATCAGCACCTAAAATTAGAAAATCTTAACGTTTAAAAAAAAAAAGTATCCAATATTGGAGACGGTTTTACAGATGCACCCTAAAATATGTTTTTTTTTTTAATGTGTTATTGAACTTAGTAGCAACACAGATAAAGGCCAGCAACACAGCCATGATGAAGGTTACCATCTTGCTCCAGGTCTGAAACCTTGGGAACTAATACCAAAAGGGCTGATGCCCCAAAGTTAAAAGGCATCAAAATAAAAAAAAAATCCAAGGTGTGATTGTAAAAAAAAACCCATATAAAAACCATTAAAATCTTGACATTTCTATACTTCTTTTCCTCTCAATGTCTTTACACGATGTTTAACCATGGAATGTGGCCTCTCCCCTACTTCCTGTGTTATGAAAAGGCCCTAGAATGTTTTACTGACTATGCTATTGCACAGCACGTGGAAATGGTACCCCATGTTACAGCAACCAATCAACCATGTTTTGCCATTCTATGATATCATTGCAAATGGGTTTGGTGGCTGGAGAACGTGGTGCTATTTCCACCGGTTATATAATGGTCCAGGCACTATAAAGCGCCAGAGACTTCGCATAACACAGGAAGTGGAGGTGGTGAATGATGCCTATGGATTAAAAGAAGGTCATTGTGCCTTGGAATGATAAGATTTAGATGTTTATATGTTGTATTTCTATTTCTTTTTCTGCTTTAAACTTATATCGCCGCTAAAGTAATGAAGCTGCCTGTAAACGTAGTTTTATGACATAGGATGGAAGCAGGGGGTCGTTTTAATGTGGTTCAGCTCCGAAGACCCCCGGCTTAAATCCGATGCAGTAAAAAAAAAAATTCTCCTGAGTCACATCGCAGATCCCATCTCGCCACCCTTGAGGAGGCGAGATCAGAATCTGTGAGTTGCGTGCGAGTTGCAGCCGCGATGTGAATAACAAAGCTACCGTGATATCTCAAAACAATCGAGTTTTAGCATTTTTTGAGCTCCTGCACGGTTTGCCTGAGTGGGAGAGCTACTGAGTGGGGAGAAGCCATTCTTGAACGAGTTTGACAAGTTATGGAAACTTTCTGAAAAACTACACTTGCAAACTCGTTCGAGAAGTGCTCAAAATGCTTTGAGTTACTTATCGAAACTACTAGAATAAGCCCCTATGACTGATAGATTAGACAGCTATCTAACCTGCTATTCACACTACAGTACAGCCAGTGTGTGTGCATTTGTGTCTCTTTAATGGACAATTAATCTAACACTAACAATACTGTATCACTGTCAGGTAGCGGTTTACTGCGAGAAGAATTGATCAATAATTCAAGCCTGTAAACCATTAACACATTTTGAAACTACTAATTAATGGTATGTAGATCACACCTACCTAATCCAAAAAATGAAGTTTCAATATAATTAAGGTCCAAACTGAGACCAGAGGCGCTCTCCTGTGAACATGAGCCACTGCTATTAAAGCCTTTAGGAATTAATAAATTCTGAGACCGCATATAAACTCCATTTCACTCACAACCATCTGTTTTGAGCATCTAAATTGGTCGGATATATTTGGTGGACATGTTTTTCTTGCTGCTGTCTATAGCATGTTTCTGTTGCTGTACCTGGACTTTCATGTTTAAAGAAGAAAAAGTGACAAGACTGTTGCATTTCCCCCCCCCCCGTACAAATAGTTTTAATTGTGTTTTCCCTCATAACATGTTAATTATGGAGGTCTACAATCTTATTACAAGAAACAATAATCCTCATGAATGCAACCCCATTGGCAAATTATTCTATTTGTTACATAGTAACAGAGGTATATAGTTGGACACTGTAGATTTGGTTGAATAATTATGTTACTTTTATAGGTTGTGATATCTTTTAATACATACACTTGGGAACCTAACATAGTCACTCACTCAACCTATAAGCAAAATATGGAACAAGGTGCACCTAGGTGAAAAATGTGAACAAATCAAACAAGGAAAAAAGAATACAATGCGAATCCCAAAAATCCTCTGTTAAGTGCTCTCAAAAAATCCTAAATAGTATCGTGGGCTGAGGCAAAAGAAGTATATAGACCGCAGAAAAAAACTGAATAGATTGCTAAGAGGAGGAAAGTAGACATCCAAGAGCCTTCATTGCTCCTACTGTATTAAAATAATTCTATTTTAACTTGAGCAATAAAGGCTAACTTTTTAATATCATATTTACAGGGTTTTTAGGACCCTTTCCCAGCTCTTGGATCACTACATAGCGGGGGAGGGGGGAGGGCTGGGGGAGTCCCCTACAGTCCCATTCAAACTGAAAAGGACTGCACGGACCCCTGCTGGGTTAATCCGATGGGCCATTAAGAATCTCACAGAAATGTTGAGGCATTTACTGTGAGACTGCCCCAGAATTTAAAAGGCAAGAGTTCTAATACTCATGGCTGCATCTGTACTTTCTTGCTTTTGGGAGCCTAGTCAATTATTTTTACTGCTGATTACATACTTCTTTTGCCTCAGCACACCATACTATTTAGGAATTTGCGTGCTAGAACAGGGGCTTTTTGGGATCCGCTTTTGATTCTTCTCGCTGTTTTATATGTTTACCTTTTAATAGATCAATTGTATAAGGTTTTCTTGTGTATAAGTTTGAGACTGCAGAGGTTTCTTCATCAGATTTGATCCCTAAACTGAAGATGGGAGGCTTAAATATAGACACACATGAAGTTAGTCATAGTAAGAGCCTTCATCTGTGAATAATGTATTCAGAAGATTAGCATGCTGTAGCTGAGGGTACATTATTGTCCTCTAGTGCATTCATCCATGAATGAGGTGTTGAGAGGATACAGTAAGTATACTAAAGCATGTTTTCATATGAGGATACGGTGAGTTTTGTCCTCATGTATTGGGGTCAATTGTGAAAAAGGGTGGTAGACACATTTTCTTAGCATGTGTTGTAGGTGTAGTGGGTAAAAGAATCCACAATCCAGATTTAAACCATTTTTACTGCAGTCCAAAATACTGAAGTATTTCTTTTCCCATGTCATTCTGTCCTAACTACTGCTAATGTTACCTCTTAGAACTAATGCAGATACATTATAAGGAGAATGTCAGGGTAGTGAAAAGTGTTGACCGCTATTATTCTGTGTTGGAGTAAAATATGGTGCAGCTTTGGGGGTTCATCCTTTTGTGAGGTGTTTCCTAACATACCAGGCATTTATTACATTGTATATACAGTATATACTACATTGCTTGATTTGTAGGGATGGGCAAAAATGTCAATTTGTTTCCCGGATTATTATGCCAAATCTATTTGGCACATGGATTTCATACTTGAAAATCCGTCTGGATTCATGGAAATTCGCCATTGCCTGCATTCCGGACTTTTTTGTTTTTTTTTAAAGAATACAATCTCTCTCTCGCTCTCACTCAGGATTACAAAATAGAGAGAATATACATAGTGCAAAACTACAACCAATCAGGGGCGTAGCTATAGCCCGGGCAGCCTGGGGGTCCGTGCTCTTGGGAGGCCCGCCCTCCTCCAACCCCTGGTGGTGGTGGCAACAGCGGGCCTGGCATTAAACAGAGGAGCTGGCAGAGAAATCAGCAGCTGTTACACAGCAGAGCAGGAAAGCAGGAGAGGAGCACGCTTTGGCAGCAGACACCGGAAGTAACTCTCCGACGTAAGTAAGGTACTCTCCGACGAAGCGCCACACAGGCGTGAAACGCGTTAGAGACAGTGGCTTTTTTCCTGCACCCATTCCTGTCTGCACCATGTGTTTTCAATAAAGAACTTTATTTTTATCAAACTGCTGCTGTCCCGTGGATCCAGTTCTTTGCTGTGCGCTGCATCTCTACACTTGTGGCTACCTGACACTGGAAGTAAGAAAGACCTCTGGGTCAGACCACTAGAGTGCGCTCCTCCCCTGCTGTCCTGCTCTGCTGTGTAACAGCTGCTGATTTATCTGCCGGCTCCTCTGTTTATCGCTGGACCACCCACAGGTAGTCATGGGGGAGGAAGAGGGAAAGAGGTGACGATGGTGGGAGAGAGGTGATGATGATGGTGGGGGAGGAGAGAGAGGTGATGGTTGGGGGAGAGGGAGCAGTGACGATGATGGTGGGGTAGAGGTGATGATGGTTGGGGGAAACGGAGCGGGGACGATGGTGGGGGGGAGACAGAGAGGTGATGATGGTTGGGGGAGAGGGAGAAGTGATGATGATGGTGGGGAGAGGGATGATGATGGTGAAGGGGGAGGAGAGGTGATGGTGGGGGAGGGATTAGGGGGAAGTTAAGGAGGGGGAGAGATGGGGAAGGGGAGTTGGGGAGGAGAGGGAGAGATGATGATTATTATGATGGGGAGGGGGAGAGATGATGAGGCGGGATGATGAGAGAGAATCAGGGAAAGGTTGGGGGAAGAAGAAAAAAATTGCAGTCAGTATTAATATTAATGGGGCCCTGAAATTTTTTTTGCCCGAGGGCCCGCCCATGTCTAGCTACGCCACTGCTACCAATATTCAAAAAGTGCAAAAAAAGTACTATGAATTACCCTCTCATGTAGTTTCAGGACATTTCAGATGTTTTCAAATAAATGGAGGGCACTCGCTCCTGTAGACACCAGATTCTCCTGTTCTGATGCACAGCCACACTTCCGGGTAGATGGCATCACTGGGGTGGAACGTTTAGCTCCAATCATCCGCCCTCCTTCCCTGTGAGTAGAAGCGGAATCACGAGTCTCCCTGCTTCTTCCCTCTGGTGATGTCATCTATCTGGAAGCGCGACCACGCATCAGGAGAGGAGAAGCATCTGCAGCGAGTACCCAGATGGTGTATTATGAGATCGTGGGTGGTCTCTACGCTTTTAATATTCCTGAAAGATGAGTGGATTGTCCACTGCTCTAGTGTACTCTTTCAATTGTATAAAAAAAATTACACTGTCGTCTTCATCTTTCTCCACATAAATATTGAGAGTTTGAACATATAAATGTCCTAAAGAAAAGGCTCAAGACTCCATACATAATAGCCCACCATTTACAGTATATGAAAAGGTCTGAAATTTCCTAATTTTACATGAGTGGGCAATTCATAGTACTTTTTGAATATTGGTAGCAGTTTTGTACTATGTACAGTATATTCTCTCTTATGATCCCAGGAGAGTTTACACTTTGGATTCGATGCGGCCTTGCTTAATTAGATGTTAGGAAACATCTTCAGAAAAAGCTGCATGTCTCCTCTAGGGTGATATATGCATAAAGTTATATTTCACATTCTAATTTTCACTTATTTGATATTCATTCTTTCACACGCATGAGTCTTCGTACTCATTCTACTCACCAATGCATTTACTGATTTCACAGTGAGTATAAGGTTAATCCTTATACTATTAGAGCTTTTGTAATTATATAAGCACTTCAATCACTATTAGTGATTCTTTTTGCGCTTGTTTTTCTGTCTCACGTATTTCTCTAATATTAATAGTTGAATCCAGGACGTTGATACTGATCTTCATAAAGCTGTTTAAGTGACATACTGTATTGCTTTCTGTCCAGAGTAGCAAAATGTAATTGATATTGCAAAGATATATCATAGAGGTTTTAGTTGTTGCAGGAGACAGTCCTCTCAACTTTGCCATAAATCCTGTATGTTAGCAAATTGGGGGACAATACATGTCTGTCTCCATGGTCTGCTGAACATGTCATTTTGGTGCACATTAACAGTTGTGCGAGATTTCACATTCATTTAAAACACAATATCTTCTCAACCAAACAGGCCCTCCACCACAGATACACTATATCTGACCCTGACAGCAAAACACCAGCTAGTCGGCACTTTTCGCTACTTTCTGGTAATGATTTGTCAGTATTGTTTCTAATATGTAACTATTACTCAGGACTGAACGACATGGGAACTGAGAACTGAAATACATCAGTATTTTGGAATGCTGATTAAACATTTTTTTCAGTACTGTGGTTTCAGGACTTACTCTGGACACCTTGAACATCTACAGCCAGTGCTCGGAAAGCTGTTTTAAGCCTAATTCACACCACTTCTGATACTGGAGGGAACTATCCCTGTCTTCATATATTTATCCAACCAACATCTTAGTCTTAAACTTATGCACAAGAAAACCTTGTACAATTGACAAGTTTGTCCCTTAAAAGGCCTCTAAAAATACAAACTATCTTACTCTCTCTGGAACCAATACACCTACTAGCATCCTTTCATTTTTGCATGTATAACATATAACATATTTAAATTTGAATACTATACATTATTAATGTAATGCATTTGTTTTACAAAAATGGCCACGGGTTATTGAGTACTGTATGCCTACAACTTGTATACCTCAATGTTATGTTTCAAATACAATTTTTGTTTGCTTAAAACTTGTGTTAGAAACTTATCCTAAGAATAGAGCAATTAAAAGTGCACTCCTTCAGCTTTTCTGCTATTCTATTTGCAGTGCGAGACACCGTTGGATGGAAAGATACAGCAGGATAACCGCGGAAAAGGCATTGATTGTGCCGCTCTCACCAGTATGGTTCAATTGGCTCAGATTATTGTGGGCGTTGGCCTTGGATTCCTTGTCAATCTTGCTGGCAGTGTGGTTGTGGTTGTAAGTTCCGCTTCAGCCGTGTCATTGATTGGCTGCTGCTTTGTTGCGCTGTTTGTCAGATACGTGAAATAGATCATTAAATATATGATTATTTCCAATAACTGTTTCTGAGCCATTTCTTTCAAGCATTCTTCATATCATATTTTTTATATATTATCAGATTTTAGTATAGTCAAAACTTACGTAATAATTGGCAAATGTAACTTTGGAATATTGTGTTTGTCTAACTGGATCAATATAAATATAGCATGAGAATCTGATCCATGTTAAAATTTAATTTATGAACATTTTATCAACCTCATATATTATGGTACAGTGCATACAGTCCAGTCCCAAGTAAATGGTGCTCAGTCACAGTATAGGCTACAGAAGTCTCTTTTCAATTCATTATTAACACTTTAATGTCCAGAATGCCTTTTGTGGGTATTGTCTCCAGTTAAATGAGATAAGTAATACTAAGTCTGGGAGGATAAAGTGCCCAGTGGTACCCACCACTGCCCGTGGCACAATATATAATATAAAGAACGCATAGGTGTTCTTACTTTGGTCACAATTGTCCATTTGACCTTAATTCAAATAAATTGCATTTGTATGGGAGTTACCCTTGCTTGATCCATTATTTTGCTGCATTGGCTGTGCTTCACTTTCTTACTACAGTAAATACAGAACTGTATTTACTTCCCAAATACTATTGATTTATCATTTTTGTGTGACTAATACTGGTTAACTGAGTTATTAGCAGTTAACTAAACTTTGTAAGACTGCTTACTTTGCAGAAGCTTAAATTAGATTTAACAAAAAGCATTCTAGCTAGTTTGTATAATATAGAATACATTTTATCTATATAATTTCAAATTGTTTAGGAAGCAATGTTTTATTGTTGTTGGTTACGCAATTCTTAATACGTTTTCACTGCTCCATCTTCTTTATTGTCAGCATATTGTGCTATGTTTCTAGACTAATCATTTATATTTTATCCTTAATATAGGAAGGGAAAAAAACAAAAAGTTTCACATGTTGTGAGCCTCAGTATAGCTTAGTCAAAAGTCAGTAGCAAGGACAGTTCTAGGTCAGATAATAGGGAATCTGGGGGATTTCCTGACAGAACAGAGAATTAATTTGTGCAGTTATGATTGAGATATGAGTGATAAAATAATGTTTCGAATAAATAGATCCTCAGAGGCAAGTGTATCATTTACAATACAAAAGCCACTATTCTGTAGTAGCAATGTTTTTTTTAGGGATGATATACTAATGTCTTAGTTAGTTGCCTTTTAGATTTGTCCTGCCAAGAAAACAATATTTTCATTGCACCTTAGCATCTCTGGAATGTAAGTTATAAAAAGAGAGCTCAGGCAATCGATGTACAATAAATGCATTGAAACAATGTTAACAACCTTGGTAAGAAACATATCACAGTTTCAGAAAGACGTGGGGATTTGAAACCATGAAACTTGAAAAAAAGGTAAGAGGACATGATACAAGACTAGAAGTAGTCAGGGAGAAATCTCAGGGGGTAGTTTGCATAAAGCAAACATTTAGGTTTAGAAATTGTAGAAAAACTAAATACTGTAGTTTTTATCCCAGAAGTAGAAACGTGTGAGATTTCAATTAGTTCTCTACTGTACATGATAACATCCTATTAAGAACTCTCATGTTGGTCCTCCGACAAATCTACTAAATAAACATTTTCAGACTATTTTTATGCAGTCATCACAAAATTGCAGTCCATTGATGATTAACAAAATATATTTAACTGGGCACAAATGTGTAAACTATTAACATGCAAGAGTACAACTGTATTTGGGGTAACTTTTTTTTACCAAAATGTTTAAGATCTCAAAACCAAAATACTTTTGCAAAGACCACATTAGTACAGATGCTTCCACTTTTCTGAAATGAAACTAGCAAGTCAATCTTGATGTTACATTATATTTGTTTACATTAGTAAAGAGGGGTCTAAGAAGGGATATGATACTATATACTGGGGTCCGTACAAGGAGATTTCAAAATAATTCATCGCAAGGGCAGTACAAACTAAATGGGGACATCCCGTAAGTTTGGAGGAAAGGAGATTAAACCAGCAACAAAGTGAAGGGTTTCTTACAGTAAGTGCAGTTCAAATGTGGAATTCATTACTCATAGAGACTGTGAAGGCAGATACAATAGATATCTGCAAAAAAAAAAAAAGGTTGGACATCCTTTGAGAAAGGAAGGGTATAAAGGGTTACACCAAAAAGTAAATAGGGAAAGGATGTTGTCCAAGGAGAAATCTGATTGCCATTTTTGGAGTCAGGAAGGATTTTTTTTTCTTCCCCTTATGAGATCATTGCATAAGGTTTCACTGTTTTTTTTTTTTGTTTACCTTCCTCTGGGTCAAAATACTGTAATTACAAATATAGGATAACTAAAGAACATATAAAGTTTGCACACCTACCAATAAATATATATACTTAACCCATCAAAAATATATTATGGGGTGCACCTATCGGGAGAGACAAATGAATATACAATAGCAGCAAGAAAAACCTAACCATTAGGCAAAGAACTCTCCCAAAAACAACGATGGCATTCATGCATGTCCAAAAAAATGAGATAGAATTTATGACTCCACAGCAAGATAAAACACACATATGGGCCTAATCTAGTACTTTCAATAAGTGACTTTTCGAGGTTTGGGCACTTCTCGAATGAGTTTGCAAGTGTAGCTAGTCAGAAAGCACAGATAACATGCCAAACTCGCTCGACGTGCTTCTTCCCAGTCAGTCATGCTCCCGATCAGACAAACCGTGCAGGAGCTACTGCTAAGGTGATGAAGGTATTAACCCTTCCCGTTACCCACCTTGCAGGCATAAACCCCCACCACAGGCAACTCCAGCCTTCACCCACTCCCTCTACCCCCCATAAACATTACAATTCAATACAAGAACCTAAGCTAGCCAAAACACTTAAAGTGGTTAGTACAGTAAATGGACATTCTATAAAAAGGATGAATATATGTATCCCTCATTTAAACCATTAGGTTGTAGTGTCTAAAGTGAAAACCCACTGGCACTCCCGCTGCATAAAGCGTTTGTCCCAATTCCCTTTTCGGGGGCCCAATTGTATATATGTTTAATAAAAGATTTTAGATATTAGTATTAGTGAGTGGCTATATAGGGAGTGTACCCTAGGATTGAATACTTCCCAGCCCTCAATTGGTCATAGTGAGTGCACATAGTTTTCCTTTGGTTGCCTTGTCAACCCCTTCCTTCTTAAGTCATGTAAGAGCACAAGTATCTTTCTGAGATGTGAACCAAAGGTAAGTGTTCTAAGCCGTATAATTTCCTGACATTCTGTGAAGTAACACAATAGCTATTGTAAAGGCTAAATGGGTTATGGACACGCTCTTGAGTATGTTGTTTTATAAGCAGATGGTATAGGCAGAACACTCATGCACCCACAATGAACATGTAGGTCATATCAGTGCAGATGTCCATCACTTAGGTTCTGTTAACTGCGCTACAGACTTGTGAAGATCATTACACCATAGTGTTTGGTAGAGTTCATTGCTCCATTAGTAAGCGAGCCACAAATATGAGAAGTATCACGGGTGATAAGACCGTGATATAAGACTTATCTAGGAGTCAGTAAGGAGGTGTGTGTTAATTCATCCCCTTTTTAAGCCCCGATTTAGGGCTGGTCTATATTCATAGTACCTTTATGATGACTTGTATTAGTCACCAACTTTATACAAGTATATGATCATTAGTACTGGTACAGTATTAAAAATTTGATCGCAGTCACTGCAACTGTTTTTAAAACTCATTATTTTATATTCATTCGATGACATTAAAAGACTTTTAACTAATTCATTAATCATCATAGTGATTGAGTGCTCTGAAACTGGTTTCCTGTTCTCGTGTATTTGTAAGTGTAACTTTAATTTACTTTCTGCTGGCTGGGTTGTTTTGTTTTTAATGGGCAAAGATCTGAATAATAGGGATTTTTTCCATTACTGTACTGTATGTGTTGATGGGGGGGGGTTGTTGGGGACAATGCAGGGAGATACCGGCACTCCATACCGGGGGCTTCTAACTCAGGAAGCAGGGGGTCACCTGTAAGGCCTCAGGCATGGTCAGCACTTAGGCGCTGACCCATGCTCAGGCGTGCTTACGCTCGGCAGTGAGCCCCTAAAGCTGCAATGAGAACGGCTTTAGCAGGGGTTCGCGCACGCTTCCGCAAGCGTGCGGTAGTGTAGCCGACAATAATTTTTTAGTTTGAGCGCTCACCCAATGAGGGCGAAGCAGCTCCGTGACGTCACTGGCCCGCCCCCGACACGTCCCCAGACGGCGCGCAAACTAAGGCTAGGGAAAGCACCCGCTTTCCCTCAGCCTCAGCCCGCCTCTGCACGGCTGCAGTCACCATGGACTAAGCCTAAGAGCTGTGCAGGGAGATGCAGCTCTTACAGACTGCAGGCAGATCGCAGGGACAGAACTTAGAAAAAGAAACAGATAAAGACACTGCTATCCCAAGTGATTTGGCATTTTTCTAAATCACGGTTTCTGACTTGAGATACTGTAGTGCCAATGGTTATTCTAACACAAACCAGTGGCAATCGCCAAATAGACCCAGGTACATGCTTGGTACATGCTGGGTCGTGTTTAAGGCAAGTTTAAGGCATTTCTGCAGACAGACTAATGGCCCATCAGATTAACAGCGGGGGGCCCTGGCAGTCCCATTCAGACTGAATGGGACTGCCAGGGACGCCTGCTGTGTTAATCCGATGGGTCATTAGTCAATGCAGAAATGCCTTAAACTAGCCTTAAACTAGCCAGGTTACACACAGCATGTACCCAGCATGTAACCGGGCTAGTTTAAGGCAAGCCTTAGAATACTCGTTGCCGTCTGTATACCCCATGGTACACTCACAATCCCATTGGTTCCTGCACTATGTGATGTCAGATTTTTTTTTTTTTTTTTTTTTTTTAAGGATGACATCCCCCTTAAAGATGATGTCACATCCTTTAAAAAGAATGGAACATGTCACATGGTACTTCAACCAATCGGATTGTCCCCAATTTGATTGGCTGCAGTACCATGTGATGGCAGTCATTTTGGTTTAAGGATGTGACGTACCTCCCTTGGAGATGAAGTCACATCATTAAAAAAAAAAAAAGGCCTGTCACATGGTACAGCATCCAATCAGATTGGAGCTGTACCATCTGACCCTAAAATGTGACGTCACAGGCCTGGTAAAAGGCCTGTCCCATCTCATTTTAGATTAAGAAGATGACTAGACACAATCTACCTATAAATTTCTATGGATTACAAGGAAAGAAGATTGAAGAAAGAAGATTTTACCTGATGCTGAGTCTGGCGTCGCGAATCGACAGTTTCCTGATACATCGGGAATCGTAGGGTGAAGACATCTAAAAGGTAAGAAAAACATTTTTCAGGTTTAATTGTATTTTTTTTTTTTTTTTTGCTTACCCATTGATGCCAATATATTTATCTATGCCCCTTTAGGGCTATAGGTATATACAATACAGTGACAGGCAATGCATTTTTAGGCAAATTTTTTTTAATTGATTGTTATGTATTTGTGTTTTTGTTTTGAGTTCATTGTTATACATTTGTAAGGCTTGTTTTTGTTTAATTTTTGGCTTTTTTAGGCGTTTGATTTATTTTATTGTTGTGTTGTTTAGGTGATTAGTTTCTTTAATTCTTGTGTTGTTTAGGTGATTGGTGTGAGGTAGGGGTAAATATGGCAGCTGTTAATAAAGGTTAAGCCTGCCATTACCCCTACCTATCAATAATACAGTATATTATGCTATGTAGTTTATATATGTTATGTATATCTGTATTATGTCTTTGCCTGGTTCCAGCACCTCAGGAACCAGAGGTTAACTGTATTCCAGGAGAATTGTTGCAAATCGATCTGTGACTTTTCCCTGTACTCAGTGTATGTTTCAAATGTTACGTTGCCGTTCTACCCACCAATCAGAGCTTGGGCATGTAGGCAGCCCCTAGCCCTGAATGTTGCAATATTATGTTTTAAGTGTATAAAAAGGTAGTGAGAGAGATGCCTAGTTAGCTCTAAGGCCGCGTCCATAGTACAGGATATGGCATGAACTACGTAGCTCGTGCCGAAACGAACACTAGGACGCCAATGCATATGCGTATAGTGCTCACGCTACTGTACATGTGCTACAGGGAGAGCGGTGCTTCGCAATACAAACAAGTTTGTATTTCTAGTGCAATACCGGGTCACAGAGAGTGTGGAAGCTAGCGCGTTCTACTATGCACGTGGCCTAACGCTGATTCAAGATTCAGCTCAAGCTCCAATTCTGGTAGTGATTGCCAGCTGCATATAGAGAGCTTCAGTGCTCATCACAGGCCTGACAAGTAGGCCCTGTAGGCACTATGCAAGAAGCAGAACAGGGGAAACATATGCAAGAAGGTCTCTGAAAATAGGCCTGCAGGGTATCCCCAGTTAAGTACGTGTATTGTCTGTGTATTTGTACTGTTGTGGATATACTTTTGCAATAAATTAATTTTATAAACTCTCGTGTTTCTGTTTGATCCCTGGAATTAGTCCTGGTCTCCTATAACAGGCTATTGTCTGGTGGCAGCGGTGGGATCGCCTGGCTCAGCACGGATATTCTTCAGGGAATATCTGGCCTGAGTGAGGTCTCCATTTTGAAGACCACAGAACTCAGAGTTACAGCTGTATAGTATTCAGACACACACACTTACCAGTCCCTGCAGCTTGGTCAACATGCAGACAAGACTACAATTATGCCAGCCAAGTGTCTGTCCTGGACCAAGGACTGGATCATACTCCGGGGTGAGGAGTGGGGAATACCTACCGGAAACTGCAAAAAGATGCAGCTGGTCACCGACCTGGTAGTGTATGAGGCGCAGCGCTCGGTGGTTAGAGCCGAGGTATTGGCCAGCCCTGAGGCAGTTCTGGGCCTCTCTCGACTACAGGAATTACCCGCCAACTCTGGTGAGGAGTCGGGAGGATTCGACAGAGCCATCTGATGAAGAGGTGGGCATGCCAGCAGACATCCATCGTGCGCTGGAAGACCTGGGAAGTGGGGTCACCGCTGCTGAGCAGGTCACCCTGCTCTAGGTCCTGGCTGCTCACGGCCCCATCTGATCAAGGTCTCACTCATCCTCTGGAAGGCAGAGTCCCCATACCAGTCGGGCACCCTGACTCTCATATGGCAGCTTTGCAACGTTCTGTGAGGACACAGAGGACATTGAGGGATATCTGCTGTCCTTTGAAGACTACTGTTAAATGCATGCCTTACCTGTGGAGGACTGGGTTAAAAAGCTGGTCTCTCAGCTGCGTGGTGACAAAGTTGAGACATTAGGGGGTCTGGCATAACAACATAACAGCATTTAGGATGAAGCCATTTTGTGTGAATATTTCAATCCGCCATCTTGTCTTGTCTCTGTGAGTCTTAATTTCTGTGTTTCATTTCTGTATAAACAAATGTGTGAAGCAGAGAATGGAATGTTTTCGCTCTTAGCTGACTTTATTGATCCTTCCTCATCCAATCAGCTTCAAATTGAAAGTGTAAACAGGCCAAAGGTTGTGAGAACCCGTGAGATAAGCTCAGATTCTTACAGAGAAACTGGTTCTCATACAATATGCCAGGTGGCAGAATAGGCACATCCCATTTAACCCCATAATGGTTTTTAGCTGACAGGCAGTTATCCAATATTGTTATGTATTACAAAATGACATCGGCTTTAATATTGTTATGTATTACAAAATGAGGTAATATTAGTGATGCACAAGCCACCATTGAGGGAGGACACTTTTTAGTATTTAGGCTATAAATATATGGCATACCGTGTTTATTGTTTAGAGAGCTTTCTTTCAAAAGCTGTCTCCATTGTGCACTTGACTTGAATAAATTCACGTGTTATTCTGTTTCAAAATAACCTCAAACTGTGTTTTTTATTTACGCTTTTCTCAGTGGCAAAGCAACCGTGGCCCACCGGGAGATTGACCGGGAGGATGCAAAGGACTACCCAGTTGTGAAGGAGGTTCTCCTGGTACAGTGTGTCATTACTCAGGAGACCTACCGGACCCAGATCAGAGCCCTGAACAAAGAGCCCCAGGATACACACCTCGAGTTCATGTCCCGGCTAGAGCACCAGTCTAAAAGATGGATCGCCGGATGTGAGGTGACATTTAAGGCCCTCCATGACTTGATGGTTGTAACGAGTACTCACCACAAACAAGACGGGACTGCAAGGCTGAGGTGGGGATTGGTAAACACCGCACCTGAGCCGAATAGCCATTTCCGTTGTGCAGGTTCGTAGTCGTGTAGCCAGGTCAGGGTAAGAGAAGTCCGGTAGTAGGTGTACTCGCCATGGTCAGGGGTTGGAGAGAGGAGGATAGTAGAGGTCACATAGCCGAGGTCGAGGACAGGAGATGGTAGAATAGTGGATGAATCCATGGTCCTGTTTCAGATGAAACTGCAAAGCAGGAATGACAAGGCAAAGCAGGGCAGGACTAGAAATAAGAGTGCTTGCAGCCACCAAAACGTCGCAAGAAACAAAGTATTATGCTCAGCCAAATTGTAGAGGCAAGGACTGAGCATATAAAGGGTGAAACAGCCAATAGGTGAACTGCTGGCCAGTAGGGGCTGAAAATGAAACCAGAGTGTTGATTCGTAGGTGTGTAGATTGCACATAGCAGGAGCTGATGAGAAAAGCTAGCAGCAAGTCAGAATCAAACTCTGGAGCGGAGCTTGCCACCGATCCTCACAATGGTCAAAGAACAGTTTATGCTAAAATGCTTACCTGAGGTACGCGAATGGGTCACCGACCACAAACCTTCCAATGCGAGGCAAGCGGCTGCCCTAGCAAATGACTTCATAGCCTCAAGTCCTCCACACTGGAGGCGGACCACTGTGCCCCTTAAAATGACAATGCTGTTCCAGCCTCCACAGCCTGATCCTGCCCCACCAGCACTAGCTCCTGGCAGCAACCCAGCCGGCACCTACCGAGTTCGTCCATGAATGGCGGTGCTTAAGGTGCAACCAGACAGGGCACATGAAACGCGACTGTCCCAAGCTTCTCCAGCCATAGGGTGCAGTGGCTGGGCAACGTACCACAGCAGCCTGTGCTGTTGCCTGGATAGGCAGCCAGATGATCCAGCACCCCAAGCTACGTTCCTGATGCCAGTCGCAGCAACCCAGGCGACCAATCCCTTGGTTCCAGCCGAACCATCTTCCCATGTTGCCACGGTCGGTCTTGATCCCACGGATGTCTGGATCAAGCACCTTCGACCGGTGACTATTGGGGACTGGATGACCACTGGTATGCTGGATTCCACTGCTGCTGTTACTCTGGTTCAGCATTCTGCCCATCTTAGATGCTCCTGTACTGGTGTGCAATGACGGGTTGACTCTGATGCAGCTACGAGGAGGACGATGCCAAAGCTGTAGCTGCGATGACTCAGAGCCAGAGTCACCGGGATCCCGACCCAGACAGCTGTGTTTCAGGATGCCAAACCAGAACCCATCACTTCCAAGTCCTTAGAACCCCAGTCGTGGACGTTCTGGAGAAGGCTGACTGGGTAAGATGAGCGGCGCCTGCCTTGACTGAGACTGATATCCCTGACTGTGACTAGGACCAGTGGACTGGAGCAGAGTCAAATGTTTCAGGATGCCATACGGACGGATCAGAGCTTAGAAGGCATGAGGCAGTGTGCGGATCCTGTGGCGCTGTGGACTCTTATACCGGGATAAAGCCTCAGCAAATCCAGACAAACCATGGACAGACAAATGTCTGTTGGTGGTACTTACTAAGTACCGCACTCAGTTGCTACACTTAGCGCATGCGATCCCACTGGCAGGGCATCAGGGGGTTAGCCATACGAGAGTTGGCTGACCCATAGTTTCTACTTGCCAGGGGTATTGTGGGAGGCATCAGTGTTCTGCCACAACTGTGATGCCTGCCAGCGAATGGGGAGGCAAAGGGATTGGGCAAAGGCCCCCCTGAGGCCGCTACCGGTGATGGAGGAATAATTTCAGTGGGTAGCGATAGACATCATTGGGCCCCTGATGATTCCCAGTAGGTTGGGGAAAAGGTATATTTAAATGTAGACTTTGTGAGCAGGTACTCAGAGGCGGTAGCGCTTTCCTCCATTGGCACCCGGAAGATGGTCCAGACGTTCATAAATATTTTTACTAGGGAAGGTTTTCCTAAGATCCTGGCTGACCAGGGAGAACAGTTCATGAAGTTCAGCTGCTCCAAAGTCTCTGGGCTGCTTGCGGCGTGACCTGTCTCTGCATGACCCGCTATCACCCTCAAACCAACAGACTATGTGAGCGGTTTAATGGCACACTGATGCAGATGCTGCGGACATTTGTGGAGGCCGAAGGATGGGACTGGGAAGCACACCTACAGCACATACTGTTTGCATACAGGGAGGTGCCTACTCACCAGAACAAACTTGTAGCTGCCAGGTCTGGCCGGTATCCGGTAATCCGGCGGGTGAACAAGTCTGGATCAGGAGGTACTCTGGAAATCCTCCCAGGGGAGGTCTATACGCCGCACAGCCGTAGAACAAGGACTCCAAAGAAGGCTGATCAGTGATTCATAAAAAACTTTAATGAAACAAAGTGCAAACGGATCCTCTTGACGCGTTTCGGCCCGTCAGGCCTTTGTCAAAAGAGTGATCCGTTTGTAACAACATAATGCATTTATAGCAAGTGCAAGTTGCAACACCTGTGGACAGGCCCCAAACAAATGGGTAACAGGTGTATATCCTAACATTGCCAATAATAGCAGACAGAATTAAAAACAGTGCTGTAATTAAAAATAACCAGTCATATCGTTGGATAAGAAAACATATAACATCTATTTATACATCACATGCTAAACTCAGATCCCTGATACATTGGTCAAAATTAAAAAAAAAAAAACCCACCCACCGTGAAGGCTACACTGGGGGACAGTAGCGATCATCACCCACTTTTATTGTTGTTTAAACACCAGTTTACAGCTGCAGCTACATTTTCTGAGTGCCTGGTGGGTTAACTTGCAGTTTACCCGTTTCACACTTGAATCAGGAGGTAGGTAGACATCGGAGCTACCACATCAACATGTTAAAAGAATATCATGTGGGTGGACAGGTGGTGATGGCGGTGTGTAGCCCACCATCAGAAGATGCGGTGAGCAGAGCTCTGCCCAATCTCTGAGGGGAGGCTAAGCAGGGAGGTTCTATAGGGGTCATGGGGATAGGGTCCTAGCTTGTAGCTTCCCAACGAAATCAGGCGTGAGAGTTTTTAGGAAGATATGGGAGTTTGTTCATGGACAAGCTGGGATGGATTCACCTCACTGATCATCCGGTCAACACTAGTGATCAGAGGCCCCTTCATAAGTCTGCATACAGTGTGTCTGTGAAGGTAAAGCGGATCATGGAGAAGGAGATTAAGGAGATGCTGGAGATGGGGGTGCACTCCAGGTCACAGAGGCCCGGGGCCTCGCCAGTGGACCCTTTTCCCAAAAAGTATGGAACCACCTGGTTCTGCGTAGGCTACCGATAGTTAAATGCCCAGACCATGTTAGATGCCTCTCCCATGCCACAGATGGATGAGCTGTTAGGCGAGCTCGCTCGGGCAAGGTATTTGACCACCATGGATCTGAGCCTGGTGTACTGGCAGATCCCATTGACCCAGGAGGCGCGGGAGAAGTCAGCCTTCATCATCCCAAGTAGCTTGTATGAGTATGTCATCATGCCATTTGGGATGAAGAACGCACCGGCTACCTTCCAGCGTCTGGTCAATTGCCTGCTGGATGAAATGCAGGGGTATGCTAGGACATACTTTGGCAACCTGGCGGTCTTTAGTAATTCCTGGGCTGACAATATTACACATGTAGCGGCGGTCTTAGCCTGCATCCAGGAGGCCAGGCTAACGTTAAAGCCGGCCAAGTGCCAAATAGGGATGGAGAGGTTGTATATCTCGGGCACAGGGTAGGCGGGGGGCATGGCAAACCTAAGTCCGCCAAGGTGGAGGCCATTGTAGAGTGGCCGGGACCAAAGACCAAGAAACAAGTGCTAGCTTTTCTGGGGATAGTCAGGTATTGCCGCAAGTGTGTACCCCACGCCAAACTCTTGACAAACCTGACTAAAAAGAGGTTCCCTCGAAGAATTACCTGGACACCAGAGTGTGAGAGTGCCAGTTCAGCTGCAGCAATGCAGACTTCAACCGCATATATTTCAGATCCGAGGACCCTCTTCTTCCCGAGTTATAGGCCTCAGTATGGGATGCCGGTTTCCCCATGCAATGTTTAATTGTCCCGCGTCACGTGACCGGGACATTTAAATGCATAGGCGATATCGGCACCCCATACCGGGGCCTGTAACTCGGGAAGCAGGGGGTCCCTGGACCTGAAATTAATGCGGTTCAGCTCTGGAGACCCCCTGCTCCCACACACTAGTATTAAAATTTTAATTAAATCACTGCGATCGCCGGTGAGAGCTGTGCAAGGAGAGACGGCTCTCCCTGTGCAGCCCAGATTGCGAGAAAATCGCAGGGGGAGAACTTGGAAAAACGTTGAGATGACTTTGCAGCTACGTCGAACGGTTTTGGCATTTTCACACCGCATGGTTCGAGATGGTTTCAGATTCTTTCTGAATACCGTGATAACACAAATAAAAAAAACGTTCAGCGTGAACATGCCAAACCTTACGAGTCAGCATTAAACCCATCGAAGCTACTAGAACAGGCCCGCTAGACTTTTTATTGAATATAGCAAAAAACAACTAATGTTTGTTAAAAGTAAAATGGACAAAAGACTGAGTCGCCTGAGATCTTTTGTAGGTTATGATTTCTAATGGAAGGATGATTAAATATGCACATACTGTATAGAGATTTAATCAATAAATCCTTAACATGAAGAAAAATATTTAAGGGTATTGTATGAAATACTAAAATAATAAGATTTACTAGTAGAAACGCAAAGCATTGAATAGGATGAGAGCACAGATCTCGGAATCCGCAGATATCATGAGTTCACTTGAATTTACTTTAGATGGGGAATTTAGTAAAGGATTCATGTTCCTTATACTACACTATACGGTAGATCTAGAGCACCAAGCTCCAAGCAGGAGTTTTAACATTGGATTGTTTAGAACAAAATGCCATAAGAACAGTGAGAGGTAATGGAAAGGGAGAGCAAGAAAGATTCTACCGGACTGTTCAACTTATACAACCTTCAAGGAGGGGTAGAGGAAAGGACATTCAAAAATATATTTTTTAATATATCAAGCTAATGACTGGAAGAAAGTGTGGATACGTTTAATCTATCAGAAAACCTCTGCCTAAAAAAACATTTTGATCTATGCCATAAGGAGCTGCAAGATGATATGATTAGATAATTTTCTAAATGAAAAAAAAAAATATCACAAGCTCTGGAGGAGTTGCATCAGGGGGTGATGGAAGATGTGTCCATCAAGAGAAAATTAGTTTAGACATTCACAATACCCTTTAGGTCAACAGATTATTCAAACAGAAATGTTTTTTCCACTCTGGGTTATTAGTATGTAGTTGATATATTTACACATGAGTTATTTATGTTCACATATGGGTTTTATGCCTTTTAAATATTTAGGCGCACCTTTGAATTGTATTAGAGTATAATCTGGTAATGTAACATTTCTATGTATTATTAACCACCAGAGCATAGTGTTATTCTTTAATACGGATTTGTCTTCATACATTTACCTGAATCTCTTTAATATATGATGTTCTTTGTGTATAATTCACAAGAAGTATCTTGCACTATCTTGGTTCTGACTATGAATAATCACACATCATAAATGATTGCTTGAATCTTTGAACAATTGGGGAGGTTGTACAATGTGTTATGTTTTAGATCAGCTTTAATAATTTAATGAACATCGGTTTACATTGTAAAGTATTCGTACAGTATAACTAACCACCATTCTGTGTAAATGACAGGTGGCATTAATATTTTAAAGTTGATTTTTTATTTATTTTTCTATATGTACATACAGATGATGGCCAGTGGATGTAATTAATTAAAAAGTCCAATTTATTCTGCTAGATCTAGCGCTTTGCATTCTTTGAAGCAATCCCTTTTTACAATACCATGGCAGGTAGGTAGTCACTATGGACTTCTGATACTTTTACCTAATTGCAAAGTAGCCGCTTGTTGCACTGCAATACATATGGTAATGCAGATTCTGGCCTATTTTTCCTACCTCTGTTTAGGTACCCATTATTGAATCCAAGTGATGTCATCTGATCGACGCCATGTTTTAGTACAAAAGCCATGGAACGCTGGGCAGGGAGTTTCTTGTCCCCCTCTCAGGGAAAAAATATTTTTAAGTTAAACTTCTTTGCTGGTGCCTGCAAGGATTTAATGGGAAATAATGCATTGCCTTGTAACAAAAAAAATAACAAAAGTGACGTTATGCTGCTAATGGGCGATCGCCCGCATCTATCGTGCGCACGTATGCGCCCATTGTGCATGCGCAGAAGAGGAGCTTGCAGGCCTCCCCACGCATGCACAGTACCGCCCTTGTCCACAAGTACATTGGCGTTCCCCCCTCGTCCAGCACGCATGCACACAAATGGCCGTGGGCCACTGTGCATGCGCAAATCTAAGGCCTGAAGATGTCCTTAGACACATGTTGCTTCTGCTGCACTTCAGTCACCTATGTGGGCCACATAGCCACACACCAGAAATACCCTGTAGGCCTCCGGCCGGTAGAGTATGCGAGTCGCATTCTGACGGCAAGTGAGCAGAACTACCCAGTCCATAAACTGGAATACCTAGTGCCCAAGTGGGCTGTTTTAGATAAGATACATGATTATCTTTACGGGGTCTCCGAGGTGCGAACCGTTAATAATCCTTTGACATACATCCTGACCTCTGCCAAGTTGGATGCCACTGGCCACAGGTGATTGGCTGCCCTGTCTAACAATCAGTTTACCCTGAAGTACAAGCCAGGGCCCTTGAATGTCAGAACCGATGCTGTGTCCAGATGGCCTGGACTGAGTTCAACATCGGACGATGGCGAGTGCGAAGAGATTCCTGGCCCTGGGATTCAGGCAATGTTCTTCACAGCGGCGATAGCGGAGGACAATGTCGCTTTCTCCGAAATCCGAGTGGTGGACTCACTTCCATATTACCACTCAGAAGGCATTTCCATAACTCAAGATTCCATAATGAGCTGGAAAGAGCTGGTGATACAACAGATGCGAGAACCAGTGGCTAAAGCCATACGCTGGGCAATCCAAGAAAACAACCCTTAAAGGACTAAAGTGAAGCGTGCTTCCGCTGACACAGTCGCTGTTGTCATGAGGGAATGGGACAAGACCATAGCCTCCTCTACTGAGTTATCCCCTAACACAACCCCCCCAATAGGAGACAACTATTCCTGCCCAGACAGTTACAGTACCATGTCCTATGGTCCCTGCACGATGATCACTGATATCTGGGAGTGGATAAAATGTTCGTACTTTTTAAGAGATCGGTTCTTAATGCCAAAAATGCGGAAATTGGTGGAGCACCATAGCCGGAGGTGTCTGTTGTGCATTCAGCGGAAGACACTGCTTACACGCGCAGCCCCAGTGGGCCATCTAAAGAGTTCTGGTCCCATGGACCTAGTCTGCAAGGAATTTCTTTGCATCCAGTCAGACTCAAAGGGTATCGGGAACGTTCTCGTAGTAACAGATCATTACACCCAATATGCTCAAACATTCCCCACCAAGGACCAGAAAGCTCTCATAGTAGCCAAAGTACTGTTGTAAAAGTACTTTATCCATTTCGGGTTACCTAATCTAATGCACTCCTATTAAGGGAGAGACTTCGAGAGCAAGTTAATCAAAGAGCTCCTGAAGCTGCTTAATATCAAGAAGTCTCACACCACCCCCTACAATCCTGAAAAAGATGCCCTTCCGGAACGGTTCAACCGAACCCTACTGGATATGTTAGAAACCCTACGGAACTCTGAAGTCTGGTTGGAGCAAGCATGTCGAGTCTTTAGTACATGCCAATTGTACTAGGCATGAATCCACCGGGTACACACCCTATTTTATGATTTTCGTCAGAGAGGCGCGACTACCTGTGGACATTCGTCTCCAAGTATCCACTGACGATGTACCGAACATGACTCGCTACAAATATGTACATGTACAAAAGGTTGAGGGAGCAGTCGATAACAGCAATAACAGTTGGTAGATCAAAGTCCATAGGTTCCGTGGCTGATAAGGTTGTAGGTGCAGTGTAGATCTTTGCAGGGAAAGGAGAGAAGGGACTAATTGAGCAGTATCTAAAAACTTTTAATATACAACACAGAGAGCCCTCGAAGTCAGTCTAGCAGGAGTCCACAAAGTCAGTCTAGCAGGAGCCGGCAGAGAGAACAAATGCTTCCCGGGTGCCAAACGCCCCTGGACTAGGCCAGAACTCTGCCCCTAGGCCCCAGTCAGGCCCTGAGACACCCGAAGAGCAGTATTACAGAGAAGGCCCGAGATAGGGACATTCCCCTTATTAGTATTGTTGCGCTGGTGGCAGACGGCCATGCAGCGATCTGGGACCATTCCGCAGAATCCCAGAACACTTGGGTGAGACACTCCGGCTGGAGCTCACCCCACAAGGAGGATCGGGACCCTTAGTAGAGAGGGGAATTGTGTCGGAGGCCCCGCTGCGTGGGACCCGCTCCAGCACGCCGTGCCAAGCAACACCTGGGTACTAGAGTACCCAGGCAGGTACCCAACGTGCATCAACATTTACAAGGGGTAGCACTACCTCATATTTGGGTAGGATTGCTGGGACGGACACCAGGGGTTATTGGTACCAGGGCACCCTCAGTACTTTGGGCAAACCAATCAGTGTTGAGGTCACTGCATTATACTGTTGGTACCTGATATTGAGTGTTATCTGTGTTTAGTATTGTGTACAGTAAAGATTGGTTATATACATTGTGTGGTGTATTGCTTACTAATGTTGTATTGGTTCCTGTGAGGGGTTATCCCACCAACGCTGGGATCCCTAATAGGTGGAGGTGCTGCACGCAAGGAGACAGAGCTCACCCCAGGCTCCCAGAAGCAGAGGCTTAGGCATCCTGTGAGCATACAGGTACAGCAGCATGCGTAGTTGCCTGCGTAGTTCCCTTAGGCATAGGGAAAGGGGGCTACATTTATATAGAGTGGGGCCTCACAAACTCACACCTGAAGATCTACCTAATTATTTAAACACCTAATTTTAATTATCCCCTTTAATTTAGCTGATTAAAACCAGGGTTTCACATACTTTTGCACATACCGTGACTCTTAATTACTCATAGTTTGTCTAATTCATATAATTTCATTTCAAAGGACATGACATTTGTTAATATAAACCTTAATGAATATTTAAGAAAAAGACTGGTTTTGATTGAAGGTTATGGAAAAACTATGGAATTTACTAAATTGTCATTGTGGTTCACAAACCTTTTCGCGCCACTATATATAAAATATTTTGCAATTCATCTTGGGGCAGATAAGTGTGTGTCTCTATCTGATATCTATCAGTATATTGTTGACAATTACCTATTCTGCACAAAAACATCAAACCAAAATAATTGGAAGAATTGTATTCGACACAACTTAAGCATTAATGATTGCTACATTAGAACACTGTGCACCGGCAAGTGGGGGCGGGTGCTGGGTACTGCACGCATCATGGATGGGTATGTTCGATGATGGCAACTTTCAAAGGAGAAAGAGATTTAATAATAGACCTTCCTGAACTGATCCCTTCAATTTTCCCCCAACCGAGTACTTGCCTCCACCTGAGTACCTCATCCAACCTGAGTACCTACCCAATACCATTACCAGTACAGACAAACCAACTCCAAAAATGAGATGAACCTACATCCCAACTACCTGTCTCCACCTGAGTACCTGCCCCAATACCATTACCAGTACGGACCAACCAACTTCGAAAACCAGATGATCCTATATCCCAACTACATTACTGACTTTAACATCTACATACAGCACACCTCTTGCATCAACAATGGGTTGCTTCCCCCCAATTTTCAGCCCATGTACTGTATAATCAAGATAAATATAAGTTTACACAAGTTCACATACAATACTGTACAGTAGAACTGGCATTCCAAAATAATCCACAAATGCATCCCATAGACCATATATGCTCCTACATTAAAAGACCTGAAAATGCGTTCTATACTATAGATCATGCATACACATACTTTACTTTAAGTATATATTATTTCTTGCTCTTATTAGTTTGCAGAATTCAACTCATCAAATTGACAGCCAGAAGAAGATGTCAATTGAAGTCTTAAAACGATTACAATTTTCAAAATTTTTAATACTGTACAGATATTGTATTTTGATCATTGTGAACACATTGAGACATACCATACAATATAATAAACCGTAATATATTCCACTTTTATAAATATATTATTATATAATGATACACTTTTATACTAGGGTAGTTTAACTGAATAAATATAGTACCTAGCAACCAGAAAGCATTGCAAATGCCATTTGCACGACAGTGACTCGTAATACAGGCGTTTTTGTCATTTCTTTAATTGTTGTGGGAACATAGAGACATACTGTATACATAATTATACTTTTATACTGCTGACTGGGTGTTTCACAGAAATAAAAACATTGTAACAGCAAAACATTGCAAATGAAAAGTGTCTAGTTTCTTCTGTAATATTTACAGGTATTCAGTGTTCACATTAGTACTGTTAGATTTAGCCATGCTATCAACTGGATGAATGCATAGAATAGAAAAAGCAGTCTGCCCTCCCCCACTTTGATTTTAAAAAGCCATACCCCCCTAGCAAAATACTGTACCAGTGGCAAAAGTCCTTTCTCACTTATCTGCCTTTCCCTCATTTGTAAAGAAACTCAGCCCCCCTCGTGCCCGCTACCTTTGCAATTCCAATTCAATTACATGCATATACTGTGGTATGTGTTCCATAGACACGCATGTGCATAGACAAAGCATAGAGATGAAACTGTAATATCGTTGCATCAGAGAAGTCATGGTACGTATCCAGTGAATATTCAGAGCAGGATAATGAATCACGAATAAAGATAATATGATGTAGTAATCAATCTTGATGTCTTAAGCCTCCCTTAATAATGTGGTGGGTAGTATATGGTGGGTAGTATATTTAAATGCTTCCAATGCCAATAAAAACTAGCCATATAAGCTCAAACACAAAGCATACTAAGGGTACAGAAATATGACCTTCCCCCCTGGCCAACACCAATTTCTCAGTGTCTCTGGGTGCAGGAAAGTCCGGGGGGACGACTTATCCTCAGATAATGAGCGATAACAGAGTCAGTAGATTAGTGCACGAAAAAGGACAGAGTTATAAGGCAGATGAAAAAATACTCACAATTAGAGGTACAGTACACAGGGAGCTCCGTGGTGTGCATGAGCGAGCAGGAAAAATCAACAGGTGAAACAAATGCAGTGCACAGAGCAAAAATAACAAGACAGCCAGACTCGACAAAAAATAAATGGAGTTTTTTTTTAGACCAATGGCATGAGTAAAAAAGACAGTGAATCCTCGGATGTGTTTCGCACCAGATACAACACCTGCTACAATACAGACAGAAAGAACCTACCACACGCATACCACTAGTGACCACATACAACCCTACCCTAGAGGTATACGAACAATAATCAAAGATCTGCAACCCATGCTGGCAGAGGATGCAACATTAAAATAAATCTTTCTCAAACCTCCCATTCTTGCATTCCGGCAACCACCAAACCTCAAACAGAAATTAGTCAGCAGAAAACTTCACAACGATTTTAAAGACACGGATAATGGCACAAAACCGTGCAACAACAAACGCTGCAAACTCTGCAAACATATTTGCCAAGATCCAACAGCCAGTCACAACCATAGAACATTCAATGTTAAAGGATCATACAGCTGCACATCCAGGAATATAGTGTATATGATTCAGTGCAACAGATGTGACCATGGTTGCTACATTGGGGAAACCAGCCCAAAACTACAAGGAAGAATGAATATGCACAGACACTCTATACTCCATCACGAAGAAGGAAGATACTGCTCACCTATGGGACATCACTTCTCACAACCAGATCATTCCATAAATGATTTAAAAATCAAACTCCTCAATGGAATGTTTAAACGCACCCAAGAACGGAAAACATTTGAACTCAGAATGATAAGACTCTTTGACACCAAAACCAAAGGACTTAATATGGAAATGGGTTATCTCTCACCCTATCAAAATTGTTTGTAATTATCCTGCTTGCCTCCATTCTTATCCACACTTTCTCTCCCTCCCCCCCCCCAGCATCCCTCCCCCTCCCCACCTTTCCTTGTCACTGTACCCTGGCTTCAAACACTTTTAACACCCTACCTTATCTACTGTACATATCTGTTGTTTTTTTTTGTTTGTTTGTTTCTCTACACTGTTTTAGCCATTGAATCTTTGTATATCAGTATTGCTTGACCTGAAGAAGAGAGGATAATTCTCGAAAGCTTGTCCTATGACATAAATTATTAGTCCAATAAAAAAGGTATCACCTAATACTGAAGAACTAATTTATTCTGCACTATATATATATATATATGTAGAAGAATGACCTAAGCGCAAGTGAGATAGGGAAGAGAGGAAACACAAAAGGGAATCATAGGGCAGTACTGTATATCTATACAGAATGGATATTAAGCTGGTAAAATATGCGCTTACACTGATTGGATAAATATAAGCCTTTAATCCTCTCAGGGACTCACGAACGTAGCTGTGGAGGGCTTGTCTGTTAACTGCTGGGTCTTCCAGAACTTCTGCTTACTGGCAATCTGCTGCTGCTGTTCCAGGTGCTCTTCGTCGCAGGCTCTCACGTTTCACTGTGGATGAATCTCGCAGGAGGGGGGGGGAGGAAGGGAGGGGGGAGAGGGGAGAGGGAGAGGGAGTGGGGGGGAAATAACGGAGGGGAACAGAATATGTGTAAAATCGTTTTAATCTAAAAAAGACTTAATAAAATCTAGGTAATCAACTCACATGTTGTGAGAAAACAACAAGCAGTAAAGAGTGTTTAGCGAGTCTCTCACACTCGTGTAGAATTGCCGGTTACCAGTCCTCTCTGCAGTCTCTGTGACTTCCGTACCACGTGATCGGCCGTGGCGTGTGACGCTGCAGGTGACGCGGCCCAGCTCTCGCGATATTTCCTGTCTGTCAGTGCAGGGATTCAATTCCGGAACTCCGCGCGAAAGTCACACAGGGGCTTCTCGGCGTGTCTCTCCTCACTGCTGCTGAACAAGCTGGCCCTACGCGTTTCTCCCAGCGGGCTTCGTCAGGGGCTGCTAATGATTCACTAATCCCTGGCAGGGTATTTATATACCTCCCCAACAGCGATTGACTCATTCTTAATTAACTCAATTAAATGCACGGAACATGGTTAATGATTGCCTTTTGTCAATTAAATATATTGCTACAAAGTAGCTCCAAACATTGCTTTCGTTTTATATTATTAGAATAATCACAAACCAAAATTGCATACACAAAGCATGTAGTGTACATACAATGCAACCTGCACTCAGCTGGTGCTGTATACATACACCTCAGATAAGTCTATTAATATAACAGCATATGTACTGAAGTGAGGCATGAATAGTTATATTGCTCTAACCAGCTAGTATAGGTTAAAAACAGCTCGATTCAATATTGGAGACCAGCAGGGAAATGGCCACAAATCATTTCAATCTAGTTATGATATTTGTGTATCCCATATTTGACCTAGGGTTTATATTATCATATGGCATTTTTAGAGGGTATAGGGATTGTATCAAATAACCCAAGTAGAAATTTATTAATTCTATAGACATGTCCTGGGCTAATTTAAATACATTTCGGAGATTTATATGATAATTAGATCCAATACCAGGATCATCTGATCTTATTACAGATGGCAAAAAGAACTTGGAGCTACTTCCACATGATATGTATCTTCGGAATAACTCCTAAGTAACTATAATTCCCATAAATGGTGAACCTAAATATTTTTATTTATTTAGAGGGATGTCAAGATGAGTGCCTGACTTACCCTCTACCTACACTTTCCCCAACCGTGACAAACACATATAATTAAATAGTGATTTGTTTACAGTGACAACTATAATTGTGTTACATATTAATTAACCCAAAGTTTATGAATGCCTTGGTTATCAATGTATATTGATTTTAATTCCCAACTTACTTCGATATGTAATTATATCACCTCATGTGGTAAATTATAACTGTGCATAAAATCCATATTAATAATCTACAGTGAAATATATAATATGATTGCAAAAGTTTGAAAAAAGACACATTATTAAATTAATTACAATAAATATTTACAGATACATAGGTCCAACATATGGTAGTTATACCTCCATATTGACATCCAATCTCATTGCAGACTGATATAGAGAACAATTCTAAACACATAGGCATATAGCTAGTTTATTATTAATATTGAACCAGTATATAAACAATCTATGGCCCACAATATATAAGCTCCAGGTACTAAGATGGTGTGTATAAGCGTATAGCTAGTTTATTATTATTATTGAACCAATATATAAACAATCTATGGCCCACAATATATAAACTCCAGGTACTAAGATGGTGTGTCAATAAGATGTTGACTTTTAACAAGTATAGGGTTATCTATTCCATAATTATTGGTAATGGAAACATTGACATATATATCAGTCAATGCAGAGTATTTCTATATAAGGAACAGTGAACTATGAAAATGGGCAAAATGTGGGTAGTCTACCCTATGAGTAGGTGAAAGCTGCACAATGAAAGAATATCAGATCAGAGGCACGGTATACAGTATACACTAACAGATCTTAAACCAAAATCTAGAGAATTCGGTGGATAATGTCCACCTATCACCTTCAACACCCTTACTGAATACAAGCAGAGAATGTATAGTCTACCTATAACATCATTACAACAAGATAGTCTCTAGCCCAACAAACCTACTAACGAGATTATTGAAAAAAACGTATGATGACATTTTATAGTGTATTCATTCTAACAATGGTTGCCTCCAAATATAATCATCATAGACAGTGGGAATTTGAAAGAGAGAGCACACACACAGATTCAATGTCCAATAATACACAGGGCTGAGTACTTCGTAAGCAGAGCACATAGAGAAAAGTTGGGGATATGTGTTAGTCCTTTAAAAAGGATCCCAGGTCTATGTCGATGTTCATACCGTTTGGAATGAGTGTTTTCATAGTATAAATCCAAAACGCTTCCTGTCGTGAAATTTTAATGACCTGGTTCCCCCCCCTCCAATTGGGATGAATTCTATCAATGCCAAAGAACTTTAGCCCGTTAGGATTTTGGTTGTGGTGTTCCTTGAAATGTTTGGACACACTATGCTGCATAAATCCTCGCTCAATGTTCTTTATGTGCTCTGCTATCCTTAACTTTAATTTTCTAGTTGTTCTCCCTATGTATTGTTTGTCACATGGACATTGCAACATGTAGATAACGTAGTTGGAGTTACAATCAATGAAATCCTTGATTTCGAACTCCTCTTGTGTTACGTGTGATGTTACTTTTTTAAAAGACTTTTGTGTGTTGGGATTGATCTTACACCCTCTACATGTTTGGCATTTAAAGAAGCCTTTAGCTACACTTACTGGTTTAGTGCACTCTTTCTTTAGGCAACTTGGTGCCAATCTTTGCTTTAAATTTGGGGCCTTTGTGAATATAATTTCAGGATTTTTCGGCAATATTTGTTATAACATTGGATCTTGATGGAGGATCTTCCAATGTTTATGGAATATCCTCCTTATGTGGTGTGAAGATTCATTATATCTCGTAATGAATGGAATTGAGACCTTATCCTTCTCTCCTTTCCTCCCTTGTTCCCTGGTTGGTTTGTATGTTAACAGATCTTTTCT
Organism: Ascaphus truei; assembly: GCF_040206685.1. Taxonomy (NCBI): domain Eukaryota; kingdom Metazoa; phylum Chordata; class Amphibia; order Anura; family Ascaphidae; genus Ascaphus; species Ascaphus truei. The sequence continues at coordinate 49,706,305 of NC_134483.1, read as the reverse complement.
CTCCATTTGTGTTACTTTTTGGTAAGCTGTTTCTACCACCTCCTTTTTGTATTTTCTTTCATAGAATTTGGTCATCAATTCGTGTGCTTGGTCGTGATAGGTATGTTCCAGAGTGCAATTCCTACGCACTCTTTGTAGTTGACCCAAAGGTATGTTATCTATCCATCTATCTAGATGGACGCTATCACCCATTAGGAAGTTGTGGCAGTCCACTTCTTTTACATAGGTCTTGGTTTCTAAGGCTCCATTTTGAACATATATAGACAAATCTAGAAACTCTATGTTGACTTTACTATATTTGTTGGTAAACTTTAAATTATAGGGGTTGATGTTTAGTTGTACCAAAAACTTATCCAGTAGCTCTAAGCTACCGTCCCAGATGAATAATATGTCATCAATATATCTATGCCAGGATACCAGATTTGCTCCATACTCATGTCCAGACCAGATGTATTGGTCTTCCCACATTCCCATTAGGATGTTGGCATAATTTGGAGCAAATCTGGTACTCATGGCAGTACCCCTAATTTGTAAATAATATTGATTGTCGTACCAGAAATAGTTGTGGGTGAGAATATGGGCTATACAATCCACTATAAATCTGATCTGTAATGGATCTAATTCTTTTCCTTGAGTAAGGACTTCCTGTACTGCAAGACACCCCTGCTTGTGGTCAATCACCGTATACAGAGAACTGACATCACACGTTACTAGTACGTATGACTCGCTCCACACCACCTCTTGTATTAATTTTAGTACTTGAATACTATCCTGAACATAGCTTTTTAGTTGTTTTACAGGGTTTTTGAGAAAAATATCTATGTATCCCGAGAGGTTAGCGGTGAGGTATTTTATTCCTGAAACTATCGGGCGTCCGGGGGGGTTGGTGGCATCTTTGTGGAGTTTAGGTAGGTGGTAAAAGATTGGAATCCTTGGGGATTCAATATTCAGGTATTCCCATTCGGTTTTATCAAGGATTCCATCTTTATAACCTTGATTTAGTAATTCTGTCAATTCCCTCTTGAATTGGTCAGTGGGGTTGTTTGGTAATATTTTATACGTAACCACGTCCCCTAGTAGCCTATGAGACTTGTTGTCATAATAGCTCCTATTTAAGATTGCCACCCCCCCCCCTTATCTGCTGGTTTTATGACTATGTCATTTCTATCCGACAATTCTTTTACTGCTTCCAATTCAGTTTTTGTCAAATTTTTTGCAGTTCTAGTTTTTTATCTTTGCCCAGTTTATCTAAATCCCCTTGGACCAACTTCGTAAATGTATCAATATGTCCTCCCTTTAAATAACTAGGGTAGAAGATCGAATTCTTTCTACAAGGGGAATGTACGAATCGTTCACATGTGGTGATATTATTTACAGTTACTTCATGTGTAACGTTTTGTTTGAGAAAGTATTTTTTAAGTGTTAGGTTGCGTGCAAATTTACTAAGATCAATATATGTATTAAATGTATTAATTTTGTTGGTGGGTGCAAATGCCAACCCTTTATGCAACACACTAGTTTGATCTTTAGTCAGAATCATGTCACTTAAGTTGAATATACCTGTCATATCACTCTCTAAGTGTTTGTTTTTTTTGGCGGGCTTTTGTCCCTCCTCTCGTTCCTCTTGGTGTGGGCTTTCTATTTTCCTCTTTTGGGGCGTATGTGATTTGTTCTCTTCCCTCACTTGTAATTGGGTCTTTTGTGTCTCTCCTGGTTTCTCTCTTTGCTGTCTCCTTTCTAAAAAAGAGGAGGTTGAGGTTGATGGTTTTACCTCCTCCTCAAAAACCCCTTCTCTTTCTCTCTCCTTGGGACAGTGTTCTTGTCTTTGATTTGGTTTGTTACTGTACCCTTTCCAACTATAATTCCCCCCTCTGTAGCTATTTGACCCTCTTCGGTCTCTGTCATGATAATATTTATTCTTATTCCAGGGTCTGTTATCTTTGTGGTAGTATTTGTTGGTATTTGGACCATAATACCTATTCCCTTCTACATTTTGATGTCCCTGTTGTGTATCATTTGGGATAGACCCTTTATTCTCTTGTTTGGGTTCTTTCTGATTTGTTTTCCATGATCTGTAACAATTATTTACATAGTCCTCCTTATCTCTTCTAAACTTCCTTTGTTTGGATAGCTTTGTGTCCTTCTCAATTTTGTCTGTTCTTTGTTTTACTTTTTTCTCAATATCTTTATGTTTTTCAGTTTTATCCAATTCATTCAATTTGTTTTCTATAGTGACAATATCTGTTTCTAATATAGCTAAGCTTCTATTCCTTTGTTGTATAAGTAATTTCATTAGTTCGAATGATGCCAAATCTAATATATTGTTCTACTCCTTCATAAATTTTACATCGTCTTGATCTGACGTTGGATCCTTAAAAATCCTCAAACCTCTTGGGATTCTTTCAACAGCAATATATTGCTCTAATGTTATAACTTCCCAGTAGGCCTTGGTATCCTTGACCATTAATCTCTCTAATTTGAGAAACATGGAGTCTAGATCTTCCTCATCTCCTGCTACGCTCTCCAATCTTAAATCATCTGAGAATATGTCCTCAGAATCAATGCCTCTATGTTTCCTCATATAGAATATGGATTCATGATCCATAGCCATGGCCATAATGAACTCAGTATAGACTGCTGCTATATGTGTAGTGGAAAAATATGTATACAAAAGAAACACACAGCGCAAATCTAAACAGTTTGTTCCTGTGGATAATGATATTCACACCACTATAAAGAGCCAATAAAACAGGGAGGGGGGTACATACCCTGGTTCACCTCTAACCCTACACACTGCAGCTGTTTAGGTCTGCGGCTCCACACTCGCCGCCTGGAAGATCTGTAGAAGAATGACCTAAGCGCAAGTGAGATAGGGAAGAGAGGAAACACAAAAGGGAATCATAGGGCAGTATATCTATACAGAATGGATATTAAGCTGGTAAGATATGCGCTTACCCTGATTGGATAAATATAAGCCTGTAATCCTCTCAGGGACTCACAAACGTAGCTGTGGAGGGCTTGTCTGTTAACTGCTGGGTCTTCCAGAACTTCTCCTTACTGGCAATCTGCTGCTGCTGTTCCAGGTGCTCTTCGTCGCAGGCACTCACGTTTCACTGTGGATGAATCTCGCAGGAGGGGGGGAATGAAGGGGGGGGAGAGGGGAGAGGGAGAGGGAGTGGGGGGGAAATAACGGAGGGGAACAGAATATGTGTAAAATCGTTTTAATCTAAAAAAGACTTAATAAAATCTAGGTAATCAACTCACATGTTGTGAGAAAACAACAAGCAGTAGAGAGTGTTTAGCGAGTCTCTCACACTCGTGTAGAATTGCCGGTTACCAGTCCTCTCTGCAGTCTCTGTGACTTCCGTACCACGTGATCGGCCGTGGCGTGTGACGCTGCAGGTGACGCGGCCCAGCTCTCGCGATATTTCCTGTCTGTCAGTGCAGGGATTCAATTCCGGAACTCCGCGTGAAAGTCCCACAGGGGCTTCTCGGCGTGTCTCTCCTCACTGCTGCTGAACAAGCTGGCCCTACGCATTTCTCCCAGCGGGCTTCGTCAGGGGCTGCTAATGATTCACTAATCCCTACCAGGGTATTTATATACCTCCCCAACAGCGATTGGCTCATTCTTAATTAACTCAATTAAATGCACGGAACATGGTTAATGATTGCCTTTTGTCAATTAAATATATTGCTACAAAGTAGCTCCAGACCTATGTAAAAGAAGTGGACTGCCACAACTTCCTAATGGGTGATAGCGTCCATCTAGATAGATGGATAGATAACATACCTTTGGGTCAACTACAAAGAGTGCGTAGGAATTGCACTCTGGAACATACCTATCACGACCAAGCACACGAATTGATGACCAAATTCTATGAAAGAAAATACAAAAAGGAGGTGGTAGAAACAGCTTACCAAAAAGTGACACAAATGGAGAGAAAAGATCTGTTAACATACAAACTAACCAGGGAACAATTAAGGAAAGGAGAGAAGGATAAGGTCTCAATTCCATTCATTACGAGATATAATGAATCTTCACACCACATAAGGAGGATATTCCATAAACATTGGAAGATCCTCCATCAAGATCCAATGTTACAACAAATATTGCCGAAAAATCCTGAAATTATATTCACAAAGGCCCCAAATTTAAAGCAAAGATTGGCACCAAGTTGCCTAAAGAAAGAGTGCACTAAACCAGTAAGTGTAGCTAAAGGCTTCTTTAAATGCCAAACATGTAGAGGGTGTAAGATCAATCCCAACACACAAAAGTCTTTAAAAAAAGTAACATCACACGTAACACGAGGAGTTCGAAATCAAGGATTTCATTGATTGTAACTCCAACTACGTGATCTACATGTTGCAATGTCCATGTGACAAACAATACATAGGGAGAACAACTAGAAAATTAAAGTTAAGGATAGCAGAGCACATAAAGAACATTGAGCGAGGATTTATGCAGCATAGTGTGTCCAAACATTTCAAGGAACACCACAACCAAAATCCTAACGGGCTAAAGTTCTTTGGCATTGATAGAATTCATCCCAATTGGAGGGGGGGGGGGGAACCAGGTCATTAAAATTTCACGACAGGAAGCGTTTTGGATTTATACTATGAAAACACTCATTACAAACGGTATGAACATCGACATAGACCTGGGATCCTTTTTAAAGGACTAACACATATCCCCAACTTTTCTCTATGTGCTCTGCTTACGAAGTACTCAGCCCTGTGTATTATTGGACATTGAATCTGTGTGTGTGCTCTCTCTTTCAAATTTCCACTGTCTATGATGATTATATTTGGAGGCAACCATTGTTAGAATGAATACACTATAAAATGTCATCATACGTTTTTTTCAATAATCTCGTTAGTAGGTTTGTTGGGCAAGAGACTATCTTGTTGTAATGATGTTATAGGTAGACTATACATTCTCTGCTTGTATTCAGTAAGGGTGTTGAAGGTGATAGGTGGACATTATCCACCGAATTCTCTAGATTTTGGTTTAAGATCTGTTAGTGTATACTGTATACCGTGCCTCTGATCTGATATTCTTTCATTGTGCAGCTTTCACCTACTCATAGGGTAGACTACCCACATTTTGCCCATTTTCATAGTTCACTGTTCCTTATATAGAAATACTCTGCATTGACTGATATATATGTCAATGTTTCCATTACCAATAATTATGGAATAGATAACCCTATACTTGTTAAAAGTCAACATCTTATTGACACACCATCTTAGTACCTGGAGTTTATATATTGTGGGCCATAGATTGTTTATATATTGGTTCAATAATAATAATAAACTAGCTATACGCTTATACACACCATCTTAGTACCTGGAGCTTATATATTGTGGGCCATAGATTGTTTATATACTGGTTCAATATTAATAATAAACTAGCTATATGCCTATGTGTTTAGAATTGTTCTCTATATCAGTCTGCAATGAGATTGGATGTCAATATGGAGGTATAACTACCATATGTTGGACCTATGTATCTGTAAATATTTATTGTAATTAATTTAATAATGTGTCTTTTTTCAAACTTTTGCAATCATATTATATATTTCACTGTAGATTATTAATATGGATTTTATGCACAGTTATAATTTACCACATGAGGTGATATAATTACATATCGAAGTAAGTTGGGAATTAAAATCAATATACATTGATAACCAAGGCATTCATAAACTTTGGGTTAATTAATATGTAACACAATTATAGTTGTCACTGTAAACAAATCACTATTTAATTATATGTGTTTGTCACGGTTGGGGAAAGTGTAGGTAGAGGGTAAGTCAGGCACTCATCTTGACATCCCTCTAAATAAATAAAAATATTTAGGTTCACCATTTATGGGAATTATAGTTACTTAGGAGTTATTCCGAAGATACATATCATGTGGAAGTAGCTCCAAGTTCTTTTTGCCATCTGTAATAAGATCAGATGATCCTGGTATTGGATCTAATTATCATATAAATCTCCGAAATGTATTTAAATTAGCCCAGGACATGTCTATAGAATTAATAAATTTCTACTTGGGTTATTTGATACAATCCCTATACCCTCTAAAAATGCCATATGATAATATAAACCCTAGGTCAAATATGGGATACACAAATATCATAACTAGATTGAAATGATTTGTGGCCATTTCCCTGCTGGTCTCCAATATTGAATCGAGCTGTTTTTAACCTATACTAGCTGGTTAGAGCAATATAACTATTCATGCCTCACTTCAGTACATATGCTGTTATATTAATAGACTTATCTGAGGTGTATGTATACAGCACCAGCTGAGTGCAGGTTGCATTGTATGTACACTACATGCTTTGTGTATGCAATTTTGGTTTGTGATTATTCCAATAATATAAAACGAAAGCAATGTTTGGAGCTACTTTGTAGCAATATATTTAATTGACAAAAGGCAATCATTAACCATGTTCCGTGCATTTAATTGAGTTAATTAAGAATGAGCCAATCGCTGTTGGGGAGGTATATAAATACCCTGGTAGGGATTAGTGAATCATTAGCAGCCCCTGACGAAGCCCGCTGGGAGAAACGCGTAGGGCCAGCTTGTTCAGCAGCAGTGAGGAGAGACACGCCGAGAAGCCCCTGTGTGACTTTCGCGCGGAGTTCCGGAATTGAATCCCTGCACTGACAGACAGGAAATATCGCGAGAGCTGGGCCGCGTCACCTGCAGCGTCACACGCCACGGCCGATCACGTGGTACGGAAGTCACAGAGACTGCAGAGAGGACTGGTAACCGGCAATTCTACACGAGTGTGAGAGACTCGCTAAACACTCTCTACTGCTTGTTGTTTTCTCACAACATGTGAGTTGATTACCTAGATTTTATTAAGTCTTTTTTAGATTAAAACGATTTTACACATATTCTGTTCCCCTCCGTTATTTCCCCCCCACTCCCTCTCCCTCTCCCCTCTCCCCCCCCCTTCCTCCTCCCCCTCCTGCGAGATTCATCCACAGTGAAACGTGAGTGCCTGCGACGAAGAGCACCTGGAACAGCAGCAGCAGATTGCCAGTAAGGAGAAGTTCTGGAAGACCAGCAGTTAACAGACAAGCCCTCCACAGCTACGTTCGTGAGTCCCTGAGAGAATTACAGGCTTATATTTATCCAATCAGTGTAAGCGCATATCTTACCAGCTTAATATCCATTCTGTATAGATATACTGCCCTATGATTCCCTTTTGTGTTTCCTCTCTTCCCTATCTTACTTGCGCTTAGGTCATTCTTCTACAGATCTTCCAGGCGGCGAGTGTGGAGCCGCAGACCTAAACAGCTGCAGTGTGTAGGGTTAGAGGTGAACCAGGGTATGTACCCCCCTCCCCGTTTTATTGGCTCTTTATAGTGGTGTGAATATCATTATCCACAGGAACAAACTGTTTAGATTTGCGCTGTGTGTTTCTTTTGTATATATATATATATATATATATATATATATATATATATATATACACGTACAAAAAACAAAGAGACGTGCAGGCTCTATAGCACAGAACTATGTAAAAAAGAGGGCTTATTTAAAATCATGATCCCAAAGAACTGCACTTACAGGAGAGTTTAATAGCATAAACATGGGAGAGAAATCTCTAAGTGGAAGACTTCATCACAGGTGGAGGGGTCAAGGGTAGTTGGATTGGGCACCTTAGAACCGGATTACGTCCACCATCAGCTCCTGCAACAAGCGGACGTGACCCCAAAACGGTTCACAGATTTTTTTTACTTTATTGGCATGTAATGGTATTTTTATTATTTTTTCCATTATTTTTTCACATTTCTGTGCCCTTCTTTTAACTCTTTCATATCTGCCTTCATTATTTTCATATTTTATTAAAGCATTTAAATTTGAGTTTTGATTAAGCAATACAACCTGAGAAGCAATACATTTTAATTAAAAAAAACACAATCACCAAATTCAAACTGGAACTATGAGCTTGTTGTGGAATTGCCCACAAATATGTACTTTTCCCACATTGAGTCCTAACCCAGTACTGTATGTTATAAACATTACAGTAGTTAAGAGGATCAAAACAATATTGGTAGTAGACAGCACTCAATGAAAAAAACAGGATACAACGTAGCTATATATGTGGTGCAATGGGAACAGGGCCCTCACCCTTCCAAACACTAATAATAAATAAAATAGTACCCAGCACCCAAAAAAGAAAAAACAGGTCATCTGCAAAGAATATTTAATATGAAAGCCTAAATAAGGTATACAAAATGAAAGATGCGGGAGCAGACCGTATTAAAAAATGCTAAATAGCACCAAAGGGTTAAAATTGGAGGATGTGGATAGGCGAAGGGAAAACAATGGTATGGAAGGAAGTGAGGAGGAGGGGGGGAAGAAAGAGGAAGGTGGGTAAGCAGAAAAACTGTAGAGAATAAAACAAAAAGGTTAGTAGAGGGGGACAAAGTTTCGGGGATGAACCCCTTCTTCTGGACCGTTCCCCACAGTCTATTAGACCACAGGTACTTCCCACTCCCTTACTCTTAACCTCCAAACAAATATACACCACGGAGAAGAAACTCAAGCAGCAAATAAGGGGTTAAGCCCTGGTCAGTGGTAGGGGGACTAAAGCAGCAAATGAGGGGTTAAGCCCAAGTCTCTCCACTGAAAACAAAACAGAGTGGTGTTTGTCTAACATTAAAGATTGAGCAGATAAGGCTACCAAATAGAGTCCCAACATGATAAATCAGTATTGGGTGACAAAAAACAGCCTAAGGAACAGTGCAAAACAGGACTCGGATATAGCAACTTTTATAAATCCTTTAACGTCTGAAGATATTTTCTTCTAAAAAGGCTTACCCAGTAGTCCAGAGCAGTCTTACCGATATACTGACTATCTACCCTGGGATTGTTGGTTCCCCAGCGGGTCCTGGTTCTTTAGCTCAATTCTATCCCTTGATATATGCTAACAGCAGACTTAAATCTCTGCCTTTGGACACATAGCAGATTTCCATACTCATCTTACTTATTTTGCAAAGTGATATCTTTCAAAATGACATAATTTCCTTTACACAGACGAGCCAACGAGTATTCTAAAACTTGCCTTAAACTAGCCAGTTTACATGCTGGGTACGTGCTGGGTACATTTCAGTGACATTTCTGCAGACAGACTAATGGCCTATCGGATTAACACAGCAGGGGTCCCTGTCAGTTTGAATGGGACTGCCAGGGACCCCCGCTGTTAATCCGATGGGCCATTAGTCTGTCTGCAGAAATGTGTCAAATGTTGCAGCATGTACCCAGCATGTACCCAGCATGTACCTGGGTCTTTTTGGAGATTGCCCCAGGTTTGTTTTAGAATAATCGTCGGCACTACAGTACCAATAGAAAGACTTCACTCTTTCTGTTACATTATATTGATCTCATTATTAGTATTTTTAAGTCTTTTCCTCATAAACCATGGACGTTTTTGTAGCACTCACTTTTTGGGACTTGTATCCTATTTTTCTAGGTTTGCAGGTAGCCTATTTCAACAAACAATTCAGTCTTTTGTAATAAATATACTAAAAAAAACACAGAAAACACATTTGTTATGGTTGAAAACCACTTAGCATTTTTTTCCCCTAAAAAAAAAGGGTATTTTAAAGGGAACTATCTTACATCAAAGATCCAGAGAAATTAATTAGTCAAATTGAGTGACTAGAAAAAAGGAGAGAAACAAGAGTTGATGATGCATATGATCCAAATGTATTTGTACAGCTGTATGTTTTGTTATATTATCTATCACACATCATTACCGATGCTTTACATTTTTTCAATTCTAAGGAAAATTGCCTGTGATTGAACCTCGCCCATTAAAGGAGCAATCCAAGCAAAATCCTACATACTGTATGTGTTTTTTTTTTTTTTTTTTAATAAATCAGTTCTGTAGTATTACAGTACTTACTACCTTTTTCTATTTTATAATTTGACTCTTAATGCCATATCTTATGAGTTAATATACTGAGCATCCTTTGATTTGCAGGCTTTAGCCCACCTCCCCAGCAGGGCAAGATCTTTGCAACCCATTCCTATTTGTGATCATTTGTTCCAAATATTCCCAGCAGTTTGAGCGGTAAATTGTAACAAAAGATAATGTTACCTTAGTAATATAAGAATACATTTGATCGTCAGTTAAGGTAATTAGTTTAAAAAATTTTTTAAAGGTAATTAAATCCTGCATATATTTAAACAAAAATATTTTTAGTTTTTTATGTTTGTTTATCCTGTTTGTATTGCCTCTTTAAAAAAAAATTAAATTGCCAGGCAGACTCTTTCCTAGGGTTATTTCAGCAACAGTTTCCCCCAACAGACCTTTGCAGAGTTTCCATGGTGAATCCAGTATCAAGCTCCATCTCTTATCCAGATAAAGGTCCCTCTATTCATCTGCATATTCACATCTTTCCACTTTATAGTCCTTCACCATCTCAATGAATTTGCACAGCCCCCAACTTCATAGCAGAACGAAATAAACGGGGCAACTCTCATTCCGATGAAGCTAAAAAAAGCAGGTCTATTTCACCTGTTATATCCAGTTAATCCTTCTTCATTCCCAGTATACCTTGCTCCAGCGCCTCTTCAATTTTAATAACCTATTAATCTCTCCCAGATTTTGAACCTCCTCAACGACCTCCCTTCATCTCTATCCGGCATCCACAGCCACTTCAATTCACTGGAATCTCAGTTTATCACCTATTCTCACAGCACCCAGTTGCAATTCCTAAACATCCTCCACAAGATACACCATTACATGATCCCATCATCACTGCATCTCATCTACTTCGCAATCATTTTCACAGAGATTTTAGAAGGCAAAGACACCAATCTGGTATCTTTTCTAATCTCAACGTAATATCGCATAAGGAACAGGATCATATCTTGAGGCGACATCTCTGTCATCCTAAAGTCCAAAGACCCAAGGCTCTATAGCCCTCCTTCCTTATGACTAGACGGGTCTACTGTTGCTGTATATACCTGATGGCTCACAGAGATCTGAGCCTCCGCTATCTGGGAGCCTGGGGCAACAATAAGTAAATTGGCAGCACCTCCACTTGCCCAGGATATGTGAGATTCCCCTGGACAAGAACAATAATGACAACCCACAAATATATGTAACCTTTTACTATATATATATATATGTGTTCTTAGGCCCTATATATATATATATATATATATATATATAGGGCCTAAGAACACATATGAATGATATAACGTTAGAGAGCATACACACATATATGGCAATTATAACATTGAATAACATATAAGAATGATATAGCTGCATACCAGTAGTTCAGGCTGCACACACGGTGCAAGTGTCCCTCTCCCACAACCATGTATACCCCCACACCGTGCCCAACGTAAAGAATCAGTTCCTTGGTTACTTAAGCCCTAGTGTCCCCAAAGGGCCCACCCCAAAGGCGGGATTAGCACCTGCAGGTGCAGCGTCATATCTCACGAGTAGTCCCTCACTGTCAGGGAGATCTCTCATGTGTTTTGACTCCGCAATGTAGTCTGATCCAAAACTACAGATCACCATGTAGCTTAGGAAGCTGCTGTGTCCCTGACTGCTACTATGTTACGCGGTGCTGCCCGCAGACCAGACCCGTCCCCTGAGCTGAAGGGGGAAGTGGTAATACATGCACCCGCAGCAAAGGGAGCGTGTTCGGAGTGTGGTATGAAGCGTTGCCAGGCCAGGTGTAGTAAGGTAGACAATACTTGCCGGTACTGGTTGTAGAGATAGAGTGATGAATGCCTTGCCGAGGTCAGGGAGTGGAGAGTGGAGATAGGTCATAGTCCAAGCCGTGTTCAAGGGGTTACCAGAGTGAGCGTTGTCCAAGGAGTGCCGAGATCGAGAGCCAGAGGGGGTAGTAGTACGAGCCGCGTCAGAACCTGTGAAAACACTGAGAGAATCCAGAAGTACTTCCATACAGAGACTATGTCGAGCAAAGACTGAGAGCAGAGAGGAGCTAGATAAAGCAGGAAGGTCCAATTAGGAACGGAGGCGGGACAGGAAGAGCTACAGGGAGACACTGCAGATTGGTGCAGGCATAACAGGCCAGGTGAGTCTTGTTGGTACAGAAAAAACAAAACAAATAAAGTGCGCAAAATTACTATTTCTATTGTTTATACCCTTCACCACCTTTGTGTTAGATATACAAAATAATACAACCTCTAAATCGATTGGTGATCTGCAGCTATGTGATTAGGGATATACACCCCTAGGCAACTGAAACACAAAAAAAGACAACAGCGCAAACGCCCATAGTGAAGTTTGTAAAAATATATGAATATATATTGTTAGGGTATTATATCTGCGTACATCAGATAGGTAGGTTTACAGCATTTCATGTGCAATACATGAGTTACCAATCGTCGCACTGCCACCGCCAGACATCAGGAGTTCTCCTTCCCAGCCTCCAAGGTAAGCCGTCACGATCGTGATGTGGAGCCTCCACTGCGGTGCTGTGTTCTAATCGATATCTTTGCCTGGTTACTGCCGTCGCTTTCGCTCGGTCCTCAGATCTGCCGCCGTCTGCAGCTGCCTCCTGCAACTCAGATCACTGAGTTAGTATGTCACGTGTCCCGCGGGGTTTTGCGACCGGCCGCAAAGGGAGATGCGTGACGTAAAGTGTGATGGTATCTTTACTGCAGCATACCGAATACAGCTTTTTCCATGAAATAAGTCCAATGAGGATGTACCACGCAGATTGTGGAAATACAGTTCTAGGACTAATAAAATTCTATATCCAACGCGTTTCGAAGCGTGAGCTTCTTCTTCAGGGATAAATTTGGACTAGATTAAGAGCATATTTATACCCTTGAACCCCCGCTGATTGGTCAAATTCAGAGGTTTCTAAACCAATCTGATTGGCACTATACAGCATCCCACCTATGTGGGTGTGATAGAAACATTACCTCTCAGTGTGCTCAAGTAAGTTAACCCTATCAGCACTGGTCCAAGGCTATATTTGAAACACAACACATCTTTATTACATATATCAACTTAAAATCACAATGATAAAATTGCCAATGATTAAGGACTTTCAATGGCTCTGAAATGAAACAAACAAATGTTATTACCACATATATGCAAATATAAAAATCGATTTAAGATTAATATGAGTGGGTATCATATATATTATTCAGGTCTTTTACATAGGACCAAGCACTTAGCTAATGAAATACAGATAGCTACATAGTACCTATTTTTACATATTATTTAGTATAGACACCATAGGTCTATGTTCTCATTTAGACCTTTAGGGCCTAAAGTCTTAAGTTTGTGGATCCAGTATGTTTCTTGGACAGATATATCTTTGATTCTGTCTCCTCCACGTCTATTTTGAGGGATAGTTTTGATCCCTTTAAAGGTTAGGGATGAGGGGTCTTTGTTGTGATGAGTCTAGAAATGACGACTTACACTGTGAGTCTGTAGGGCATGCTTTATATTTCTCACGTGTTCTTGGATACGTGTTTTTAGACTGCGTTTAGTGCGGCCTACGTATTGCAGGCCGCATGGGCATTCCAATAGGTACACTATAAATCTTGTATTACAATTTATCAATTCAGTAATATTGTACACTTTTTGGTCTATATTTGATTTAAAGGTTTTTCGTTCAGCATGAAGGAGTTTACATATGCAACATCTCCCACACGGGAAATTCCCTATTGTGTTGTTGCTCATCCAAGTTTGGATAGACTTATTGTTTCCAGATTTTCCAATGTCGCTTGGGACTAATATGTCCTTTAGGCTACGTGCCTTCCTGTAGATAAATTTGGGAGATGTGCTTATGTGTCCACTTAGAATGGGATCGGTGGATATAATCAGCATTGATTGCTCTGAGTTGGAACACGAGGTGTGCGCCAACTTAGAGCAACATGACGATGAGACTGTGAAGACCAAGCACTTTAAGTTTTTTCGAGATAAAAACGACTATGACACAAATAAACAACGAACATGGGCCAAAGATGAGAATAAAGGAAAGGGGGCAGGTAATAAAAGTGTGAATGAACCTAATGGTGACTCTAATGGTCGCCCTAATGGCAATACAGAACCTCAAAATAGCCACAGAACCAATGGAGAACAAAATGATAGAGGGAGGCAACCAGGTGGGTATCACCCTACAGATAGAAGGGATCACCCTAGGAGAGATAGATCGTACCCCCAAAGAGGAGGACATCCCAGGAATCCTAACTATAAAGGGAGAAATTATGACGAAAATTACAATTACAATAGAAAAAGACAAATAAATTACCAACAAACTAATGAGTCATATAGACCCCCTGTAAGGATATCAGATCAGATACGTGAGAGTCGCCCTGCATCCTCCCCGTCTCCCTCCTCTCCATCTCTTTTTTTAGATCTAATAAGGAGGAGGCATGGTTCCCCAGAGAAAGAATCGAGAACTATAGAGAATCACAAACAAGTGACCTCGGGGACAAAGTTAAAAAGACCATTGCCCGAAGAGGGAAAAGAGGAGGATCCAGGGTCCAAAAGAAATGAATTCTAAGGAACCAACCTATCCCGATAGATAGAGGTATCTTTAATCTCTCAACATTCATACTTACAGATGACCAAAAAAGAGTCCTAAGTAAGGGACTCTCTTTTTCTAAGACTAGCGGGGCAAACTCATTTCAACTTTTCAAAGATCTCCATAAATTTATAAGAAATATCACACTTAAAAGACACTTTATCAAATCAAAAATAGAAACTAATAATAAAGTCGTTCCAAACCAAAATATAGAAATAGCTAATGAAGCAACGACATGTATCCACACCCCATTTAAGACCCAATCAACGTTTTACCCATATCAATCCAAGGGTAACCATGTGGATACCTTTTTTGACATGGTCTACAAAGATTTAAACAATATAAATAGCAGTGCAAGAGAATGGAACATTAAACAGAACATGTCTAAGGCTGAAAATCTTGCTTTAAAACTCTTGCAGGAAAACAATCAACTTATTATTAGACAGGCTGACAAGGGAGGAGGTGTGGTTCTACAAGATCGCTCTACTTATGAGCAGGAAGCACACCGACTCCTCTGTGACCCTGTCTTCTATAAGAAACTAACTTCAGATCCGACAACATCATTTCTAAAAACACTCAAAGAACTTCTAGATGAAGCATTATCCCTAACAATAATAACAGATAAAGAATATGGGTTCTTATATAATAAGTCACCAAAAATACCGGTGTTCTATCACCTTCCTAAGCTGCACAAATCTCTAATAAACCCACCAGGTCGACCCATAGTCTCGGGTATATCCTCACTGACTGCAAATTTATCCCAATATGTGGACTTTTTTCTGCAAAGTATCGTAGGGGAGTTACCTTCATATCTAAAGGACTCCTCTGCGGTACTAAACCTGTTTGCAAAATTCGAATGGAAGAAGTCGTACACATGGCTAACGTGTGACGTACAAGCCCTGTACACTAGCATTCCCCATGTAAAGGGTATTGCAGCAGTTGAGGGGTACCTGAGACTAGAATCTAAGATTACAGATCTAAATAGATGGTTCATCATACAAGCCATAAAATATGTGCTTAGCCATAACTATTTCCTTTTTCTTTCCCAGTTCTTCTTGCAGGTTTGCGGAACTGCAATGGGCACCCGGTTTGCCCCCAGCTTCGCAAACCTGTACATGGGGAACTGGGAAGAAACCTTCATCTGGCAGGAAAATCCATTCCAAAAACATATAGTGATATGGCGTCGCTATATAGATGACATTCTCTGTGTGTGGGAGGGTGATGAAGAATCAATAAATCAATTTATGAAATACATCAATCATAATGACCACAATTTGGTATTCACCCATGTAACACACACAGAGAGTGTCAGCTATCTAGATCTAGATTTAAAGGCTTCTGAAATAGAAGGGGTAACAACTACAACCTTCTTTAAAAAGGTGGATACGAATAACCTCCTACTGGCCTCCAGTAATCACAAAAAATCTTGGATTAGTAACATACCTGGAGGCCAGTTTACGAGAATCAAGAGAAACTGCAGCAATGAAGCGAACTTTGAACAACAAGCCCAATTTTTGTTCTTAAGATTTTTAGAAAGGGGATACAATTATAAACATCTTATGTCTGAACTAGAAAAAGTTAGAAAAATGGATCGAAATAAAATGTTAGTACCAAAACAGAAAAGTCCATTAAACACCAATGAAGACTGCATAGTAGTTCCATTCATCACTAATTATAATTCTATGCACAGACAAATAGAAGGAGTCATAAAAAAACATTGGGGGATTATATCCACCGATCCCATTCTAAGTGGACACATAAGCACATCTCCCAAATTTATCTACAGGAAGGCACGTAGCCTAAAGGACATATTAGTCCCAAGCGACATTGGAAAATCTGGAAACAATAAGTCTATCCAAACTTGGATGAGCAACAACACAATAGGGAATTTCCCGTGTGGGAGATGTTGCATATGTAAACTCCTTCATGCTGAACGAAAAACCTTTAAATCAAATATAGACCAAAAAGTGTACAATATTACTGAATTGATAAATTGTAATACAAGATTTATAGTGTACCTATTGGAATGCCCATGCGGCCTGCAATACGTAGGCCGCACTAAACGCAGTCTAAAAACACGTATCCAAGAACACGTGAGAAATATAAAGCATGCCCTACAGACTCACAGTGTAAGTCGTCATTTCTAGACTCATCACAACAAAGACCCCTCATCCCTAACCTTTAAAGGGATCAAAACTATCCCTCAAAATAGACGTGGAGGAGACAGAATCAAAGATATATCTGTCCAAGAAACATACTGGATCCACAAACTTAAGACTTTAGGCCCTAAAGGTCTAAATGAGAACATAGACCTATGGTGTCTATACTAAATAATATGTAAAAATAGGTACTATGTAGCTATCTGTATTTCATTAGCTAAGTGCTTGGTCCTATGTAAAAGACCTGAATAATATATATGATACCCACTCATATTAATCTTAAATCGATTTTTATATTTGCATATATGTGGTAATAACATTTGTTTGTTTCATTTCAGAGCCATTGAAAGTCCTTAATCATTGGCAATTTTATCATTGTGATTTTAAGTTGATATATGTAATAAAGATGTGTTGTGTTTCAAATATAGCCTTGGACCAGTGCTGATAGGGTTAACTTACTTGAGCACACTGAGAGGTAATGTTTCTATCACACCCACATAGGTGGGATGCTGTATAGTGCCAATCAGATTGGTTTAGAAACCTCTGAATTTGACCAATCAGCGGGGGTTCAAGGGTATAAATATGCTCTTAATCTAGTCCAAATTTATCCCTGAAGAAGAAGCTCACGCTTCGAAACGCGTTGGATATAGAATTTTATTAGTCCTAGAACTGTATTTCCACAATCTGCGTGGTACATCCTCATTGGACTTATTTCATGGAAAAAGCTGTATTCGGTATGCTGCAGTAAAGATACCATCACACTTTACGTCACGCATCTCCCTTTGCGGCCGGTCGCAAAACCCCGCGGGACACGTGACATACTAACTCAGTGATCTGAGTTGCGGGAGGCAGCTGCAGACGGCGGCAGATCTGAGGACCGAGCGAAAGCGACGGCAGTAACCAGGCAAAGATATCGATTAGAACACAGCACCGCAGTGGAGGCTCCACATCACGATCGTGACGGCTTACCTTGGAGGCTGGGAAGGAGAACTCCTGATGTCTGGCGGTGGCAGTGCGACGATTGGTAACTCATGTATTGCACATGAAATGCTGTAAACCTACCTATCTGATGTACGCAGATATAATACCCTAACAATATATATTCATATATTTTTACAAACTTCACTATGGGCGTTTGCGCTGTTGTCTTTTTTTGAGTCTTGTTGGTAACCTGAGTATGCTCGTGCAGTGTGCGGGGGCGGAGCCTAAGGTCCGGGGGACGGGAAGAAGAGTGTGCAGACTGAGCGTGCTCCGTAACTCGTGTACGCGCGTGAACCGAGCAAGTGGATGGTGCAGGTGTACGTGCAGGTGTACGTGCAGGAGGGCGTGGGCGCGCGCGGCGCTGTACAGAGGAATCGCCGAGGGGAGTGATCCCGCGACGGCGGCAGGGGCGGGGAGCCGTGGAGGCCGGTAAGGCAGGATTGTTTTGTGTGTCCAGGGGCTCCCTGCAGGGAGGGAGTGCTCTGTGTGAGGAGCGTGGAGAAAGCCGATTCCTGACAGTACCCCCCTCTGCAGGAACGGCCTCAGGACGGTCCAAGAACGGTTTCTCTGGAAACTTTTTCCTGAAGGACTTAAGAAGAGCCGGGGCATGAATGTCCTTTGAAGGAACCCAGGATCTCTCTTCAGGGCCAAAGCCCTTCCACTGCACCAAGAACTGGAGCTGACCCCTGGATAGGCAAGAATCCAAAAGAGAGTGAACCTCGTATTCCTCGTTATTTTGTACAGTAATGGGATCCGGTTTACGAGTCTGATCCGGAAAGAAGTGACTGGAGATAAATGGTTTTAAGAGGGACACATGAAAGACATTGGGAATCTTCATACTGGGTGGTAGTTGGAGCCGGAATGCCACGGGATTTATTTGTTCACAAATAGGGAAGGGACCCAGGAACTTGGGTGCCAGTTTAGGAGATGGTACCTTGAGGTGGATATTCTTAGAGGAGAGCCATACCAAATCAACTGATTTGTAACTGGGCGTCGAACGACGACGACGATCGGCCTGTAGTTTCGACCTGCGGGAGGAGTTGAGAAGGGTAGACTGAATCCTGGACCATGCGGTTTGGAGGGAAGAAATGCGTTCATCTACGGCTGGTACTCCAGAAGGAATGTTGGGGATGGGAAGACAGGGAGGGTGGAACCCATAATTTATAAAGAAGGGCGACTCCCGGGTGGACTCGTTTTTGGCAGAATTGACGGCATACTCTGCCCAAGAGAGGAGTTGAGCCCAATCATCCTGGAAATCGGATATGAAACATCTCAGGTACTTCTCCAGGGATTGATTGATTCTCTCCGTTTGTCCATTGGACTGAGGATGATAGGCAGAAGAGATGCCCAATCTCTTCGTGAAAGCTCTCCAAAATTTGGATACGAACTGAGAACCTCTGTCAGAAACAATGGACGAAGGGATCCCATGAATCCGGAAAATCTGCTCCGTAAAGATATCAGCAAGGGCGGGGGAGGTGGGTAATCCTTTAAGTGGAATGAAATGGGACATCTTTGAGAACCTGTCCACGACCACCAAGATAGTGTTCATTCCTCTGGACCTGGGCAACTCCACGATGAAGTCCATCGAAATGTGGGACCAGGGGCGGTCGGGAACTGGAAGGGGTAACAGAAAACCCTGAGGCTTTTGACGGAGAGTCTTGCTTTGAGCGCACGTGGGACAGGTGCGGGTAAACTCCAGAATATCTTGAGACATCCTTGGCCACCAGAAATTCCGACGAATGAGATCAGTAGTCTTCTTAAAACCTGGATGACCTGCAGATTTAGAGGAGTGAACCCAAGACAGGACCTCTGGAACAAATTTGGAAGGTACAAAGAGTTTGTTACAAAAAGAAAAGAGGTTGGGGCGCTCCCTATTTGTATAGGCTTGTGATGTTGCCTGTGTGGTAGTGTGTAACCAAAGAAAGGGTAGTGTATACTTGCCCTTGTTGTTTTCTGCAGCTGGACCAGTAGAGAAGATAAAGCCCGGAATCTTCTTGTAGTTGCAGTGGAGGTGGAGGGTTGGTCAGCCCACGGGATTTTGCTCAAACGTAGAGATAAGAGGATAGGAAGATATGGAACACGGTATTAGTGTTTTAGTAATCGAACGGTACAATACAGCCAAAAGAACTTTGGAATTAAAAATGTATGAAAAATATATTTTTTAAAATAGCTTAAAACTCTTTGGAATTAAAGAACCTTGGTAATTAAAAGTAAATATATGAAAAAATATATTCTAAAATAGCTTAAAAATCCTTAAATAAAATCCTTAAATAAAATTTAAATGGAATTGTGTGTTTTTTTTGTGAACAGAAGCAGAATATGTGCTATATGTGAATGACTAACAGGGTGTGTTTATATAGCCTGTTGTTGGTCTGAGGTAAAAAGGGGATAATGGGGCTGGTTAGCAGAGTTTAATGCGCAGTCTTTCCTTCACGGAATGCTGCTAAAAACAATATCTTTCTCACCCTCCTGGTGGAGGCAGTACGTGAGTTGCTTCTCTCCCGGGGGCCCAAATAGGAAGAAAAGGGCCGAACTCGGTGAGTGAGCAAAATAGAATTTATTAGGTACAGAAAACAAAGTCAAAATAACACTCACGGTACAGCTTTAAAACAGCCCAGCATCAGCCTGATCGTCCGGTGATATTCCTCTCACCAGTACAGCTCCCGTGGTCGCGTCCGACGGCGGGACCGGAAGAGGAGGTCTTACCGGATGTCAGCAGGCTGGCTGGGTCCTTCAATCAATGGGCTCTGGCAGGGAACAACTAGTTTCGCAATGATGCAAAGAGTTTGTTGTCGGGAACGACCAAGTCCTTGGGAACGCGTCTCTGGGAGTGCAAAATCTTGTCAAGATTCTTAAAAGAAGACGTGGCGAGAATCCTCTCATGCGGAAGGATAGTCTCCAAAGATTCCTCTGGCCTCTCTTTAGAAGAATGTATTCGGGAGAGTGCGTCTGCCTTAACGTTCTTGGTTCCGGGGATATAGGAAAGGTGAAAATCGAATCGGGAAAAAAAAAGGGCCCAACGAGCCTGTCGTGGACCAAGGCGTCGAGCGTTCTCTATGTAAAGAAGGTTCTTGTGGTCCGTGAGGATAGTAAACGGCTCTTTCGACCCCTCCAGCAGGTGTCTCCACTCTTGAAGAGCCATCTTCACGGCCAGAAGTTCCCTGTTACCCACGTCATGTGTTGGATGAGATCAACAAAGCCCAGGCTCACATTCCCAGCAGGTTCAGGGTACCAGAAGGACGCTTATACGCAGCCCCACGGTTTCGCCACAAGATTCTACTTTGGGGACATTCCTCTAGATCTGCTGGTCATCCAGGCTTTAAGAGGACAGCGGACCTTATTAAACGGACTTTCTAGTGGCCGAAGATGAACAAAGACATTTTTGATTTTACTAGTGCTTGTCCAGTATGTGCCCAGAGTAAAACGCTCCATAACAAACCTTCTGGCCTCCTCTTGCCTCTCCCCATTCCAGAGCAACCCTGGAAACACATCTCAATGGATTTCATTGTCGAACTTCCCAATTCAAAAGGAATGATTACCATCCTTGTTGTAGTAGACAGATTTTCTAAACATTCACACTTTATTCCCCTCAAGGGTCTTCCTAATTCTGCTACCCTGGCCGATATTTTAGCCAAGGAAATTTTCAGATTACATGGCGTTCCCATTTCAATTGTCTCTGACACCTTGAAGGATGATCTTGCAACTCATGCCCGGCCTTCTTCCCTGGAGGAGTTGATTACTCTTAGTGTGCGTATGGACCAGTGTACCCAGGAACGACGGCACGAGAGACACTGTTCTCTAAGTTCTGGCAGGCGTTCTCCCAGAGACTCGGAGTTTCCCTTCTTTTTTCTTCCCGATACCATCCTCAGACCAATGGTCAGACCGAAAGGATGAATCAAACCCTAGAGCAATATCTCAGATGTTTCGTATCAGAGTCACAAAACAACTGGGTGGACCTGTTACCTTGGGCCGAATTTGCGATCAAGTCTTTTAAGAATGAGTCTACTCAAGAGTCTCCTTTTTTCATTAATTTCCGGTTTCACCCTAGTAGTCTTCCCCTCTCCTCTCCCCCTTCTGGCGTTCCTGCAGCTGACTCCCATGTCATGACTCTCCAAAATTCTTGGAAAAGGATCCTTAAGTCCCTACAATCTGCTGTCTCTAAGCAAAAAACAAAGCAGATCGTCATCGCCAACCAGGTCCCTCATTCAAGCCTGGTGACAGAGTGTGGTTGTCCTTGAAGAACATCAGGCTTAAAACTCCATCTCCCAAGCTGTCACCAAGATTTCTGGGCCCGTTCAAAATCGTAGAAAGAATCAACCCAGTTGCCTACCGCCTAGATCTACCTCCCACAATGAGGATCCCTTCTGTCTTTCATGTATCCCTGCTCAAGCCTTTTGTCCAGAGCTCGCACCCAACCCAACCCAGTGTCCACCCTAGGACAACAAGAGTATGAGGTTCAATCCCTCATTGACTCGCGCTGGTCAAAGAACAAGCTCCAGTTCCTTGTCCACTGGAAGGGCTACGGTCCAAAGGAGCGGTCATGGGTTCCGGCACGTCACATTCATGCTCCTAAACTCCTTCAGCAGTTTCATCTAAAATTTCCAAAGAAACCATTCCTGGATCGCTCGGAAATCGATCCTCAAGTGGGGGATACTGTGACGGTTCAGGGGATTCCGTCCCCTCCATGTGTCCCTGACGTCCCACGCTTGCCTTCCCTCTCTGGTGCTTCCCCTGCTTGCCTCCCTTCCTCTGCCCGCAGCCGTACCCCTCCGGCAGTCTCTGACGCCATCTCGGCGTCAGCGCACGCTCCCCGCAAGGCTTGCATACCCGATCGTTCCCAGGTTCCCTGCTGCGGCGTTCCTGGCTCACGGCCCCCCTCGGTCTCTACTCCTGTCCCCTCACCTCCAGTGGCTTGTACCTCCATTCCTACCTCATTCTCAGCTGGTGCTCCTGCGGCGCTCCGCGTGCCTCATGACGCAGCCTGTGCACGCGCACTCTACAGAGGGCACGCACACACGCGCCTCTTATAGGGTTTCTCAGCCTCCTGGCTCCTCCTCTCATGCCCTGCAGGCCATCTCCCTCATTGGCTCACCTGTCTCCTCCTCTTCTCCTCCTCACCTTTCCCTGCTGTCTCCCACTTCACCCTCTGCTCCTCCTCTCTCTCCTATTGGTGTTCCCTCCTTTATAACCCCTGTCTGTCCTTTCTCTCATTGCTCTGCATAGCTCTTGTTACCTCTGTGTGTGCAGTCCTATGCTTGGCTCTCCTCTGTGTTCCAGCTTTGTTCCTGCTCCTGCTTACCCCTGGATTTCCCTGGTTTGACCTCTGCTCGTCCTGGACTACTCTGCTCTCTGTTGCCCTTGAACCCTGCCTACGAACTCTACCTTGCTGACCTCTGTAACCCCTGGACTTGGCTTACGAACTTGACGACTCTGACTTCTGGATCCCTGGACTCTGGCGCACGGACATCACTACTCTGAGTCTGTACTCCAAAGGCATTGCAAGTATATCTAACCATCTCTCAACAGGTCCGGCAACGCCATACCACTCTCTGGGCACGCCCTCACTGCTGTGGATGTGTGGTAATACCCTTCCCACCTCAGTACTGGGGACTGGCCAGGTCTGCGGGTATACAGGCGTGACACTCAGGGCCTGCACTGGGGCCTAAGGGAATATTCTGGCCTATGCAGTGGGTCACTGACTCCCTGCACTACACACCTCCTCTTCCCTTGCTCTCTCAGCACCAACTGTCACCAACTGCCACTTCTCTCTCCTGTCAGCCAGCAACTCTCAAGCCCTATTGGCTGCCTTGCACCCTGTGACCCTGCTGAGGCTCATGGGAATTGTAGTCCCAGCTCAGAGCCTGTACAGGATTGGTCCTGCTTCGCGCGCGTTTGTCCTGCACCTGCGCAAACCATCTGTAGGGGCTGCCGCAACTATCGCGCTACTGCGCATGCACGAACCGTGCATAACATGGTGGCGCCCTGCAGAAATATCTCAGGGAGCCCTTGGCGACGCAGCTGCCCCCCACAGCTCCCCACACATTGCGGAGGTAAACAGGAAGCTTCAGGTACCCTGGCTACACCTCTGAAAAAAGTTAATCTCGGCAAAGGTTCCTGGATATCCAAAGCAGACATCTCACATGCCTTCCAACCACTTAGATGGGAACGCCTCTAAAACCAGATTAAGATCCGATGTGGGTATACGAGTTTTAATCCATGGTTTGGTTGTGTTGGTTGCTTTGATGAATCTGGTGACCATCGGATTGAGAGCAATTTGCTTATTGATAATGGAGCTTAAAGCTGGAACTTGTACATTTAATGTTTGATCCCTTTTTTGAATCCCGGTTGTTGAAGTTAAAGGATCTGAGGAATTGCTGCTTTTGGTGACATAATGTCCTCCTGATGACACCAATGAAAGAATACCTTCCTTATGCTGTAGTATGTAGCTGAGGTGACAGCTTTTCTGGTGTGAAGTAAGGTATCAATTACTTGGTTTGAGTAATGTAATGCTCTCAATATCTCCTCCCAACCTCCATGCCATCAACTGAAGAAATCCTTGACTCAGCAGGGCCGGCAGTAGAGGGAGCCTCCATGGTGTGTCTATGGAAAAGTTCACTAGGTTTGCAGACCATGCCCGTCTTGGTGTAATGGTTCTAGTCCAGGGTTTTCCTGGAACTTGCCCTTGCGTGCCCGTTGCAGCCATATTGGTTCCTGGCAAAATTCTTCCTTGAGTTAGTAATTGGCTGCACCTGTTCCAGGGCCTTTAAAAGCAGGCAGCTACTCTGAGTCCCTGTCCGAGCATGGTTTTCTGTTTTATGTGTTCCTGGACCCAGTCTGTACCTATACCTTGTTCATTCCCTGTTGTCAACCATAGCCTGTGACCTGTCTTTGTATGTATGTGGCCTGCCTTGACCACTGCCTTTGATCTCAACCATGCTCTGTTGCCACCTGCCTGGACCCCACCCTGAGACCCTGACTATTTATACTCAATTCAGGACCCTGTCTCATGTTTCAGGTTGGTGATTTCATACTCTACCTCACCCATGTGGGCACTTTCTTGTCTTCAGACAAACATTTATGTATTATGCTCAGGCCAGACATTGATCCTGCTGAGGTAGGGCAGCTCGTTTCTCTAAGGTTATCTAAACATGAATCATGAGTAGTGTCTGTCTCTGCTGGACAATCAACTGGCAAAAATTGCCACAATCCTGCAACAAATTTCTACCCCCCTTGATGTCTTACCCATGGTCCCAGCTCCTTTACAACCTCTGGTGCCCCCCCCCTGATTTTCCCACTTCCATGACAAGTTTTCTTCTCCCTGCTTTTCTTGCAGTAATTGATATTCCTATTGTTGATTCTATGACGCCTTCTTCAAAGTTAAGTTCCTCTGTCACTAGCTCCCCAGCAGTGTTTAAGGTCGTAGTTGCTGGTTCTAAAGTCCTAGATTTAAATGCAGTCCCATTATCTCACTCTCCTGCAGTGTTTGATACACCTACTGTATTACTAATAGTAAGTCTTCTGTTTTAAATACAAGTTTCCCTAGTGCTGGTTTCCCTGCAATGTGTGATTTCCCCATCTTTGATTCTAAGGCTCTTGCTTTAAAGTTCCCCAAAATATTTGGTAAATATGTTACTGATTCTCAGTTTTCCACTTCAAAGACAAGTGTATCTCTCCCTGTTTCCTTTGCAGTACCTTCTGTAACCCTTGCTGAGTCTAAAGCCCTCGTTTTAAAGGCAGATTCCCCTTTATCTGACTCTTCTGCAGATGTGTGATATATCTATGACTAATTCTACAACTCCTGTTTTAAAGACAAGTTCCCCCAACTGCTAGGTTTCCTGCAATGTTTCATACCCCTATCCTTGATTCTATGGCTCTTGCCTTAAAGTTCCTCACAGTATTTAGTATACCTACAGTGGCGGCCGATCTGAGTCTAAGACGGCTAGATCCGCGGTTCTCAGATTATCCCGGTTATGTGCGTTTTTTTTGTCGTTTTCACCCGGAGTGAATTGCGTTATTTTCGCGCTCGTGATATTAGCATTTTATTCTCCCTGTCTGCAATACTGCAATGCCGTGTAAAAACTCAGGGGGGCGTTTGCGAGCTGTTGTCTTGGAAGTCTAATACCTTCGCGTTTCAACCTAGGTCAGTACTGTACACAGTCTGTGTGTGCGCGCGCAGTAATTGTAAACTTGCATATTTAAAGTATACATGCATTTGCAGTGCTGTTCTACAGTACAGTATGTCTCATTTAAAAATTGTTGAAACGCATAGGCGTGTACTGTACTGTAACAGTGTCACATTTCGGCATATACAGCGCTTTCCCCTCGCTCACTATAATTAACTGCACTGCAGGGTATTGCAACTTCTTATCTTCTGTGCAATGCAGTACATCTCTCCCACACCATTCCTTTGAACGTGTGTCTGGTTTCAATCACATTCCTGCTTCACAGCAGGAATTTACAGCGCATGTGCCTGTAACTTCGCCCACCACTGCTTGCTTGAGTGAGTGAAATTTTTTTTTTTATTGTAATTTTTTTTTCTCCACAAGCCTGCAAAAACCATCTTACTGTATTACGATATTCAATCTGTGCTGTAGCTTTTGTCTGCGACCCTGTGCGTTTGACTGCGCATGGTTGATTTGTGTGCTTTTTACGTAACGTATTTGGGGGGTGTATTTTTATGATTAACTGCCTTTTGAAATTAAAGTATGTCTTTAGCTTTGAACTTCATGCGGCTGTCTTTAATTTTTTGAATCTTGCCATTGTGTTCATAATCCGTCCATAGCCGATCTTCAAAGCCTCACTGTGCCTGCGTGTAATCCTTTTTCAGATGGGAGCTATTTAGCAGCTTAGCTGCTTACTGCGCATGAGTCACCCAACCCCTCCTCTCCACAGAGTACTTTATTTGGGGGTTGTATTTGAGGGTTTATTGATCAAATTATTATGATGAACTGCCTTTTGAAATTACTGTACTCTACTCTACAGTATGTAATTTCTTTGAATTGCTGCACAACTAATCCTTCATCCCTCCCCCACGCACACACAAACCCTTTTCGACAGACACCTCCACAGAGTCATTCATTTTCTGAAGTTAGTCATTGTGTTTTTAATCCGTCCCTGGCCGAGCGTCAATCGCCTCACTGCGCCTGCGTGTACTCTAAGCCTCTTTGAGATGGGAGCTAGCTGCTTACTGCGCATGAGTCACCCAACTCCCACACCCCCCAACCCTTTGAGGCTTTGTTTACGGTAACGCTTTGGAAAATCCCTTCTCAAATTTGAAATGTAAATCTGATTTGCACAGCATTGTGAGAATTGAGAGTAAAAAAAACCATTAACTGATTCATGTTGTTTTCTCATTAATTCTTATACTGTGGGGGTTGGGGGGGGGGGGGGTTGGTTGTTGTCAATGATTATGATTATCAGGAATGTGAATAAATATTTATTTTATTTTTTCAGGAACAAAGAAATACAAATATAAAAATAATCATGAATAATACATAATGCAGTCTTTATTAAGTTCTTCTGGCACATTGAAATTGGATAAACATTTAGAAAACATTTGTAAAACATGGAGAAACATGAATTATGCACATATATAAGAATATTATTTAATAATATATATATACTGTAATGTATAATATATATATATACAGTATACATAGTAATATTATTTTTTCCATCTTTATCTTGTTCCTCATTCCGTGTACAGTACAGTAGTTCATTAAGAGAGGAGAAGCTTTGTGTACATCAATACTGCTGTTTATATACTGTACATTTTACTGTACAAACAGATTAGACTGGACACAAAACCCCACCTCCCCCCAGGCCACCCTTTTTTCCTGAGACGACAACAAAACAAAAAATT
This sequence comes from Ascaphus truei, assembly GCF_040206685.1. Lineage (NCBI taxonomy): Eukaryota > Metazoa > Chordata > Amphibia > Anura > Ascaphidae > Ascaphus > Ascaphus truei. The sequence continues at coordinate 49,678,747 of NC_134483.1, read as the reverse complement.
AGTGCAGTTATGTGCGTACTGTATTATGGCATTGTGTGATGTGTAGTACTACTGTAGATGGCTGGTGCTGCTTTCACTGGAAAGAAAAAAATTGAGCAGTTAGTAGGCAGTTACTGTACTACTGTCAAACTAGTCTATACTGGAACTACTGTATACTCTGACTACTGTTAAATACTATGTTCTGTAACCTGATGGCTGGTGCTGCTCTCTCTGTAAAGAAAAAACTGTAACTACTGTATACTCTGACTATTGGGAAAGAAAAAATCTGTGCCATACTTACCTGTATCATACTGTACTTACAATACTACAGCACAGTACTACTTTCCTGATGCTTGCCCATTACGCGAGATGACAATGGGCAACACAGTGGCAATATGGTCTATATATTATTTGCAGCGTTCCACGGTGAGTACATCGTTCCAAAAACTCATTATGCCTTTCAACAACTCGTCCTTTTTGGAGGGTTTCGCCACTTTACGGATATGGTCCTTCAGCTGATGCCAGACCATTTCGATCGGATTGAAGTCTGGCGATCTGTCATTGGAAAAAAAGGACAATTAGTAAGAGATACAGTGCACAGTAAAAACTGTGGGAAACAAATGAGACACGGTTACCGCACTTACTCCGCTGGCGTCTTCACCCAGTTGATACCGCGCTCAAGGATATGCGCTGTTGACGCGGTGTGCTTCGGATCGTTGTCCTGGTGGAAGCGGTGACCATTCAGGAACTCGCGTGTGATGTAATGTTGTCTTGGAAGAAAGCTTTATTCATGATTCCTATAGCAAGAAAAGAAAAGTGCTCAAAAAACTGCACAATAGTACAGTACAGTGCATAAGGCTACATTATATTTGATATATTTTACCTTCAAAGATGACAATGCATCCTGGTCCACGCCTAGAGATGGCACCCCACACATGCAGCTTCACGGGTGTTTTGGCCGCGGCTTCAAAGATATGCGGCCTTTTTTGTGGAATGCAAAGCTTGCAAATCTCTCCAGCAACACAGTAGACTCATCAGTGAAGATGCAATCCTGGAAAGTTTCCCCACTGTCGATCCATGCCTGGGCCTGGACCACTCTTTTGATTTTTGTAATGACAAGGAATAAATAATTTTAGCGGTACAGTACAGTTTCCTAAACAACACTTTTACCTCCTGTACTGTCCAGTACTAACCTCACACGTCCATATTTCCATCCAATGCTGCGTCTCATCTTCTTTATGCTGGTCTCGGATACAGCGAGATTGTGATTTTCCTGCAGAGTGTATTTACCCTTAGTGCACTCCTCTCATCATTCTCCTCACTTATTTTGTCCACCAGAAGAGTTGTCTCCCTACAATGTAAAGAAAATATATTGTTTTGTTAATATGCAGCAACATAAAAATAATATATACTGTTGTACTGTAATATAAATATACAAAATATATATACTGTACTGATATAAATATAAATATACAAAATATATATACTGTACTGATATAAATATACAAAATATATATACTGTACTGATATAAATATAAATATACAAAATATATATACTGTACTAATATAAATATACAAAATATATATACTGTACTGATATAAATATAAATATACAAAATATATATACTGTACTGATATAAATATAAATATACAAAATATATATACTGTTGTAATATAAATATAAATATAAAAAATATATATACTGTTGTAATATAAATATAAATATAAAAAATATATATACTGTTGTAATATAAATATAAATATACAAAATATATATACTGTTGTAATATAAATCAACAGAAATAACAAATATATTCGATTTAAATTAAAATTAAATTTTTTAAAATTTGTATGTAACTACTTACGCGTTAGTTACCCTTGGTGCCCTTTTGCGGTCTCTTTTTTTCCGTGTGCATGATAGCTCATGGTGGTTGCTGGCACAACGAGGCCAGAAGTAGCTAACCAGCGTTGGATAGCAGCAATTCGGTGTCCGCTCGTGTACATCTCCTTAATTCGCATGCTGAGATCCTTGAAAATCTTTTTAACAACCATTGCTGCGAGTAGAAAGAAATACAAACACAAGAATGTATATTCGATGTTTAGTCGATGTGTATTCAATATGCAGTGAATCCACAAAATGGATGGTGTATTTATACGGTAATGACTCACATTAGAGTACGCCACTTTCAACACCTGTACCTCGCTGCCATGCATTAAAGGTTACACACTTTGCATACTGTAGCCCACCACTTGATGATCTTTATCTGAACTTGCCCTTGTCCAGATACTGCATTACTGTATGCCATCTGCTTCCATGGATCAACCCCGATTCTATGGACGCAGGAACCCACTCGCCTCTGCCGTGCCTGTCAAGCAGAAAAAGCGAAAGGCGGTTGCCGTTTCTACGCCAAGGCAAAAGCGACAGGCTAAGGCCAATAAAGAAAACCTTCTGCTGACCCCAAAGGCTAAGGGTTTTCATAGACGTTAGCCTTATTATGTCAAGAAGATATACGGTGATGTACTCTCGACGCAAAATGATTGGCAGCCAACCCATCGAATCCGCAGACCACTTCCTCACATATGCTTCGACGACCCTGCCGCCGCTGTCCCGGAAATCTTCAGCCTGTCTTCTCCACCCCTCGTCCTCGACGCTGCCGCCCTCCCGGAAAATCACAGGCTATCCTATCCAGTTATATCCGACGACGCTGCCTCTGAAATCCACGGGTCACTTTCTCCTTTGCTCTTAGACGACTCTGCTTCTCGCCTGGAAATCCAAAAGGTCGCTTTCTCCATCCCTCTTCGACGACGCTGCCGCTTCTCCTCTACCGGATAACCACAGGTCACCTCCTCCACCCTTCTTTGATGTCGCTGCCGCTTCTCTCCATGGAACCCCCATCTCATCCTCCGTTTCACCCATCCACCCAGATTTCCAGACGCCATGCACAAGAAGCAGCTCGTTAGACCGGGTGCTGAATGGGATAACTGTGGATCTCCCTGGGAACTCAATTGTGCTAGCAAAGATAGATTTGCTTCTGGAGACCATGCTAAATGTGGAGCAACGGATGATACATATGGATCAACGGATGGATCGAAGGATGGAGAAGATAGAGGCTGACATAGCGGGTATACATTATTTGCTCGGTGTTAATGCCCCTTTTTCCCCGACGCTGGAGCAGGGGGGTGACATGGATGTGATGAATGGGACCTTCGACCCCCTTCCATCACCAAGCGCACCTCCTCCACCAGAAGATGTAGTGTACATGTATGCCGTTGAGGAGGACATGACAACCCCGTCAAGACCACGCCAGGAGACAACACGGCGACCAAGACCAGAGGAAAGCTTCCTCCCAGACAACCTACCATCGCCCGTCGCCTCAAGCATACCCGCTCCCAAAAGACCTACATTCGCTCGCATCGATACGGTGCCCGACATCACCCTGTGCGATCTGCCACCGGCGCTCAGGGAGAAGTATAGGGTGAAGAGTGCTGGTGCACCCCACAAGTATGCCTTGTTACTTTTTAAGCACCATGTTCCTTACTCGTTGTACTGCGACTGGGCCTTCAGAGTGAACTACGAAGGAAATTGCGTAAAAAAGGCGCTTCCTGCCAATTTAAGAAAGAACATTCTGGATGAAATGCGGCGCTTTTATCCAATTACAGATCCTGTAATGAAAGGCGTTCGAGACTGCATTAATGGCGTTTTGCGCCATGCAAGGAATCGGCCATGGACGGACAATGTGGAGGACTTTTTGTAAGACCATATTGTTGTGCTGAACTGTATTGTACTGTACTGTACATGTTTTGACCTGCTGTACTTGAATAAAGGAGATGTTGTTGTGTGTTTTTTTACTTGTATTTATACAGAAATGTTTTAACTTGCTGTCCACACACACAGGACCTGCATAATTCCAGTCCCTGAAGGCCGCAGACAGGCACGGTTTTCAAGGTTGTCCTGAAAACCTGCCCTGTTTGCTGCCCTCGAGGACTGTAGTGGTGCAGGTCTGACTGACAGTTTTGCACACCATCCCACTGTACTCTATATGTTTCTTTAATAAAGGAGATGTTTCGTTTGTATACTGTATTTTATGAATAAAGTTTTTTTTGTAATCACAGGTAAGACCATACTGTTGTGTTGAACTGTATTGTACTCTAAATGATTTGACCTGTTGTACTTAAATAAAGGAGATGTTGTTGTGTGTTTTTTAACTTGTATTTATACAGAAATGTTTTAACTTGTTGTACACACACACAGGACCTGCACAATTCCAGGTTACCCTGAAAACCCACCCTGTTTGCTGCCCTCAAGGAGTGTACTGGTGCAGACTGTTTTGCACACCATCCCATTGTACAGTATATGTTTTGACTTGCTGTTCTTTAATAAAGGAGATGTTGCGTTTTGTTTATTTTATGAATAAAGAATTTTTTTTAAAACATGTGACTGTAAACCATACTGACTGACATAAATGTTTTCACTACTGTAGCAGTAAACCATACACCTGTTGACGTTTTGAGTTGCCGTGCACTAAAAATGTTTCTACATTGTACAGTATTTGTAAATAAATGTTTTTGTACTTACTCCACCAATAAAAGAACATGTTTATTTGTTTTACATTGTTCCATTGGCTCCTTTGCTACTGTAACAAAATACAGTGTTTCTAGAATGTCGAGGCATACTGCACTGTATACTGTAGGCATGCTCAGTATAAGAGTAGTAAGAAAAAATAGAAGACACATACTGTACTGTACTGTATGTACTGGCATTGTAATACATGTAGAATAAATGCATAGTTTTAATTTTTTCGGGTTTATTACACAGTATACTATATATAAAAAAGTATTGTATACTGTACGGCCGGAAAACATCAGCATACTGTTTCAAGTACAGTATTCTATCCTAATCAATAACAACGGCCACTAAACTGTAGACTCCGGTACGTGGCTTTTTAAATCCGATTCAGCAATGTGCAGGCATTGTTACACAAAGGGATATTATCCATCGAAATCCCTCTATTAGCCGTTTTCTTTTCTGAGGAAAAACAAAAAGAAAAGTTTTACTGTAATGGTCAGCCCCCTAAAGACGCTCCCAGCCAGTCCCACCAATAATTTTCTCGAGGGGCGTCTCCTGTTCACATGCGCACGTGCCTACCGTCGATGTAACGACACGCATATGCGTTTCAAGAAGGTTCCAATGCGCATGCGCCTAGCGTTCCACCAATTGTTCAGTATTTGCAGTACAGTACTGTAGAAGCCGCTCAGCCAATAATATTGCTTACAGGAGAATCGCTTGACTTTCGAATCGCACCGTTATTGATACTGCATTGTCAAAAAAAAAAAAAAAAAACCACAGAAAATAATACGGCAACAATACTAACAATACTCACCATAGAATTTCCCATTCAGCTGGCGCCGGCGCCGGTCCACTGCCAGTCCAGCGTTCTTGATCATCCACGTCGATAGTTTGCAGCGGGACTAGTCCACCTGTAGTCAGCTGAAGAGGCTGGAAATTGCTTGGGTACATGCAAGCTTGATCAAAACTGCACGCGAAATCCGGCTCAGGCTCAGGGTTGGCACTGACGGTGGGACCGTTATTGGAAGCCGGTGCTGGTGCATTGCTTCGCAGCGACTGTCGTTTCTTAGCTGGTTTTAACGCGACCCTTCGCCTTTTGCCATCTGCATAATCATAGACACAGGAAAAAGCCGGTGATACACACCAATACCCTCCAACAAATTGTGGCTCAATACGATAAAAACAGGGATCGCTACATAACCTTTTCCTTATTGCACGCTTCAATGTATGAGGAGCTGGGGGAAATTTGTAAAAGTCATAGTTTTCGATAAAATACTGATAAATTTGAACAACTGTTGCCATCTTATCCTCTGTTGCATTAATCGCGGCCCATATCAAATACGCGTAACTTCTGTCGGGTTTTTGGAAAGCGGGCTGCACTTGAACACTCATGGCGGGTGGCGGGTCTCTGGAGAATACTGTAACCGAAACTGGTCTTTGTCTTTCTTTAATATGAAAAGCCTAAATTGATACATTTTTGCAACCACTTCCTTCAGTCTCAAGGCCAAGTTACAATAGCACACTGTGGTATCTTTTTTACACGAAACACATTACTGAAGCACATGCGCATTACAATTCATGAATATCTGCCATCTGGCGGACAGGCGAAGAATTGCAACCTATTAAATCCGAACCATTCTCAATAAACGCATCAACCACGCGTCAACCGCGCATGACCCGTGGCTGAGAACGCAAAATGAATGCGGCATGCTCCAGGTGAAGTGCGTCGCATTCCAGGAAAAAGCCAGGGAAAAACCGGTGATGTGTTAGACTCAGATGCGCCGCAGCAGTAGTACTGATTTTCTGGCTCCCACTTCAAAAAGCGTACAGTATATTTCTCTGATCCCTCTGCAGTACCTGGTATAGCCACTACTGATTCTCAGACTCCCACTTCAGAAACAAACATTTCTTTCACTGTTCCCCCTGCAGTGTCTGTTATAACCAATGAAGACTTTGGGGCCTATGCAGAAAGCAGCGCTAGAATAAATTGGAGAGTTTAAAAAAAAGTAGCAGTAATGGAGAGTTTTTTTCTCCATATGCAGAAAGGGCATAAAACTGTCTCTCTGCATATGGAGAGTTTCAACCAGCGCTATGAGCGCTGTTGAAACTAGTGGGAAAGAAATCGATTTATTTTTTCTCCTCCACCAGCCGCGGAGCGCCAGCTGCTTGGTGGAGAGGAAAAATGTTGAAAATCGCGCCATTTTTTTGGTGCGAACAGCCACTAGATGGCGTTCGCGGCTCTCTGCATACGGCAGAAAAAAACACTGGAGAGATTTCTGTTCTCTCCAGCCGCGCGGCGAATTTCAGTTTTTTTGAAACTTGCATTTTTCTGCTGCTTTTAGCTCGATTTTCGCCGGAAAATGGCGAGATTGCTATTAGCGCTGCTCTCTGCATGAGGCCCTTTGTCTTGTAGATACCAACAGTGGAATACAGTCTTGCAGTGTTGGAAACTTGGTCCTGTCACATTGAATAAAGTTGACCTGTAGCCATCTGAGATATAATCTGGCCAATGGAACTATGTCTATGAACGAGTTTAGAAGGCATAATAGGCACACAAACTCTAGGCAAGACAGACTTTTTATCTTTAGGAAGGAAAACAACTTTCCGATAATGTTGACCACATTTACTGGGGGTAAGGAAATGATTCCCTCTTGAGTATCGAACAGGACCCCATGAAGCTGAATCATCTGAGCAGAAACCAGCTTGCTCTTTTCCATATTTATGATCCATCCGTGGTCTTCCATTTGTCTGCAGACTGTTTGGACATATAATTGTGCCAGGCATTCCATCACGAGCTTTGATCAGCAAATTATCTAGATAAGGCATGATGAATATTCCATTTTGGTAAAGCTTTGCTGCGATTATTGCCATTTCCTTGGTAAATGTTTGAGGTGCTGTTGCCAACCAGAGTGGTAAGCCTTTGAATTGGAAGTACTCGTCTCCTACGCAAAAATGAAAATATTTTTTCATGAGCATGGCAAATTGTTATATGTAAAAGCACATCTCTTAGGACGGTTGATGCCAAGTAGTCACCTTGCTACACCGCTGCGTGACCGCCTTCAAGGATTCCATCTTGAAATTATGAATTTGTAAGTAGAGATTGACCTGCTTAAGGTCCAGCACTGCTTTGTGTACAATCAACATGTTTTTACATTGGATCTTTAAATGAAGATCCGTTTTCTAAGGGAATTGTGCTTTGCTCTCCAAGCAATTGCTGGAGACTCCATAATCTTTAGTCTTCCTAGATTTGTAGACTGGAAAATATTGGGTTACATTCCTGAGACCCAGGAATACTTGATCTAAGACCCCTAGTTGTTCCTTGGGGTCTTCAATATTCAGCGTTATCTGAATGCTTTAGATTAATTTCTCAATTGTTTCTATTCTGAATAATCCTTGATCTTCCTGGAATTCCAATTCGTCAAAAGAGGATCCATCATTTGTCGAATATACTGGCGTCTTCACCATCCATCAGCCCTTGAGATCTGGTACACTTAAGTTTAGGCTGGTCTAGTTTCTCAAAGAATTGCGTGAGTGAGGATTTCATCCAGCCCACAAATTCATTTAAAGAGGAAGGGCATTTTCCTTTGTAACTTAAGTAATACAAGCAGCACACTGTATTGTGGGGGGAGATACTGATATCTTAACTTCAAAGATAGCACAATACCTGGACTTTGCAGTTGTTTTCTTAGGCTTAACAGCTAGGGAATCCAGCTGTGATTGCTGCTTGGACTCTACTGTTTATGTCATAGAAACAGACACGATTAATGAGCAGCTGTCTGGTTTTCTGCTTGGAAGCAGTTACAGTATACTAGGTAAAGTCCAGATTTAGTATCCCCAGCAAACCACTTGCGGGGTAGGCGATTGCAATCTTCAGAGATTAAATATATAAGTAAGTACTACTTGCCTGCTTAAGAGCAGACTTAAGAGGTCATTATAGTATAACAGAGCCACATTGTGGGGCATGCAGGACGTTGATGATTGCATCTTTTTTTTAAATCTGTTTTTCAAGAGCAGATGCCTTAACTGTTTGAGAACATGATTATCAGGCACACTTTACTATCACAGGAGAAGCAAACCACATTGCAGTGTAGATTGGCTGTGCTACAGAAAAGAACTTCATGGAGAGTCAGAATCCCAGAGGCAGTTACTGTTTTGCTCAATTTGCTAGATCATTGTCTTGTGCAAAGAGTTTTTCTGCAACCTATTGCAGTTGGCAAAGGGTTACCTTTTACACACCTGGCTGAACCTGCTTATGCGCTTTTCTGGCATCCCATGAGACCGGAAGTGATGTCATCCATGTTGTGCGACACCGGATATGATGACATCGCCACCACATCTGACTGGAAGGGACACCCTCTGACCTCCAGGGCATGGTAACAGGCTCTGTGGTCCTCCCCGACTCCATGGTGGAAGTACCATGCGTTTGCCTCCCTTGACCCCTGGGACACCGTCATCACCACTGTAAGCGCTGCGGGAGAGAGAGTACTGCATCCTCAGACACCCTGCAGAGTAACCTGACTCTAATCTGAGGACACATACCTGAGGGTGAAAAACCCTGGTAATGAGGGGATCCTTCCCTCCTGGATCTGCTTAAGAGCGGCAAACCTCAGGAGGATAACAGGCATGCCATAAGGTAATCCGTCTTTCTGAAATGTTAAAGAAAATTAAAATGCCAAAATGTTTGTAAAGAGTGGCGGGAAGGATGAACACTTCCTACCCCAGCTCTGTAGGACAAAAATAACTGACCAGGAACATGGTCACACCTCTTTTATACCTGTGACAGAACTTTACTGTCCTATCCCAACTAAGAGGAGGAGCAATATCCCATTCGTTATGACTGCCATGGAGGATGTAGAAGAAATGTGAGCTATGTTTAATGAATCATTATACGTAATCATTTGACCATATTCTACTTACATTGAGTCATATTTACAGATCTAGCAGTCTTCCTTGTACCATTTTGGTGGGATATGATAGGAAATGTTCTTATATTCAACGGTCATTGAATCCTATGAATACTCGGTGATATTGACAGTTATAACAGAATATGTTATATTTTCTGGTGGAACAATAAGGTCTGCGAAATCTCTATCATTTTCTAACGATTCATATGCAAATTAACTTATTAGGGTCTATTCACAAAACATTCATATTGTTGTTTAATAGAATGTAAATGTCACTAATATAATGTACATCATTTAAAATTGTGTAGCTTATTGTATAGACTCAAATTAAAAAAAGCTCTGTAGTCAAATAATCATACAATGGCTCATAGTGTTTGCTGCGAATTGTATCCAGTTTTCTTAGAAAAGAACATATAGTAAGTGAACACTTTGTTCCATTAAAATTTAATTATTGTTGACAGAAGTGACAAACGTAACGTTTTTGGATGTATTATTCATCCATATACATTTATTGTTAGGTTTGTGCCACGACATGTTTCTTACTAGAAGTCACTGTAACTGAGCTAAATATATTATAATATAATATAATTAGTTATATTGATCTCTGTATAACTTTCCTAAATCCTGATCTAGATATACAGTAGAATATGAAAAAAAAGTGAAAATAAATATTTATATAAAATTGTAAATTATTATTCTTGTTCTTATTACACTATGACCCTACCTGTCTTTCTAACTATCGTCCTATCTCCCTCCTGCCATTTGCCTCTAAACTCCTTGAACGTCTTGTGTTCTCTCGCTTTCTCCACTTTCTCAACTTTCTCAACACCTATTCTCTCCTAGACCCTCTACAATCTGACTTCCGCACTGATCACTCCACTGAAACAGCCCTCATTAAAATAACTAATAACCTCCATGCTGCCAAAGACAGAGGTGATTACACTCTGCTCATATTACTTGACCTCTCTGCAGCATTTGACACAGTGGACCACCCTCTTCTCCTTCACATTCTCCATACTCTTGGTATTCGTAACAAAGCTCTATCCTGGATCTCCTATAACCTCCCCCATCGTACTTTCAGTGTCTCTTCTGCTAACTCATCCTCCACCTCTATCGATCTCTCTGTGGGGGGACCCCAGGGCTCTGTCCTCTGACCTCTTATCTTTTCTCTGTACACACTTTCTCTAGGTGACCTAATCACATCTCTTGGGTTTAAATACCACCTCTATGCTGATGACAGACACATTTACTTTTCAACCCCTGACCTTACACTTACTTTATAGACCAAAGTTGCTGAATGTCTCTCTGTGATATCATCCTGGATGACCCTCCACTGATTTAAACTTAACATGGCGAAAACAAAGCTCCTCATACTTCCTCCCAAACCTGGCCCTACTACCTCCTTCCACATTACTGTTGGAAGTACTATCATTCACCCAGTAGTCCAAGCATGCTGCCTAGGGGTCACACTCAACTGCTCTCTCACATTCAAAACGTATCTAAAACCTGTCGCTTTTCCTCAGCAATATTACAAAGATACACCCTTTCCTCTGTTGCTTGACTGCTAAAACTCTGATGCAGGCCCTCATTCACTCCTGTCTCGATTACTGTAACCTTCTGCTGTCCGGCCTTCCTGCCTCTCACCTGTCTCCCCTACAATCTATCATAAACGCTGCTGCCAGAATCACTTTACACTTTCCTAAATCTGTCTGAGCGTCTCCCTTGTTGAAATCACTCTCCTGGCTTCCTATCAAATCCTGCATCTCACACTCAATTCTGCTCCTCAATTTTAAAGCCTTAAACTTCTGCCCCTCCTTACATCTCAGCCCTAATTTCTCGCTATGCACCATCCCGACTCTTGCATTCTGCTCAAGGATGCCTTCTCTCTGCTCGTTTTGTATCTAAAGCCCTCTCCCATCCTAAACCTTTCTCACTGACTGCCCCACATCTCTGGAATGCCCTTCCCCTCAATACCCAACTACCACCCTCTCTATCCACCTTTAAGACCCACCTTAAGACACACTTGCTTAAAGAAGCATATGAGTAGCACTGTGGCTAATACTATATACATGATGCATAAAGCTTGGTTCCCTGCAGATGCACTAATCAGAATTCCCTCCTACTGTCTCTGTAAGTTCTTCCTACCTACCTATTAGACTGTAAGCTCTTCGGAGCAGGTACTTCTCTTCTGAAATGTTACTTTTATGTCTGATGCACTTATTCCCATGATCTGTTAATTGTATTATTTGTATGATTGTCACTTGTATTACTACTGTGAAGCGCTATGTACATTAATGGCACTATATAAATAAATACATACATACATTATTATACACAAAAAAAGAAAAAGCGGAGAGAGCGCACTGAGTATAAGGTACATAAATTTATATAAATGTGGCCAGGCTCCCCTTGGGTCCCCATTATCCCCCTTACCTCTGCATGGCTGGGGAATTGCCGGTCAGTCAGGGAGGCTACAACGGTGCTGCGGGGGAGCATGGGTACCAGGGGTATGGTGTGCAGACACCCTGTGAAGTGTGGGGAGCTGCGGGCAGTTGGAGGGGTGACCGGATCATCGGAGCTCTGCGGTGGTACCTATTAGCGGGTGCCTCCATCTTGTGCGTGACCACGCATGCACAAGACTGGCGCATGCGCAGAATGTAGTGCGGCGGCCATTAGAGCATCAGGGGCATGCGCAGAAGCAAGGATACAGTGATAGCCATCTTAGGGAAGGTACTCTGCGAGGACTACAGCCCCCAGGAGGCCATAGGGCTGCCAGTCCCATGGCTAAGCTCAGCCAATAGGGCTGCAAAGATCCCCTGCTCCCTGATATAGATACATTTGGTGCACTGAGACCACTCCAGTCGGAGCTGGAACACGGATGGATGAGGGTGTAGGTGCAGGGTGTCAGTAGGACCCTGCACTAGGCCAGAGACCCCATTAAAGGCCCAAGCTAGGCCCTGACTCCCCTGTAAGTTTGTGGCTGCTACAGGGACAGGCCCGTAGATAGGGACACTGCCCCAAATAGTCTCCATAGTGTCAGACACAAAGCAGGACACTGAACAGCAGATGTGGCCTATGGTCTGGGAGCAGAGCACCACCACAAGGCTTGAGACTCTCATCAAGGTGGGACCCTCCAGCTGGATACCACCCCACATGGAGGCAGACGCCATGTCTGACAGCGAAGGAGTGGGACCAGACGGTTTCTCTTAAGTTGGTGGTACCGAGTGCTGCAGCACTCGGCAGGTAACACACTACATCTACAAGTGCACCAACTCTAACACTGATTGTGGGCAGTGCTGTCATACATATATTGGGTCGGTTGGCTTCTGTGGACACCGGGTGGTTGGGTGCCCAGGCACCTCAGTACTTTGGTGAAAACCCCACCAGGGTGTGGACATGGTGGTTGGTCAGAGGGCATGGTGTATGGGCACAGGGAGTATGGCCCTGTGAGGTCTGTGTTATTCTGTGTACTGTACTGTTATTTGCACGTTTAGTAAACCTATTATCATATACGATGTGTGTACTTATTTCATTGGGTCCTATGAAGGGGTTGTCTGGCGCTGTCAGGATCCCTCACAGGTGGAGGCACTGTCACCAGACGATCCAGGTATACCCGAGGCTCCCAGCAGCGGAGGTTCAGGCTTCCTGTGAGCCGCGGGTAAAGCACCACACACACTTAGTAGCCGCCACATCTCCCAAAGGGTGGGGGAAAGAGCACTACATAAATAAAAAGTCCCACTGGGTGGACTACAACATTAACAGTGTACAAGGTGAAACTGAAAATAATAACAAAATAACTTACAAACTAGCTAAGGCGTGCGGAGGTGAAACCAGGAGATCCGGATGTAAGATCAGGTGGGTAGATGAAAAACGGGCACGGACCCAAGATGCTCCATTGATCGTGTTCTCCTCTCTCCAACCGGTACACCTCTCCAGCCTGTGGACGCTCAGCAGCAGCAGCCCCTCGTGACCTCTTTTTTTAATATACCTTATACCCAGTGCACTCTCTCAGCTTTTTCTTTTTTTGTGTCTTGTTGTGTGAGCCCCCCTCTAGGAGCTCACACTCTCTAGTAGACTAAGGAGTTCTCCTGCAGGTGGCAGCACGAGTATAAAAACATTTAGTTTGATTGCAGCTCGAGCGCGGATTTCCTACCAAAAACTTTTGTTCTTATTACAGTATATACTACAGTTTTGTTTAGGGATTATGGCCTTTACTATTCTATAATACTCTACAAACTATTATTCAAAGTGTATGAGATGTGTGCAGAGGTGAAAACAGACTGCTTTTGGAAAACAAATGAAGGCTTTTATTTCACCCAAAACTTTAACAACAAAGTATTAGCTTCTGATCAGTATAAACAGGGTGAACAAAATAAACCAGGCCGAGCTCCTATAGAGAGTACTAATTATACAAAGAATGTAATCCAAATCTGTTGGTTGAAGGGCTAAGCCCCTTAACAACCATAACACAAGCTTAGTCTGGGGCAAATGTTACCTTCGAGCCCCCGGTTCCTCCTGACTGGGATAGGGGAAGGAATGTCCAGGTGCTGGGTGCTCTCTCTTCAGCGGTCAAGGTACTAGCTTCCTGGACCAGAGAGCGTTCAAATGCAGCCTGCTCTCTATACCAGTACAGGGTGTGTTTCTGGATCAGAGAGACCTTGGCAGTGAGTCTTTGCAGGTTTTTAATCCCCTAACGAGCTGGAGGAGAGGAACGACAGGAAATTAATAAAGCTAGCCTGCTTTGGAGTTTACCTCCACAGTGCTGTCTATGGCTCTGTAAAGAGGTATCTATCCGGTACCACTATCTGACAGGGAATCCACCCTGTTACACCAAGGATATTCTTGAAAAAAAAATGTGATAAATAACAGTAATAAAATAATAAGACAACATAATATACAGTATGTGGCTCAAGGCTTTTAAATGTTCAGTAGTGAAAATAAAAATGTCATGGTTGCAATGTCACTGAATGATGGTATGTGTCGTGTTTTTCGCATTTGGGAATATAAAATAATAATGCATGCAGGTGCTATGAATGTCCTTAAGTATATTGGTTATCCAGCATTACATTAGATAGAACTTATCCAGCTTTCAAACACAATATTTTGTAACAATCAAATGAGGACATAGAAACTCAGTCCCCTATCTTGTCAGTTATGATGCTGCTTTATTATGATGCTTTGTAATAGAAATGTATTCTAAATTGCAGTGCTTTATCCTCTAACATTCTCACAGGAACATGTGTTATTCCCAACGTACTCAGAAGACAGCATCTTATAGTAAAAGACTCATATGGTACACGTCTTTCATTTTTCTATGTATTGTGTTTTACTTACGATGGAAAACATTAGAATACATTTGAAGTCAAATGACTATGTCACTTCAATAGATCCTGAAAGTTTATCCATATGATTGTGAGATGAGACTTTTGTGACTTTAATTAATCTATGTCAATGCACTGGTTTACTTTTTGAAACATTTATTAGAAGCCATTATTTTATGGCCTAATTGACATTGTCATATAGTAGATCAGGTTGAGAAAAGACACATGTTCATTGAGATCAACATACAGATGGAGCAAGACTTACTGTCTCTGGAGCCGCAGCATTAAAACCAAAATGTGTCAGGAGCAGTAAAGGCCGGAGGGGGGGTCGAGAGGAGGTGCAGGGGGGGAGGGGGGAGTGGGTCCATTCTCCTGAATGGAACTATCCCCAGAGAGATTTTCTTTTGCCAGGGGATGCCACGTTAAGGATTCTGTGGCTTTCCCCCACAGGGCGAACATTAAGTCTGGCCACATCTACATGTTAAGTTTAATCAAAATAGATACTTATCCTATATTTGAATTTATATTGATACAGAGGAAAGCAAAGAAAAAAAACCTGTGAAACATAATACAGTTATATCTCATAAGGAGAAAAATATATTCCTTCATATCTCCTGTAATGGCAGATTTCTCCATGGATCAACATCCTTCCTATGATTACTCGTTGTATGCTTTTTCTTTCAAAAATCTATTGTATCTGCTATTGCAACCTCCATGGATAAGAAATTCCACATTTAACAGCCCTTACTATAAATAACACTTTACTTTGGTGCTGGTGAAATATCCTTTCCTCAAATCTCAAGGGACCCTGTGTCCTTTTTTTTACCAGAATGGGTCATTTTCTCGCTGTCACTTGGTGCTCCAATGCCAGGACAACTCATCTCTGGTCACCTCGCTGCCGATCACCTCACCACCATCCACCATTTTGAATGTCCCCGGTGGCGGGGGATATGGGGAGATCTGCGACTGGGGAGAGCCTCTGAGTCTGAGAACATTTAAAACTGGTGGGTGGTTGCAAGGTGACCCGTGGCTAGACAACTCACCTCCAGTTGCCTTGGTGGCGGAGCGCCTGTGGTGATTTGGTCACAAGCCAAGTGGCCATAGCCAAACATCCTAGACTGCTTTTATACTGTACTTCAGATGAATAGTTCCATTGAAAGATCATTGTATTGACCTTTAATCTATTTGAAATGTATCCCCTCTTATAAGCCTCTTTTCTAATGTTAACAAATCTAATGTAGCCAGCCTTCCTCATAAATCAGACTTTCCATCCCTTTATTAATTTAGTGGTTTTTCACTGCACTCTTCCATTTCCATAATGTATTGTTTATGGAACACCCTGAGCCCAACCCAAATGCCAAAAGATTAGCATTCAGCTGAGGAATCAGTGGATTGCTAAACCAATGTAGCACTTCCTGTACTACTAAGCACTAGCTTTTGAGGCTGACATCTGTTAATGTAACAGGTTTTTAGTCCATAAACCGATATGAGACACAAGGGTTTTAAAATAGTTTACTGTTTGATTGGTATCATAGTCAACTGTCTACAATTGTATTTTACAGCAAGATATTGTAAGCTTTTGAATAATAACTCAGTATGCAACAATGCCCAAAAGCACACACACACACACACACACACACACACACACACACACACACACACACACACACACACACACACACACACACACACACACACACACACCTCTCACACACATTGCAAAAGCCACACCAAGACTAAATATTAGCAGCAAAGTGAAACACACAACCATTGTCTTGTTTAACCTAGAAAAACAGTACAAACCGGTGCCTAGAATGTCCAAAAACAGTCTGTATAATGTCCAAATTTGATTGAAGTACAAAGACCAGCTTCAATACTTGTACTTCCAGGGATGCAGATGAATCCACAGCCAGATGTCATATGATATGTGAAATACAAATGGAGAAAGAAAAACAGATTATAGTGCAAAACTGCACAATGAACAAGCAACACACATGAAATGAACAAGCAACACACACAGGACAGACAACAAATTGAAGACAAAAGACAAATACAAGCAAGGCTGAAAAATTAAGAATAAAAGAGCTAATTTAATACAACAGTAATTAAAATAACAAAATTGGAACAATAGTAGGCGACTGGTCCGCTACTGGACCGGAACCCTACTCACAAGAAATTGGGAGTATATGCGCAATGGATTGCAGTCACTCGTTGGGTGTCAGTTCTCCTCCAGCAGGGTCGGGCTGATGCAAACACCACTTGGACGCCGTCTCTCACTTCCGGATCGGATCTCCGTTTCTGGGGGTGGGTCTTGGAGGCACAAACCTCTCCCTGCTGCTGCAAATCACTCTGCTGTGTTGCCTGCGTGTGCTCGTAATGATAACTCTTGAACTGTGACCCTACGCGTTTCGTGCGCACTTCATCAGGGCTTTAACCTAGAAACTTACTAACAGTACTTTCATTCCTAACCAGTACAGATGGAAGCGATAACTAATTGTATAATATAATGTCCTTGTAAATGCAGAAGCTACATTTTAATGAAAAAGTCTTCCACCAAATTAAGAGTTTGTCCATCCAGTTCTATTATCTCATTAAATGCATAATAATATTTTAGCAAATGGATTACCTAATTATACTCTTAAACATATGTACAATATGGGGCCAGAGATATTCAATATTTTTTCAGAATTTCATAAATCGGTGAAAACTGGAAGATAATGTTAAAAAAATTAACTTCAAACCAGAAAAAACTCTCCAACAGAAGCAAATAGCATCAGGTCCCATGCTTCTTTTATATATTACAATGTTTGCTCAATTCTGGTTAAAATCTAAGACGGAGGATGACATTCCAAATTAGTAGGCTCTACAGTTGTATATATGTCCCCTCAATCCTCCCTCCAAACAAATTAGGGATAGATATCTGTGCTGAAAAAGTAACACACATGAGGTACACACATGAGGTACCCTGGGAGATATTCTAATCTACTGACTATGCAATATATATTTAAATGAGAAATGTAATGTGCCCCAGGACATTGTAACTAAGTCATGAGGACTGGCCCTTCGGGGGCTTGTTTTTTCAGGTGCATCTCTGCTCTTTTTCTTTTCCTCCAAAATGTCTGCGGCAGTCATGAAACTATGTCAGAAGGCTGTGTCACTCCAAATTGTCACATAAAGTGTCTGTGGAGTTAATACAGGAGTTATCTGTGGATGGTCTCTACATCTTTTAATATCCATAAACCTGGATGCATACTGAATACTATGGGCTAATTTCTGATTCCATTTCCTCATACAGGTATGTTTGTTTGATTGGAACCCTCCTATCAAATTAAGCCCATCAGCTATCGATCTTTATTTAATATCTACCTGGTATGAGCTGAATAGACAGACCCCTCCCTTAATTGTTATTCAAGTGGCTGTGTAGAGTAGTTAAGTGAGTCTATCTTGGCTGTGAGTCATATGGCTGTGTCACCCCAAAGTGTCACATACAGTATTGTCTGTGGTATTAATACTGGAGATAGAATTGGAGTTGAATACTACAAGAAGATCTGGACTCTGCACTTCAAAAACAACTACAACCTTGTAACTGTGATAACTTGACTTTCTAAATGCTGTGATAATTTGTACTCTTCCTATCCTCCGATACATGGTTCAGTCTCTCCTCCTGCATCTCACTATGCCCCCCCTATTACCTTTTCTGTTTTATGTCTCCTCACTCCTTTGTAAACATTTCTGTTCTCTTCAACTTCCCCACTCCCCTCCTATCCATATTTCTTCATCATTTTATGAATGGCAACTGGTGCAGAGATAGTCTGGAGAACAAGAATACTCTGTGAGCAAGAATGAATTTCAGGAAAATAAGAGCACCACTTGGACCAAAATCAGATGCTTCATTAGCAATTATTTTAATTAGCTGAGCAGTGAAATGAGTATGGATAAATCCAACTGCTCTAACCCCCCCAACATCGCGCCCCCACCCCCACCTCTTCCAGAGGTTCCGATTTTTTAAGATATTACAGAAGGAAACCTATCCAGATGAATAAAAGACCGCTTAAATAAGAAAAAAAAAATCAATACAGGCAGAAAGTGGTGTACAGGGGAAACAGGAAGGATTAGGAAAAGCAGTGGCAAAAACCATCAGACAATGTGTGCAAATGCTTATAGTAAATGAAATCCATCAACTAATTGCAAAAAATGACATGGGATGACTTGGATATTGTGGCAATTACTGAGACATGGTACAATGAAAATCAGGACTGGGATATAGCTACTATAGCACTACATTTAGAAAGGACAGGTTAGGAAGGAATGGAGGAGGAGTTGCTCATTATGTGACTAGCAACATAATGGCTACTTTAGTACAAGGTAATGGATAAAAAGCTAAGTCACTCTGGGTAACCTTAGTAACTGGGAAGAAGGTTGTAATTTGTACACTCGGGTGGTCCACAGATCTCCCAGACTAGAGGAGGAATTAGATAGGGTATTAATAAAGCATCACTTAAATGGTAATTTAAGGAGAGGTAATTATTATTGGAGACTTCAATCTATAAAATGTGAACTGGTATGTGTCTATGCAGGTTCCGCCAGAAGCAGGGACATCCTGCATTCCATGCAAGGGGCATCTCTTAAGCAATTGGTGAGAGAGCCAACGTGCAATAAAGTAATCATGGATTTAATACAGTACATAACAATGGTGGCAGAGTATCAGATGTACTTGTGGGTCAGAACTTGGATTAGAGGCAGTGTTCATCAGTGTGGCTTAGTATAAAGACAGAGGCTGTAAAACCACAAACAAAAACAAAGAATTTAGCGTTTAGGAGGGCTGACTTCAGATACGGGACATTATGTAAGGAAGTTTCTGTGCTGTGCCCCCCCCACCTGTGTGCCAGCCCCAGCGCCTACACCCACCCCCTTTCCTGAACCACCACACCCCCCAGTTTGTGCACCCCTGATGTAAGGGATTCTTTGGCAGGGTGGGGTTATTTGAGTGGAGTGCTGGAGCAGTGGGTAAAAACTAAAATATGCCATATTAAACACAACAGACCTTTTTGTCAGATAGGTTTGTAAAAATATACAAAAAAAACAGAAATACCCAAAGCTACTTCCAATGTGACAAAAATACACAGTGCAATACCTATATATCTCTTGTAGAAAGGGTCATTTCGTTTAACCCTTTGGCCAAAGCGTCTTAAGCCTGCTGCCACTTACATGGCATGACCGTAGCAGGTCCTAACACTCACCTTGGTTAAAATTCTTATTTACCTGTATAATTATAGGAAGAATGATCACATTGGATCTTTCGTAACCTGGCAAAATTAAACTGACCTGTAAAAATATAAGGAAAAGAAAGCCAATATGGTTCTCAAAGGAGGTGTCAGGTATTGTTAAAGCTAAAAAGACAGCTTTTAGGAAATATAAGCCGGCTCAAAGGGAGGAGGATGGAGAAGTATAGCAGGCTAGGCAGAAGGAGGATAAACAAATAATCAGATGTTTAAAGACACAAGCAGAGGGGAAAAAATCTGTCAGTAAAAAAGGGAAACAAAATATTTTTTTAAGTGTAGCCAGGTCCCCCAGACTGACCCTCACCTCCGTTGTGGTGAGAGAGTTAGGGAAGGTTGCAGGGAGCGCTCCAGTGCACTGGAAGATCCACGGCAGCCCGAGCGTCCAGGGTGCTGCCATTTCTGTATTCGCGCATACGCAGTAGTCCCGCAGGCGACGGCGACACCAGAGAGGTCGCGCATGCGCAGCGAGTGGTTGCACGAGCACGCGAAGCACTGACCAACCAAAGGAGGTTTAGAGCAGGGGACTACAAGTCCCATGAGCCTCAGCCGGGAGCCAATAGGGCGAAGAGACTGAACTGGGAGAGGTTAGGAGGTTGCGCAGGGGAGCACGTTGGGTGGAGAAGACTGGGAAGGGGAATAGGTAGGAGCTCAGTGTGTAGAGAGGCAATTAGCCTCTACACTAGGCCCGCATACCCCCAGGTCCAGATAGGCCCTGAGTCCCAGTCAAGTCAAGTTAATATAGGGACAGGCCTTAGAATAGGAACCAGTCACGTTAGTGTGTGGGGAGCTAGGGACACAGAGACTGTCACAGCTGCATCTCAGAGGTTTGGGACCAGACCTCTCCAGGAGTACCATCAGTCACCGGGTGGGATCGGCCCGGAGGACATGGCAGACAGCCCCACGTCATCGGATCCTTTGTGAAGAGCGTTTGCGGGCCCAAGCGCAGGAGCGCTCAGCAGGTAACATCCAATAAAGTGCACCAACATAACATTGTCCATATTAGTAGCTGCGCAGTCACACACATACTTTCACCTTGTGGGTTTATGGTGTGGGGTGTTGGACACGGTATGGTTACACGGTGAAGGGTCGCGTCCTGGGAGACGAGTTAGTTATTGTGTCTCATTGAAGAGTAACATTGACAGGAATGATATATGCATGGTTATGGTTACCGCTAGTAAAGCTACTGTTTCTTTTATATGCTGTGTGAGTAGTACTGTATTATTTATTGTCCTGTGAGGAACAACTCCCCCTCTGCTGTGAGCCATCGCAGGTGGAGGCGCTGCACCTAGTAAAAGATTATCCCTACATATACATTGCCCCAGGCTCTCCGTGGCAGAGGCTTAGGCCCTGCGAGCCAAAAGGTTATACAGCACTGGTGGTATACTGTATTCAGAAGGAAACAGGGCTACATAAGTATATACTGTATAAGTGACCGGAGAAAAACAAAAAGAGGAATAGTAAAACTAAAGACAGAAGGGAGTTGTCTTGTTGAGGGCAAAAAAGTTATAGCAGACAACCTTAATAATAATTTTTGAGCAGTGTTCATAGCTGAAAGTGAAGCAGAGGGGCCACAGTTGGGTAACAGGAATATAAATAGAAAGCAGTTGGACACAAGTCCATTTATAAAGGAGAACATTCTACTAGAACTTTGGAAACAGAAAGTGAACAAAGCCTTGGGCCAGATGGGATACATCCAAGAAAATTATTTGGGGTGGGCTTGCAACACCATTAACAGATCTCTTTAACCAGTCACTAGTAACGAGTGTAGTTCCAGATGACTGGAGTAGAGAAAGCATAGTCTCACTACACAAAAGTGGAAGTAGGGAAGAGGCAGGTAACTACAGGCCAGTGAGCATGACATCAGAAGTGGGGAAATTATTGGAAACATTGCTGAAAGATAGAATTATTGAATATAGAAAGTCTAACTACCTACAAGTTCCCAGGTAGCATAGGTTTACTGGGGGGGAGGGTGGGGGGAGATCATGTCAAACAAATCTAATAATTGTTTTGACTCGGTAACTAAGGTAATTGATTAGGGTGGAGCAGTAGATTTAGTTTACCTAGAATTTAGTAAGGCTTTTGACACTATACCACATAGAAGACTGATAAACAAGTTACAATGCTTGGGATTGGACTCTAAGGTGGTGGAATGGATAAGACATTGGTTCAAAGATACGTCACAAAGACTAGTGATAACGGGAGTACAGTACATTCAGAGGAGGGGAAGTAATCAATTGAGTACCTTAGGGATCTGTACTGGGACCGGTGATTTTTCATATCTTTATTAGTGCCACTACAAATGGTTTGGAGGGGAAAGTATGCCTTTTTTTGCAGATTACACAGATACAGCATTTGTAACAGAGTTGACACTCCAAGTGGGAGGAAACCAGGTAGCTAATGATTTAAATAGATTGCAGGAATTGTCAAGAGTGTGACAATAACAATTTAATGCCAAAAGTGCAAAATAACGCACTTGGCTCACACAAATCCAAAGGCAGGATACAGGATTAATGGCACTATGATGTCAACTACTATAGAGGAAAGGGACCTGGTAGTTATCATTTTAGCAGACTATTAAGTAGGCCCAATGCAAAAAAGCCAGCAGAATTTAAGGTTGAATTGGGAGCGGTACTGTATTAGCAGCAGAAAAAGAGGGATGGTGATGACCCTTTACAGATCATTGGCAAGACTTCACCTCTAGTAATGTGTAAAGTTCTAGAGACCATATTTCGTGATGGACGTAAATAAATTGGAGATTGTGCGAAAAAGGGATACTAAGATGGTGCATGATCTACAACATAAGATTTACCAACAAAGACTACAGAACGTTGATATGTACATCTTAGAGTTTAGAAGGGAGAAGTGGGAATATGATGGAGACTTTCATATATACAATTGTAGCAGGCGTTATTGCACCCACTAGCGTACGCCAATGGGTACGATAGGATGGTAGCCCCATCCTTTTTTAAAAACACGTAATAATATTACAATGGTGTTTGTTTCCTCTGGCACGTTGTGTGTATCCCACCGTAATACATGTGTGCCTTGTATTACTAGTTATTTTGTCAAACTTTATTTCTTATATTTACTTTTATTTAGTCTTCATTGTTTTCACAAGGTTTTATGCACATGGTCACATTGAGGCTACTATTCACTGAAATCCCATTGCATTGAGGTGCTTGGCATTTACTGCCTTCATGCGCGATCTTTCCTCATCTACGCACATACTGTACATATGTAGCCAGAATTACTGTCCCCGGAGCCGCGTAAAGAAAAGCAAATCACTGCAACTCTGTAACATTAAAAGCTGTGTCTGCCTGCGTGGGTGAGTTCTGCCAAGTGGGACAACCCACAGAGAATATCTCGCTGCAGGGGGAAGCCACGGTATCTGGACCGCAGGTTCCCCTGGCACGGAGAACAATGAAATCAGCTCCATAGTTACAAAGTTACATAGTAGATGCGGTTGAGTAAAGACATGCGTCCATCAAGTTCAACCTATGCTAAATTTATACAACAGATACTTTATCCTATATCTATACTTCCTTATTGATCCAGAGGAAGGCAAACAAAAAACCCCAGTGTCATATCATACAATGATATCAAATAAGGGAAAAAATAAATTCCTCCCTGACTCCAAGAATTGGCAATCGGATTATTCCCTGGATCAACATTCTTCCCATGTTTCCTAATTTGGTATATATTTCTGTATACCATTTCTTTCTAAAAAGATGTCCAACCTTTTTTTGAACAAATCTATTGTATCTGCCATCACAGTCTCCATGGGTAACCGTGAGGATTCGTCATTCTGGTGCTTCTGCCCCCTTAACCCTCACTCGCCCATTTGATCCCCATGGCACTCAAGAGTGGCAGCGAAATCCAGTGGTGTCATGCGCTCAGGCAAACAGCTGAGGGAAATGACACCAAAGTGTTAGTGATCTGACAATGAGGGAACATTCGCCGGAGGGCGCGGGGGGGGGGGGCACAATGAACGTCGGGGCTCAGGGGCACTAAGCTTGAACCTGTCAGCTCATCCATCCTGGGTCCCTGCCCTCTTTACTCACGTTCTGTTGCATGCATCCGGATGAAGATAAGCAGATGAATGGAGGTCAAAACCGGCGCCACAGCAATCAGTCAGTCAAAGTCCAAACGAATCTGGTAATACAAAAGGCTTTAATGGTATAAAACACACACTAGGCAGCAGGCTACATCACCACCTTCTCCTATATATATATAGCTATTGCAGCCTCTCACTGGGGTATTTTTTATAACACTATATTTTTATACTAACACGAAGCGTCGACGTTATATGTTAATAAAATTTTATTATTTTGGATTAGTGGTACATACAGAGGATATTTATATCATAAAATACATTCTCTGGCTAAATATTGGTATTTTGTAAGATAATTTGAAAATCTTCATATCTGAAATATTTACTTTGAGTGCAAGTGAAATGGGCTCTTTTGTAGGGATTCTTTCCTACCTACCTGTTTATATATTATTTATGTCCCTATGCACCTTGGTCACCATTACTAGATACATAGGCATTGGGGTTGAGCAGTTAATCATTGTATATACGTGTTTACTTAAAATAGTAGCCTGCTATTGACTGTTTTTTGTTGTTGTTTTTATTTAATAGTTTACCTATGTCTATTGCACAGAAAACTTACTATAAAGGGAGTGGCCATAGTAGAAAAAAAGGAGAGGCAGAGAAATAGTCAGGAAAAGTATATAAGGTTAGACAGATTTACACCACATGGAAGAAGTAGAAACTACTGTAGGCTGGGTATAATATCGGTGTCTACTTTAGTACTGGGCATATTGCTGAGCAGTATTGTTTAAGAGGACACCGACAGGAAATAAGTTAATGTCCACAAAGAAGTGGCAAATAATAGAGACATATGAATGGAGTTAAAAGGATAGTGAGGATGGTAGAAATAAACATGCAGTTTGGATAGAAGTGAGGCGAGAGCAAACAGAATGATTTGTAGAAGAGGCATGGACTTAGAAGTATTCCAAGTATTGATGGGGGTGAGGGCCGAGCAGTGACAAAAGTAGAGGATAAGGGTAAAGAGCAAGGAAGTGAGGGAATTAAGAAAAATAATATATACATGGTGGAACTCTAGAATGATAATAACAGAGTGGTTCTTGGCTCACATGCCAAGTGTCTATCTTTTCCATGCTGTGTCTTCTTGAGTTTTTGATAAAAGATGCCCTCTTGTCCATGTCTATTCATGTCAGATTAACTCCATGCCACTTATAATCAGACCACTTGTGGACAGGCCATTGCCATCCCTTATATTACTATCCATAGAGATAATGCCAATATATAAGCCCAGTCCGTGGTTTATCCCATAAACAGGAAGCTAAATACCCATTTGAATAACACACTAGAAAGAAGGTAGAATTTAACATACTAATTGCAGGCATGGTGTGAGTAATTAACAGAAGGATACAGCTTTGCACAGGGTCAAGTTGTAGAAAAAAACAGAATGTAGCATACCAATTACAGACTGGGTGTAACCCAACTTGTGGTGTGCTGCAGCAGGACATACACAAATGTTCAATACCTGGAGGAGAAGCAGCCATTGTTTTTAATCACCCGCACGTGAGGCTATTGCATTATTGCACCCACAGGAGCGTGCCATGGGTTACAATAACATTTGATACATATGTAAATATTGCCATTAAAGATTCTTTATGAGATTATACAGTATTTTAAAAGTTAGTTTCACATGAAGTTACAGGAGTTAGTGATTGTAGACATATTACTTTTACAGCAACCATCATTGTTTATAGTAAACTAATTTGTATTTTCCATTTCAGTGAAACCATCTGTAATGAGAATGGAGTTTGTTGTGTTTCTGATGCCCTAGGTGCACTATGAGTTAACTTTTGTCTTTTACAGATATGCGTAAATGTAGTAATTTTGCTGTGAACAGGATACTGATGGAAAATAACTGCTAGAATAATTGTTATTAGAAGTGCGAGATATAGCTGGACTCCCCCACTTCCATAACTGGGATGTTGGCTGAATGTCTGCATGTGTTCTCTGATACATTTTGTCCTGCATGAAATGTGCCAGACTCTCAACTGTGGTGAAGTTGATTGAATACTCAGGACTGCGCACAGTACAAATGTGATCACCTAACAACAACTATTGACCAGACATCTCATCTTAACCGAGGATGAGAGTCCCCTGGTTGTAGATGACATCTCATCTTAACCGAGGATGGGAGTCCCCTGGTTGTAGATGACATATGAGCGGTATCCTGAGTGCCACAGAATGCTGAAATATATCCAAAGCTGCATAACCAATACATTCTATTTACTCATATTAACTGTTATTCATGTGGGCACTCATGGCTGAGATTGACAACCCGAATCAATCTCTTGAACAAGTAATTTTCTTGTAAGAACAGTATCTGAAAAAGTCACAAACATATTGCAAATTATAATGTAGAAATAAAAATATTTAAATATATACATTTGGTTGTGTTTCATGCAGTCGTGACATTTTGCTAGAGTTCTAACAGTTCTTAAAGATAAAAAAACACTGTTCTACACTGAAACTACATTTGTTTACTTCTGTGAAGAGTTACAGTACATTTGCAGCTTTACTGATGGACTAGCAATTGTTTTATCCTGGTGGATGTTGAGGGTAAGTTGCAGAACATTAAATGGAAAAGAAAACGGTCAAGCATATTTTGTATAATCCTTGGTATTCCTCAACTGTTTAAAATGAAACATAATAGCATGATCTGCATTTCATAGGATATGTTACTGTGATTGTGAACTTAACACATTTTGCACACACTGATCACACAGAGATCTGTATGTTAATGTTGTTAATTTATTATGCTTCTTTTAGTACATATTTATGAGGACACTTCAAGACCAAATTCATTGGTAGTTGAGTAGAACAATATGATTAATGCAATCAGAATTCGAATACATGCTAAAGAATAAATCATAGGTTCCATTACAATGCATGCTAATTAATCATTAATCTCCCTGTGCCTTGTGCAATGAAAAAAAAAAGTCATAGATTGTAAACTCATTGGGCAGGGACTGTATCTGTAAAGATTCCTATGTGAGAGAGAGTGAGAGAGAGAGAGAGAGAGAGAGAGAGAGAGAGAGAGAGAGAGAGAGAGAGAGAGAGAGAGAGAGAGAGAGAGAGAGAGAGAGAGAGAGAGAGAGAGAGAGGGAGAGGGAGAGGGAGAGGGAGAGGGAGAGGGAGAGGGAGAGGGAGAGGGAGAGGGAGAGGGAGAGGGAGAGGGAGAGGGAGAGGGAGAGGGAGAGGGAGAGGGAGAGGGAGAGGGAGAGGGAGATGTCAAGCTCTGTCTCCCCAGTACATGGGATATTTTTTGAGATTTTTCATTGTGTAGAAAAAGTTACTATTCTGATAAAAGAATACAATTTGCATCCAAGTTAAGAATATAAACTTCCAGTTTCAGGAATAGGTACATGATATCTTAAGAACTCTTCATAAAATGAACATTGTATGCATTAGCGCAGATTACTGTGCATAAACACAATTTGATAGAGAGCAGTAATATATTGTGACTTTTTTCTGCAGCCATCAATAGCTTTTCATTTTCACCTGCCATGCCTACCCACCCAAAAATGCTCCAAACCTCCTCTCAACACCTTTCTGACAAGTAGAGATGGGTGAATCCAACCAAATCCATTTCCCACATTTTCTCGCATTTTTCCCCCAAAAATCCATTTTGAGGTGTAAAACCCACAAAACAGATTTGGTCAATTTTAATCTGTGTGCATTCATCAAAAAAGCGCCATTAGATACAACCCATGGATGGATTTGTAGAATCCAACCTGTGAATTCAGCAACCCGTTGGTGGATTCTTAAAAATCCGCCAACAGATTGCTGAAATCGCGGATTGGATTCTACAAATCCGTCCATAGGTTGCAAAAACCCACGAAGTGTATTGGTAATAATAATAAAAAAAAACAGCAAAAAGCGTGTCGCCTTTTTTGAGATTAATCCGCGGACCAAAAGAACAGGCCGATCCGCTTTGGATCCAAATTCGCCAACAACATTCGCCCATCTCTACTCTGCAGGCAAAGATTACATGAAATGCAAATTCATAGAGGGCAGTAATGTTATGTGTGATTTTTTTCTGCAGCCATCAATAGTCTTTCCTTTCATCTGTCATGCCTACCCACCCAAATCCGCACAAAAACGCCTCTCAGTACCTTCCTGACAATGCCACATATTATACCATGTGATTTAGATTGTGAGCTTCCCAAAGCAGGGACCTCTATTGTTTAAATAAGTTGTATGTATTCTATGTTTTGTTATTGAGAGAGAAATAAGCAAAGTAAAAAAGGAAAGAATATTTGAGAACAATAAAGTATATTGCCATTTAGTAGGTCAACAGTGCCTTTTGCAGCATACAGGTTAATAAATCTTTTATTTTTTCACAACTAAGGACTGTGATTTTCTGCCCATTATTGTTAGAGGTCAACAATCTACAAATTAATACTTATACTTTTGTTAGATTGTTTTATTTTGACATGAATACATCTAAACTGCAATATTATCAACATGTATTTTTTGTAAAGGTGCAGACACAGCTGGCAGTGGCAAAGAGGTGACTGCACAGAGCACTTTAACATCTTCTGTAAGATAATGTAAGACATAACATACAGGTAAGTAACTAACAGTTTGGCTTCTATGCAAAACATTGCAAAGGGCACAACACATGATGAAATATATAAAAAAAAAAATTCACAGAAAATTAGGGATGGATACTTAGAAGAGGAGATAAAGCGCATTAGTTCCAGATCAAAAACTGCAGTTACCAAGGTGGAGTTATAATAGTTTTTAGAAAGTCCCTACATTATTCATAAAGCATTTAACATATATTAAAATTCTTTATTTATTTATTTTACAAAAACAAATTCTATTTTACAAAATAGAAATCATTAGAAAATGTCAGGAGGAAATATGTAAACGACAGTAAATGCAATTTGTATTTATTGGTTTGGCCAAACGAAGTAGAACTGTACATTTGAATTGCTCTCTCTGTGGTTGGTCATAAAACGTCAGAATGTGAGCACATGAACAGATGGCACATACAGTAAAACGGTTCTCATATTTGCACAGCTCATCTCAAAGACTGAGAGGAATACAGTATGGTGCCTCTATGAAGCACCCCTTCGCTCCGCTCACATTTATTTGCAAACACAGTGCATCAAAAATGTCCTAGAAATGTATTCATACAAATAATATTGTATGTATCTAAATACGTGTATATCTATTAAGCATACACAGAAAGAAGAGTGATACTAGAAAACGAATAAGAATCAATAAAATCTTAATGGTACAGTATGTGTCAGTGCTGAATTCTGGATTATACTTTCCGTGCCAGGAATTTAGAACCTTTCTAGGAATTTGATACAATGTTATTTTAAACAAAGTAGGTAAAATGTTACCTAGAATCCAAGCATTACCACATATGCAAAACAAACAAACATCTTAATGACCTTAAAAACAACATACATTTGACTATTTTGGGTGTAAAATTATAACAATGTATTTGTTCTTGTCTTTATAAAGGTTGTGATTTTCAAGTTGCAATAGGCACAACACTATCATATTACACTTTAGGTACAGCATTTAAGTATATAAATGTACTCATGATTCCCTGAAACTAGCAATGTTTGTTTTATTCTTTTCACGCATATTATACTAGCAGCTTTAGAACACTTACATCTATTTTGTTTGTTTAATATTTATTACATGATACATTAAAAAAAATATCATTTATATTTTTAAAGATTTGAGAGTTTATACACAACTGAAGTTTCAACGGTTAGTGACTATCATAAAACTACTGTATGAAGCTTCTGAAACAGTCAGATATCCCCAATTATATAGGCTTTTAAAATGGTCCATTATGCTACATGTAAAGTCTTAAAAACATTACATTCAATGAATACTGAATGCTTCCAAGTTTCAGTAGCGTTGCCCTGTAGAGCTGCTGGGGAGGAGGTCATATCTGCCATTGTATAACACAGCCCCGGGAGGGTAACATATGACATCAGGTTCCGCTGGATTCAGGGGCACCATGCCATGAGCCTGCTCGTCCTGTTCAGGTTTAGTGGTAGCTGTAAATGGGCGCATATTTGTGAGAGAAGGCGATGTGATCCTCCAGAACAGATTTTTCAGAGCCTTTCTGAATTCTCTACGCATCAGGCAATAAAGGATTGGATTCAGGCAGCTATTAGAGTGAGCCAGGCAAACCGTGATGGGGAAAATGTATGCCTGAGTGGTGAAATACTCGTAGCCAAATTGCACTACATTCAGTTTTATTAAAATTCCCCAAGTGGTCAATGCTTGATTGGGAAGCCAGCAGAGGAAAAATGAAAGCACCACAATAGTCACTGATTTGGTCACTTTGGATCTCCGCTTGGTACTAGAACTACTTACATTTCTGTCTGTTATAAAACGTACCAGAAGCAGGTAACAGATACTTATAATAATCAAAGGGATTACAAACCCTAACAACACTTTTTGAGCTTGATATAGTCCCAGCCAAAACTGGGCATTTCCATTGTTGACTGGAAATTTAACCAGGCAAAGCACTTCACTGGAAACAGTTGAAGTTGTAGAATAAATTGCGTTAGGCAAAGATGCCAGAATAGCTGAGACCCAAATGAGAACACTGACCCATTTGGCAGAACATCCAATATGTCTTCTTTTTGTTTTAAGAGCAGAAGCTACAGAGTAGTATCTGGCTACACTCATTGCTGTGAGGAAGAATACACTAGCATACATGTTCATGGCTGTCACATAGGACACAATCTTGCACATAGCTTTCCCGAAGAGCCAGCTGAAGTCCAAGGCATTCTCCACTGCCCAGAAAGGCAAAGTCAACACAAACTGAAAGTCGGTAATTGCTAAACTTGTTACAAAGAGATTGATTGAAGACTTTTTCCATCCCTGTTTAGTTTTCATCAGGTATAATACCAGCACATTGCCCACAAGACCCAGGGCGCATACCACAGAATACACTATGGAAATGATGATCCTCACTATAATAGAACTGTCTCCAATGATATCAGGATTGCTCAAGTTGAAACTTTTTAAAAAGTCCTGTAAAGATTGGTTGGTCCTGTTCAGTTGTTTCTCCACGAAGAAAAGTGGAAACATCCCAAGCAGCTCTCTTTCTTCGGCTTCTTGCATACTTGCTGCTATTGAGCAATAACTGAGATTACAATTGACATCCATCCCATGTTACAAAATCTCAGCCTGGTTTCAATGTCTCTGCAATAAAATACGTGTATAAATCTATGTGGAATCCAATCCCAGAGAAGAGTAAGAGACAAAATGTTAACTTTGTCTTAAAACTAGGCTGTCTTCCTAGACACCGTATGCTGTATCACTTTATCCACTCTGGAGCTATTACATACAACGATTACCTTAAGAGATTTAATTTAGATCCTTGCTGCACCGATGTTGTATTGGAGTTTACTGTAGAAATAGCTGGTGAATTTCTTAAACGTGTTCCTGACAGACACAAGGATCGCGTCTATCCACTGGAGTGCTCCGAAGTCCCAGTGAGTTGTTCAGGCTTTCAACTTGAGTTATATTTCACGTTCTGTCTTTGTCATCCTGTGCAGAGCTAGTAGTATTATCAACGAGGTAGATCATGCGCACTGAGGGTACAGGAGAGCTCTCCAAGGTACTGACTGTGAAAGTCCGTGCTGATCAGGGTTAAACAGGACTCCACGCTTTCTAACTGCTCACGATGATCTTTAAGCTTTCACAACAAAACATAAATGAAAAGGGACTACTTGTACTCACTTATATCACTGGTACAATATAAAGATAGCTAAGAGAAAACGAATTGGGATCATATTTTCAAATGAATCAACAAATCCTACCGCACGTGCTTTTGAACTGGCATTGGCAACTGTGTAACACAGCTAGTACTGTATATGACATATGTAATAAGGTGAGCATTAGATTGCAGAAGATTTCGTGTTTTGATTACAATATATCAGCCAAAATAGGCGCTCTCACGGTACATGCAGAGAAATGCCACAGGTGCACAGCAGCAACAGTCCAGTAACAAAAAAAAAAAAAAACACAACTGAAGATAACTAGAAAAGAAAACTAGTGGCACTTCAGTGGTCTTTAAAATGCTAACAGGTTTTAATAAGCAATGGTCAACATTTCGGTTCACACAAGAACCTTTGTGAAGAGGTTGTCT
Organism: Ascaphus truei; assembly: GCF_040206685.1. Lineage (NCBI taxonomy): Eukaryota > Metazoa > Chordata > Amphibia > Anura > Ascaphidae > Ascaphus > Ascaphus truei. The sequence goes on along the minus strand of NC_134483.1, from coordinate 49,646,452 downwards.
TAACGACTTTCTTTTTTGTGTTTTGATTATATACTGTACATCAGAATTTATTACAAAAAAATGTTAGAATAAAAAAAATCGATAAGTAGAAACAAGTCACCCCAAAATTATGGGAAGTTAACCCATTGTTATTCTTACTTTTTGATCATAGGAGGATGGAAACTAGAGAAATTCAGATAACGTCCACTAGGGGGAAGTAATGTTTCGTATTTTTACATATAGCTGATTTCAGTAATAATATTAACAATTTGCTGATTCTAACTACCAGCTTGATATTTATTTGATTATCAATATAGCTTTTCATCTGAGATTTTCACTTGCCGGAACAGTCAGTCACATTGCTATGCAAATAATTAAAACTAAAAAGCATTAACAACCCAGCATTTCAGAGTCCTGGTTATGATTGTAATAATAATAATGATAATAATAATAATAAAAATAACAATAATAACAATAAAAAAAAGTCTGGAAGTCATCCCATGAACAAGAGATTGGTCGAAGGTGAACATGTCTAATTATAGCCTGGTAACTACAGTGGCGTCCGCCTTTATCCTCGTGCGGCCGTATCGGCGCAACTCTGAAAACCGCGGGCAGATTCAGAATTTGATGCGGTATGTTCCGGTATTTTAAGCCGCGGCCGCCTTTATCCTAGTGCATTGTATTAGCGCTGTCTCGGCATGAATGAGGCATGAACGCGGTTAAGTGTGTGGCACTCAGAAAAAATACCCAAACAAAATCGGAGATGTTGGAGAATAAAAGGGGCCATGACAGTATACTAAAGAGGAAATAATAATCTTTCTGTGCAGTAACATTGCACAAGAAAAAAGGCTTAGCATTAGGAACCAGATTACAATGTTTCAAACACACAATCTTGCTTTCTTTTAAGAAGAATGACCTTGTGCTCAACAAGATGTAATAAATAAGGCACAGATGTAACAATAAAAGAAACTGTCTTGAATAAATAAGAAAAAAAAACAGTTGAAATAAATGGCAGCAGTATCAAAGTGAAACACATTCTATATTTAAGTACTCTTCCACCTTTTGCAAAGAATGGAATACATCAGATCTTAAAGAAATTGTATATAACCTTGAGAAAAACTGCACAGGATTGTGGGTTAGCTTCAAACAAAGTTTCCTGTTTTCAAAAGGCAGCTAAAGTTTTTTGAGAAATAAACTCCCTATATTTGGAGGGGAGCCGTGACATCGTGCTGCAGCACATTGAATACAAAAGGAAGAGGTGGGGGTACAAAAAAACCCTTGCTATGCAGCTCAAAGTATATCCAGCCTTAACACATTTATATTTGTTTATAGGTTCCCAAACAGCACAATAAATCATTTAAAATTGTCTGACGAAGCCACATGTGAACATCAGTAGTACTGAACACTCAATATCTTATATGAGGTAGCAGTAATATCTACAATACTGGTTACATTTTAATATCAATGACACTGTTTACTCAATAGCCTATTGTTGGAGGTATATCTTGTTTGAGGTAGCAGTAATGTTTTTGTACCAAACACTGGTGAGTTTATATATATTGGATAACTCACTTTTTGGCCACAGGAAACTGGATGCTGTTGGCATGCTCCTACCGAGGGTTGAACAACAGGAAAAAAGCTTTGTGAGGAGGTGCAGCTGCCTTGGGAAAAAAAATGTGGACCGGGATCGCTCGGTCTGTACAAAACTTTTATTGGCACATTACAACAAGAAGTCCACTCTTAGGCCTGGGTCCCGCTGCTTCTGACGGCCCGTGCGGCCGCGTGGCAGCGGACCACCAGCCCCTTTCCTCCAGTGTAGAGGTCCCCGCTGGCTCCTTACTACTTGGCTGACTGCGTGCTGTGACGCGTCAGCCGGCCGATGCTGCAAGCTCCTAGTGATTTGCAGCTCTGACGCGTCACGTGGTGCGGCAGTCAGCCAATGAGGGAAGGAGGGGAGGGAAGGAGCTAAGGATGAGAGGCAGCTTGGGAGGGGAGCAGGGAAGGAGTGGCGGGGGAAAAGTGTGTGAGTGTATATGTATGTGTGTATGTATGTGTGTGTATGTGCTGTGTGTATGTGTTGTGTGTAGGTGTTGCGTGTGGGGGTGGTGGTCGGGGGGTGGATGGCACCACGGCACCACGATCTTCACGAAGTTTTACCACGCCCCCCCCCCACTCCCGCTTCCACCCCCCTTCCGCTCTGGCTCCCTACAGACCGCATATCGCGGTCAATTGCCTGTCAGCGCACCGCCTGTCTTCAGTGCGGGCGTGCTGACTGAGGGAGCGGGGCCTTAGTCTTACGCGTTTCACGCGGCAGACCGCTCTTTTTCAAAGAGTTCAAAATAATAAAACACACACAAGATTAAAATACCCACCAATGCCCTGCAATTGGACCAATAGCAACTTGAAACACACTAACCCACCCTCCACCTGAGGTTAATTACCTCCTGCATTCTTACTCATAAGGGGTGGGATATGCAAATCATTGCAGGGACACTGTGGACATACATAACAAACAGAAACCTAATCGGGAATAGAAATACTATATCTTTGGACAATGACACATAAGAGAATCATCATTACATAATGCATAAAATAAATGGTATACCAGAGATCCGTTAACCAGCATGACATATATAAAAAGACAAACACCATCATAAAAACAAAAATAGACCAATGCTGTAGTTAAATCCTGACTCATCATACTTTTATTTGTGGATACTGTTGACGAGTGGTCTGTAATTATGATGTTATTATATACTTAGTTTTCAGGATTTAACTACATCAATGGTCTATTTTTGTTTTTGTGATGGTGTTTATGTCTTTTTATATATGTCATGCTGGTTAACGGATCTCTGGTCCACAATTTTTTTTCCCAAGGCAGATGCACCGCCTCACAATGCTTTTTACCTGCAAAACCTTGAGTACATGATTGTACTAAAACTGTTGTGCTATGGCTTACATATTTTTACATCTATGACTTAAATTTGTTATCGTTCGCAGCATGAAACTGAGAATAAAACATAATGCACCCCTCTTGTTCTTACAATCAACATATGAGTGGCATGTCAACAGTATGACAATGTATTTCTTATAAATTATCTTTTTTCCCCTCTTGCCTACTTATACAGTAGTTGCAGCTCAAAAACCACTGTGTATAAAACAAGTCTCTCTTTGGGGAATGAACGGAAGTCTCTGTGCAGGGAAATCTGTTCAGGACTTGCTTCAAATGTTTTATATCTTCCAACTTTCAGGACTCCATTTTTTCTGGTAATGGAAATGTCTTCCCTGCTGTGAGTTAAAGAGGCAATAACACTAAACTGACACATGCTATAAACAAATTAACAATGTACTGTAACTTACTTGCTTGAACAAGTATGGCTCCACTTACAGCCAGAAAATAACTTTAGCTATTTTCAGCAAGACACTGAAAAGTACAGTTAAAATTTATATCAATGGTACATATTCTCCAACTCCAACTTGAAGCAGTAATACTACATTCCCCACTTTTTGTCTCTTATTTGTGTATGTAAAGCATGTGACAATGTATTATTCTACATTCTCATGTAAGCTGGCAATCATTTGGTGCTCCTGTTATAAATCTGTAAAACATCTGATTGTGTGCCTAACTTAATAGCTGCCTTTTCAGTTTCAATCAAACCTCCAGTAAGTGTAACTCAGCAGCTACAATGTATTCTGATATTACTAAGTTAACATAATCCATTGTTGCAGTTTGCCGCTCAGACTTGCAATAAATGATCACAAAACAGGAAAGTGTTACACTGTGCACTGCTTGGGTAGTGTGCTAAAACCTGCTATAAAAATCAAAGGATGCTTTAAAATTAATTAAAAATGGCATTGAGTTGAATTTTAAAATGCAGTAATTATTAGCTAATACTACATGAACTGATTCATTTAAATTGTTTTGCCATTTTTTGAACAAAATCTGTTTTGCACACGGATATTCATAGTCAGTTTAGACAGTTAAAAAATCAGTGTGTGTGTGTAATGCTTGATAGTGAAGGGGCAGGGAAGATGGAGAGAGGAAGGCAGGGGGGGAGAGAGACATGGTTTACTATAGTCCCAAGTGCTATGTACTGTATATATCCCTTCAAACAACTCGTGGCTAGATAGCTGTGCACAAAAAGGAGCAGATCAGGGAGGTATGCTAATAGGATATGCCAATTACTTGTTCATTCTTGCTATAATATGTATTCACATTAATTTACATCCATACTTAATACACTCAATATTATATACCATAGTAGGCCAAACAAACATATCCTACATTCCCTTTAATCATTTAAAACATAGTATAGTTTATTACATGAATATTACATATTATCAGATGCATCTGTTGATGTGTTTCAGATATTAACATGTTCCATAATATATATCCTTGTATTGTACATATAAGGAAAGGGTTAAGGTCTACACTCAGTACAAACATGTGGGTAGCATTTAAGTTCACAATAAAGAACATATATTTTACTCTGGAAGTAGATAATGGGCACAATCGGTATACAAGGTGGTATGCAGGTAAGTCGCGATCTCACCGCTCCACGCCGCAGGACCCACACCGACAATCTCTTCTGTGTCTGAAGGCTCCGACACATCACTTCCGGTTGCGTCCTTCTGGTTGCGCTAACTCCGATCATAGATGTCTCCGGTACCTCCAGACTGGCCTCTCTGTCCTGTCCCTCACAAGACTGCTGTACTGTAAGCAACGTTCTCTACGCATTTTGCCATTACTGATGACGGCTTCCTGTGAGGGACAGGACAGAGAGGCCAGTCTGGAGGTATCGGAGACGTCTATAATCGGAGTTATCACAACCAGATGGACGCAGGCGTTCTCTAAATGGCTGTGCTGCAGAAGAGTTCCAAAGATGCAAAGTTCTGTGTGGAAGATCATGTGGCCAGGCAGTCACTAGATACAATTGGTGCACTGCTAGAGAGCAGGCAGGGCACAAAAAGAGGTGTGCCAGAGCCTGTTTCAGAAGAGGAAGAGGATGTGACTTTGTAAATGGTTGCTAAAGAGACAAAAAATGATTGGTACATTATAATAAATAAAATACGTAATTCTGAGTTTTTTTTCTCATAGTACAGAACTGATTTATGAATATGAACAGTGTCCTTCTATCGGAGACTGCGACCAATGGTACCCCATGGAGGTGAAAGATTTCTTTGATGAAGATGTCTCCCAAGAGTTGGGGAGAACTTTCAATGGAATAAAATGAGATTGCTTTGAAAAACGGTCTACCAAAACTAAGATGTTGTTCATCCCTTTAGCAGTTCGACTATGAAGTCCATGCACAAGTGTGTCCAAGGACGGTCCGGGATGGGAAGCGGCCGAAGGAGTCCTTGTTGTTTATTTCGGGGAGTACATGTTGGGCACGCAGCATCGAATTGTTTGATGTCCATTTGCATGCGGGGCCACCAAAAGGTCTGCTCCACGAGATAGGTGGTCCTTGTAGTACCTGGATGTCCTGAAAGCCTCGAAGATTGACCCCATTCAAGAACCTTCCCAAGATGAGGTGGTGAGGTAAACCAATGGCCATCAGGAACTACGAGACACTCAGGAATGTGAGATTGCTCTTGTACAATGTCTCTCAAGGCATAAAAGGTGTTGGCGGAAAGAATATGTTTAGGGAAGAATGTGTTCCTGCTGATCTTCGGTTTTGTCGTTCACAGAAACTGACAGCAAAGAGCATCAGCTTTGATATATTTAGAACCCAGAAGAAAAGAGATAATGAAATTAAAACAGGAAAAGAAAAGCATCCACCAGGCTTGACGAGCCCCTAAGTGCCGAGTGCCCTCGATATAGATCAAATTCTTGAGGTCAGTGAGAATTGTGATTGGGTTCTCTGTGCCTTTCAAAAGATGTCTCCATTCCTCCAGGGCTAACTTGATTGCTAGGAGTTCCCGGTTGCCCATGTCATAATGTTGGTCCGCAGGAGAATTTTTTTTGAGAAAAAGGCACAGGTAAGGATTCTGCCTTGAGGTTTCCTTCTCTGGGAGAGAATAGCACCGGTTCTGATATCTGACGTATCTACCTCCAAGGTGAACGTTAGCTTGGGGTCCAGATGTATGAGGATATGTGCAGAAATGAAGGTGGTTTTCAAGTGATCAAAAGCTTGGATAGCTGCCGACGACCATGGAGCAGGATCCACACTTTTCTTAGTTAAAGCTGTGATGGGAGCTACCCCAGAGGAGACATTTTGAATGAATCTGCAGTAGTAGTTCACAAACCCCAGGAAACTTTGAACGGCTTTGAGGGTAGGGGGACTAGGTCAATCCAGAACCGCATTTACTTTTGCAGGATCCATGGTGAGACCTGTGTTGGAAACGATGTATCCGAGGAACACTGTGGAAGATTGATAGAACTGACATTTTTCCAGCTTGGCAAACAAATGGTTTTCATATAGGCATAGAAGTACCGGTTTGACATGGTTGGCATGATCCTGTGAGGACTTAGAAAGATCATTATATCATCCAGATAGATGACGACAAATTGATTGAGCATATCTCTGAAGATTTCATTAACGAAGTCCTGGAAGACAGCAGGGGCATTACAGAGACCGAAGGGCATGGTGAGATATTCATAGCGTCCGTCACCAGTATTGAAAGCCGTTTTCCATTCATCACCTTGACGGATCCTTACCAATTGTAGGCCCCACGGAGGTCCAATTTAGTGAAGATGTTAGCTCCTTGGAGGCGATCAAAAAGTTCGGCAATCTGTGGTAAGGGATAAAGGTTTTTGATAGTGATCTTGTTAAGATCTCTGTAGTCAATACATGTTTGTAGTGACCTGTCTTTTTTTTTCACAAAGAAGAAGCCTGCGCCGGCTGGAAAAGAAGATTTTCGAATAAAACCCCTTTGTAAATTTTCATGTATATACTCCTTCATAGCTTTCATCTCAGGAAGGGAAAGTGGGTAAGAAGTTCCCCTGGGAGGTACAGAGCCAGGCAGCAAGTCAATAGGACGATAGAGAAGGGCAATGCGGTGGTAAGACCTCAGATCTGGCTTTTTCAAAAACGTTGTGATATTCGGCGTACACTGGCGACACACTTTATTCGAGCTCGGCTAGTCCCACGAATTCGGGTATACCCGGGTGTATTGAGGTTTGTGACTATTTTCTGCCCGAGTGCATTGGGTTATTTTCCAAGCAGGGATTGAAGCATTTTATATCCGCTGGCTGCAATACTGCATAGTATATATATATACTGCATTACAATTCATGAATTTATGCCATCTGGTAGACACGCGAAGCATTGCTGCCTATTAAATCCTAATCATTATCATTTAACAGATCAGCCGCCCGTCAGCCAGGCATGAACCCAGGCTGGGAAGGCAAACGCAACGGGGCTTGTCAGAGGTGAGGAGCGGCGCATTCCAGGTATCTGCCAGGTACATACTGGGTATTTGCTCGAATAAAGTGTGTCGGTGCAGTAGACCTCTGGCAATTTTACCTTCTCTTCTTTGGGGCAGTAACCCCAGCAATACTTTTGATAAGCATAGTGCAGTTCTCGGAACAAAAGACGCTCCACAGGATCGGTTCCTTGCCAGACCAATTGATGCGTGGATTATGACGTTGCAGCCATGGGAGGCCAAGAATCACATTCACCGAATGGCATCAAGCTGGATCTCTTCATCACCTGTGCGAAGATTAAATAAAACGGTCTGTAAAGAGATATATGCTTGTTGCAGAGGTCGGCCATCTATTGCTTCTAACCCTACTGGGCATTTCTTGTGAACGAGGGGGATGTTATTCCTCTCAGCGAAGCCTTGATCGACAAAATAGCCTCCTGACCCAGAATCCAGAAAGGCCATTGCAGAAGTGTGGAAGCCCTCGCCGGTAAGCGTAACAGGAAGCAAGATCCTGGTAGGCAGCTGTTTTGCCATGATAGGGGATGTTGAAAGTGTTCCCAATGGGATTCACCTGGACCTCATTGGGAGTTGGTGTTTCCCGACTTGTGGGGGCAAAAGAGTACCTGATGTCTGGGATTGCCACAGTACAGACAAAGACTGGCGTTGCATTGATGCTGTTTCTCGCTGGAAGACAACTTGTTAACTCCATGTTGCATAGGCTCTGGGATATCTGGCTGTACAGGCATGAGAAGAAGAAGGAACCCTCATAGTAAGCTGCCAATGATGGGATCTTTCAGTTCTCCTCTCTTGCAGACGTTGATCAATTCAAATACATATGGTGAGTGTTCTTTGAGAACAGTAGGACGTTCATGTGCAGCAAGCTCATCCTTTAAAATCTCCATAAGACCTTGCCAGAAGGTGGCTGCTAACACCTCATTATTCCATCCGGTCTCGGCGGCAATAGTGCGGAACTCAAAGGGTATCTGGCCACAGATCGACTTCCCTGATAAATATGAAAAAGAGAGGAAGACTGCAGAATTCCTGGGTAAATTGTCTATATCCTGGGTGAGATCCGATCTTCATTCCCAGATTGGAGAAGTCCAGGCAAGGGCATCATCGGTGAGTAGCGATATAATGTACGACCCTTGGATCTTTGAGAAATGAATCGAGAAGGCATAAGTTCGAACTGTATGAAACATTGATTCAGAAAACCCCTGCACCCATGGGGGTCGCCATCATATCAGTTGGGTGTGGGAAGTCGGGGTTCAGATGAGGGAGACATAGGCATAGAAGCAATAGCTGCATCAGAAGGCCCCAAAGGGACAGGACTAGGAGGGGGTGTTTGTATCTGGCCAGAAAGGGACATGAGAATCTGGTGCAATAATTCCATGCGATGGTCATTTTGTTCAAAATATTTTTCAATTTTGGAAAACATGCTGGCGTGCGTGCTCAAGATTCGCCCCACCTCAGCGGAGTCCATGTTTGTTGAGCTGAGCATACTGTAACGGAGTGCTCACCACAAGCAAGGCGTGACCGTGAGGCCGAGGTTGGGATTTGATATAACACCAACCCACAGCTGTATGGGCACGCCTGGAGTAGATTGGTCGAGTTAGGCTAAGGCCCCGCTCCCAGAGTCAGCGCACCCGCACTGCAGACAGGCGGTGCGCTGAGATACACAAACCGCGATATGCGGTCTGTAGGGAGCGGGAGCCGGAGCAGGAGGTGGGCGGGAGTGGGAGGCTTGACAGGGAGGGGGGGCGTGGCTTGAGCGGAGGGACCCGCTACTCTCCCCCCCCCTCTCTCCACGGGCTTGGGCTGGAGCTGGAGCTGCTGAGGGTAAGTTTAAACACACACACACGCAGGCACTCATACATACACACACACACACACACACACACACACACACAGGCAGGCACTCACGCACTCATACACACACACGCGCACACGCAGGCAGGCACTCACGCACTCATTCACACACACACACACAGACAGAGGCAGGCACTCACGCACTCAGGCACACACATACACACACAGACAGGCACGCACGCACTCAGACACACACACAGACAGGTACTCACCTGCTTTCACTCCACACTCCTCCCCGCTCCCCGAAGCCTCTCCTCCTCCCAAAGCCTCCCCTCCCCATTGGCTCACAGCCACACCACGTGACGCGTCAACGCTAGGAAACACCATTCTCTTGTGTCTCCTAGCGGCTGACGCGCCACAGCGTGTAGTCAGCTGTGCCGCCAGGGGGGACCGGGACCGGCTCGCGAGGATTCCCCTGCTGGTGGGGAACTCGCGACATGGCCGCCCGCGCCAACGAGCGCAGCGGGACCGAGGCCTTAGCCGGGTTGGGGTAGGAGAGATCTGGATGGTCAGTAATACTTACCGAAGGTCGGTGTTGGAGAGTAATGGATCGTAGGAGCCACGGTCTGGATTGGAGAGAGGCAGATCATCGTGGTACTTAGCCGAGGTCAGTATTGGAGAGGTGCAGATCATCAAGGAGCTAGCCGGGGTCAGGATGGAGAGGTGCGGATGGTCGTACATAGCCACGGTCAGGAGAACAGAAGAGCAGAGTCTGGAGGAAAAGCTAAGGTCAGGAGCAAGAATCTGGAAGCACAACAAGACTGTGGAGGCAAGACAGAAGTGAACACTTCTCTCATAGGAAGGTTGATGCTCAGCCAATTTGCCAGTCTGGCAGCTGAGCATGTAAAGGGAGATTGTCCAATGAGAGAAGAGCATACTCAGTAATATGCCTGGCAGTGGTTGGTTGGAGAGAATCAGCACAGGTGTTTACTTAGGCAGAGGAATTAGCAACAGGTGTAGTATAAGCTCCGATAAGTCACTTTTAGACCGCAAAGTGCTCTTCGATCGTGATTTTTTGCTCAACCCGATGCACTAAGCAACGCAAACAGGCACTTTGCGGTCTAAAAATTACTTTTTTCAGGAATTTTTTCTAAGTCCAACTTTGCTCGATCGCAGCCCTGTTTGAGTGAAATTCTGTCCTTAAGCGGGATGCACTAAGCAACGCAACCTTAGCAAACGCGAAAGTTGCGTTGATTAGAACACGTCAGGTCAGAGTAGATGCAAAGAAATCTGGACTTAGAAAAAATTCTTGCTTTTTATTATTGCATGCGCAAAACCCATGCGCAAAACCCATACAGCAGGCTGGCGGGTGTCGCCAGATCACCAAGCGGGGATCCCCGCGGGAGTGTGGGGGTCCCTGCGGGAGTCCGGAGGTCCCCGCGGCCGTCCCGGGGCGCCCCCGCGGGAGTCCCGGGGTACCCACGGGCCTGCAGTACCAATGTTGCACCTCCAAAAATAAAAAAAAACAATTCTAACTAAATACACCCCCTAACACATACTATACAGTAATGGCCAAAATTACTATTATCCAAATATGGATAATAATGCATTTGGCCATTTTAAATAGATATAACATTCAATAAATACAGTCAAAACATATTACACTTACCTTTTACAGGCACCAACGATGAAGGCCGTCTTCATCCTCATCTTCATTCTGCCCATGCCCCTACGGTGCTGCAAAACATGCACAACAATTACAATAGCCAATGTAATGTCCCCTAAACCCTTAATCACCATAGCGGTTATTAACCGCTACAGTCATTAAGGGGTTAACCCACATACATACCCTCCCACACTAACCCCCCACCCCGTGAGGCCTAACCACCCCCACCCACTACCCACAAGGGAGGCCTAACCACATACCCTTGGGGCCAATACCCCCTCCCCCCACCCCCAGTACCCACAATAAAAACAATACACTGCCCCACAATAAACATCATTCTATTTATTAAATACATAACCCACCCCCTGTGCCCCCCCATAAATACATGATTTATTCTTTTACATACAGGGTTCATACCCCAGCCCCACGCGAGTCCCCGGCGGGCTGGCGGGTCACTTGACAGACCTACAGGGTACCAGCAACTTGTTTCACACAGGTTCTGGAGGCCTGTTGGTGGGTCCCACCAAGCGCCATGGCCCCCAGGTGGTCTCCTTGGGTCACCGTGGGCCACAATTGGGTCCCCACGGTAGGCCCGCGGATGTCTGGGAGCCCCGGGTCAGACCCACAGGTGTCTGCAGGGCCTCGGGTGGTTCTCACGGGGGTCTGGGAAACTCACGAGTGCTCACTATGGGTCCGCGGTGCCCCCACAGCTGTGGGACCACCGCTTTATCCCCGCACCTACGGGTCTGCGGTGCCCCCACGGATGTGGTACCACCGGTTCTTCACCGCAGACTACGGGTCCGCGGTGCCCCCACAGATGTGGGACTACTGCTTCATCCCCGCAGGTGTCACCCGTGGAACCACCAGCCTGGTACCCGTGAGATACCCGAGGAGACCGCAGTTGGTCTCCAGAGGTCTCACGCAGAACCAAGGAACCAACCCTGAATGTAAAATAAATTAACCTGGCCTATACATTCAATACATACATCCCCCTCAACCCCCCAACACCTACAGTACAATAATGTGCCAAATAACTATTATCCAGATATGGATAATATATTATTTGCCCATTATGAAACACATAAAACATCCACAAATCAAAACATGAATTTTTAATCTTAAAACCACCACATTGCATGTTAAAATAAATACAGCAGCCATTGCAAATATAAAAAAAAAAAAACTGCAGCTACACAAATGTCTATGAAATGTCACACAATTGCATTGAGTGTGTACATGATGCAATTAATCTGTGCATCATATAACACTATGCAAAATATATGTAACAATAAAATACACTATGAACAATGTCCCCTAACCACCAATGCCATCCTGAAAATCAATTAGAAACTAACCAACATCAATACAATTAGCATCAATCAATTAATCAATTTCCTCAAACAATTAAAATACAATATAAATCAATTCCCTATTCAATTGCTAAAGCCAAACCATTGCCAAAATAATTCTAATTTAAAGTAACCACCATCATTCTAATCTTACTACCATAAAGAAGCCTTTAGCTAAATACAAATTACATTATTCACAACAATGACAAAATAAAGATGCTAAATACATTATCCATACATGAAAAGAACCTAAACATGAGCCAGACGATCAATTATTATCCCTGTATGTCTATCCATACAGATAGATAAACATAACATACAGGGGCAATAATACAGCATAAAATACAATGCATTTACATACAAAATTCACATACAATACACCCATTCAGTGTCCATGAATGTATTATATACATAGATACATTAACGGGCATTAAATGGGAGTGAAAAACTAAAAGACATGAATGAAAAATCATAAAAACCTGTAAAAGTAAAAATATTAAACTTTTCTTTGTTTACTCACCATTAGATGTCCACTCACCGAAATCCAAGCGACCCGGAAGCACAGGAACCAATCCACAGGTAAGCCATAAAATAAAAAACCATAACAAATCCACGTCTGTGTCTTTTTCTTCTTTGGGGTCTTCTGGGGTCTTCTAGGGTCTTCTTCCATCTTCTTCCGTCTTCTTACGCCACGCCCTTCTTCTCTTCTTAGGAGGGGAAATGTTCCCTCCTCGGCGACCAGCTACAAAATGAGGCGACATATGCTTTTATAGGCCTATGACGTCACATTTTGGTCAAATGTTTCCCACGGTCCTGATTGGGCCGTGAAAAACATGTGATTTGGCGATGAAAAAAAAAATGATGACGTCATTTAAAGGCAATGAAAGCACAGCCAATCAGAATGGCTTTGCTTCAATTGCCTTTAAGATAATGTCATTAAAAGAAACATGGCCGGTCTCACATGGTACCGTAGCCAATCAGAGCGTGGGAACTCCAGCCCATCTCTGATTGGCTCTAGTAGACCATGTGACAGAGGCTTGGGGGACAACGGATGTGACGTCTTTGAAAGGCTGTCACATGGTACTAGAGCCAATCAGAGTTGGGATGTTTTTCCTACGCTCTGATTGGCTACCGTGTGTTGGGAGGGGGGTTGAGGGTGGTTAGGCCTCACGGGGTGGGTGGTTAGAGTTGGAGGGTATGTAGGCCTCCCGAGTTGTGGGTGAGGGTGGGTTAACCCCTTGTAATTGTTGTGCATGTTTTGCAGCACAGTAGGGGCATGGGCAGAATAAAGATGAGGATGAAGACGGCCTTCATCGTGGGTGCCGGTAAAACGTAAGTGTTAAATGTTTTGACTGTATTTATTGTAATTTATATGTATTTAAAATGGGCAAATGCATTATTATCCATATGTGGATAATAGTAATTTTGCCCATTACAGTACTGTATGTGTTAGGGGGCGGGGGGGATGTGTGTTGTTTATTTGGGGCAATTGTCCCCAATAAACATGCTAATATACCTTAACCCCTTCATTGCCTTAGCGGCTATCCGCTAAGGTAATGAAGCTGCATTAATGTATTTTTATTAATAGTGCGCGGGAGCAGGGGGTCCCCTGAACTGAACCACATTGATTTCTGCCTCAGAGACCCACTGCTTCCCGAGTTACAGGCCCCGGTTTGGGGCATCGGTGCCAGTGCGGACGCCATCTTTATAGAGCCCACGTCGCGTCTTGGACACTATTAAGATGGAGGTGGCACTGGCACCCGATGCCCCATGCCGGGCCTGTAACTTGGGAAGCAGGGGGTCTCTGAGGCAGAAATCAATGCGGTTCAGCTCAGGGGACCCCCTGCTCCTGCACACTATTATTTAAAATACATTAATGCTGCTTCATTACCATAGCGGATAGCCGCTACGGTAATGAATTACTGTTTATTGTTATGTATGTTTTAATACTAGTGTAGATGTGCAGGGGGTCTCCTGAGCTGAACCGCATTGGTTTCAGGTCCGAGGACCCCCTACTTCAGGAGATACAGGCCCCTTTATGGGGTGCCGGTATCCCCTGCAGAATGTAAATAACCCGGTCACGTGACGCGGGAGCTTTAAACTGCAGGGGATACGGGCACCCCATAACGGGGCCTGTAACTCCTGAAGTAGGGAGTCCTCGGACCTGAAACCAATGCGTTTCAACTTGGGAGACCCCCTGCTCATGTACACTATTATTAAAATGTATTTATTTAGTGTACGATCGCCTGTAACAGTCTTGCATGGAGATAGAAAATCTCCATGCAAATGTTACATGCGGTTTTTTTTTCTATCAGCTAGCGAACTGAAAGGTTCAGAACTCTAGCAGGGGGAAAAAAAGCAACTCATACGCTGTGGCTGTTTTGAGCTATTTTGAGCAGGTACGTTAAAAAATGGCCTCAAGGCCTTAGTGCATCGCGTCCCCGGCTTCACTTTTTAACGAACCTGCTTTTTGGTCAAATCAAAACGCAAAGCCACTGAGCTTAGTGCATAGCCCCCTATATCCTTGAAGGATACAGTTTTTTTCCAGTTCTCCTACTTGTATCTTATTCTTCCTTTTTCTTTTGACATTTTCATAGTGGGGTCGAACATCTAATTAATCAGGTTGATTATGGGATATTATAGTTCTTCTGAAGGTTACAAACAGTGAGTGAATATTCTAAATGGTTTAATATGCATTCTTTTTGGACTATATGCCCATAAGTTTAATGAACAAATCCTTATATAATGTAAGCTAGTCCCCATATTTTTAAACTTTCTTATTTTGTATATTGTACGTCCCTTATCATCCATGCATGTGTTGCTCCTATCACAAGATAACAATATATTGATATCTTCCTTTCTTGACCACTTTCTATAGAGAAAACGACACACAGAGTTCTCTACACATGACCACAGGAAGGGCTACACACATCTTGCTGGTGTTGGAAGTTACAGTAGGAAGAGCCTTGAACCTTGTACTGAAATACATAAAAACTCAGTAAAAATAATGACCACCTCAGGGTTTATCTAAAGGATTATACTAAATGTTACATCTGCAAAATTTTAACATTTATTGTAAGGCCTGATTACTCAGATACTCTAATAGACAAACATGTTAGTGATTTTATTATCATTTTATATGGAAAGATGTACAGCTGCAGCCGCCTTTATCCTAATGCGGCCGTAGCCGCGTCGCTCTGACAAGACGCGGCCAGATGCGGCCAGATGCGGTCTGTTTTCTTTTTTTCCGTAGTGGTTTTCGGTATGTTAGCGCTCGGATTTTTAGCACTGTCTGCTATACTGCAATACTGTCTAAAAACACAGGTGGGCGTTTGCGAGCTGTTGTCTTAAAAGTCTAATAGCAATTCAACCTACAGTACAGCCGTACATTCTCTGCAAGTCTGTGTGCGCGCGAAGTACTGTACTGTAATTGTAAAATGAAACGCATAGGCGTGTTACAGTATCACATTTTCAGCGCATACGGTGCTCTCCCTCTCGCCCCGCACACACACAAGGCTAAAGTGCTATTTCAACTTCTTATCTACTTCTTATCTACAGTACACATCTCCGAGTGTGGCATGGATGGGATGAATGGGACCTTAAACCTTCCATCACCAAGCGCACCCCCTCCATCAGAAGAATATGTGTTCATGTATGCCATTGACGAGGATGACATGACAACCCCGTCAAGACCACACCAGGAGACAACACAGACAAGGTGACGAAGACAGGAGGAAAGCATCCTCCCAGACAACCTACCCTTGCCCTCCGCCACAAGCACACCCGCTCCCAGAATCCCACCCACATACGCTTGCATTGAGACGGTGCCCGACATCATCTTGCGCGACCTGTCCCAGCCAGTCAGGGAGAAGTATAGGTTTGCAAGTGGTGGTGTAGCCCAGAAGCATGCCATGTACATTTTCAAGCACCACGTGCCCTACGCGGTGTACTGCGGGTGGGCCCACAATGTAAACTATGAAGGGAATTGTGCCAAAAAGGCTTTTCCCGAAAATTTAAGAAAGACTAATGTGGAGGAGATTGTGGCGCTATTTTACAATTAGCGATCATTTAATGAAAATTGTGAGAGACTACATAAATGGCATTTTGCGGCATACAAGGCATCGTCCCTGGAAGGACGATCTGCTGGGGATCGAATTCGCTGCGTGATTGGATTGTATTCATACTGTCAATGTTTTTACTTACACCATACACCTGTAAATGTTTTCACTTGCTGTAACTGTACTTCAATAAAAATTGCTGCTTGTTTTAAATTGTATTCTTAAAAGTTTTTACTTACAGTACACCATGAATGTTTTTTTACTTACTTCACCAATAAAAAAAATGCTGCTTGTTTTAAATTGTATTTTTCAATGTTTTCAGTTGCTGTACTTCAATTAAAAAAATGCTGCTGGTTTTAAATTGTATTCTTAAATGTTTTTACTTACCGTACACCATGAATGTATTTCTACTTACTCCACCAATAAAAAAAATGCTGCTTGTTTTAAATTGTAATGGTTTCATTGTGTCTCCTTGGGGGGTGGGGGGTGTTTAACTGTACTGTCGAAGTGTGTGCAGGATTACTGTACAGTAGTCACTTTAGTAAACACAATAATTTTGCGTTTCAATGAGGCATGAGGCATACTGTACAGTACTGTACTGTATACTGTAGGCATGCGTATTACATCAAAACAGTATTAAAACGCATTATTACTATT
Organism: Ascaphus truei; assembly: GCF_040206685.1. Taxonomy (NCBI): domain Eukaryota; kingdom Metazoa; phylum Chordata; class Amphibia; order Anura; family Ascaphidae; genus Ascaphus; species Ascaphus truei. Next base: position 49,629,572 of record NC_134483.1, on the reverse strand, counting down.
AGTATTATTATTAGAACACACAATGTAATACATGTACAGAATAAATGCATACTTTTTATTTTTGGAGTTTATTATACAGTACAGTACAGTATGTAAAAAAGTATTGTATACTTTATGAAAAAACAGCATACTGATTCAGGTTTCATAAAGCTCACAGTTATTCTATCCTAATCAATAAAAATGGCACTGATTCAGATTCAGCATGATGACAAAATTTATTTTCTGAGGAAGAAAAATAAAAGTATTACTGTAATGGCTGGTTCAAATTAGTATGACCACTGAAGAAGTTCCCGCAGTCTCCTCGGTCAGTCACAACAATAATTTTCTCGGGGGAGTCTCTTGTTCACATACACACATGTGCCTAGATGTGATGAGACGCATATGCGTTTCAACAAGCTTCCAATGCACATGCGCCTAGCTGTCCACCAATTGTTCAGTATCTACTGTAGAAGCTGCTGAGCCAATGATATTGCTGGACTACATTTTGGCGAATTGTGACTAAAAGAACTAAATAACCATAAGCAAAGCGATTGATTACAGGAGAATCGCTTTACTGTGCATTGATGTTGATATGGTAAAAAAAAGAATTACAAACGGCAGTTGTAACTCCGGGTGCAGGAGCAAAACGAAAAAAACGCGGATCGATGCATAACTTTTCCTTTATCGCACGCTTCCACACATGAGCATCTGGTGAAAATTTGTAAAAGTCATAATTTTCGATAAAATATTGATAAATTTGACCAACTGTGGCCATCTTATCATCTGCTGAACTAATTGCTGACCTTATTAAATAAGCGTACGTTATGTTGGGCTTTTTGAACACGGACTGCAGTGGTGTACTCATCTCTGGACCTCTCTGGACAATGGAATAGAACACCAGACACTTTGCATTAAGTTTTTAATATGAAACGCCTAAATAGATACAGTGTTGTAACTTCTTCAGTACCAAGGTCAATTCACAAAGGACCACTGTGGTATTTTTTAAACACCTGCAAGTCGACAAATTACTGAAGTGCATGCGCATACAGTAGGTTAGAATTCATTACAATTCATGAATATCTGCCACCTGGCGGATACGCGAAGAATTGCAACCAATTAAATCCGAACCATTCTCATTAATCAGATCAAGCGCGGGTGACGCCGGCATGATTGCGACATGAATACGGCATGAATGTCGCATGAACGCCGCATGAACGCGGCAAAGCGCGTGGCATTCAGAAAAAGTCACCGGAAAATATCCGAGAAGTGTTAAAATAAAAGCGGCCGTGGCTGTAGCAAATTTCTCCTGCTAACTTGTTTTTTTATTTTTTATTTAAGTAAATATCTATTGTAACAAGCATATTTAACCAGATGGCCTTTGAAAGCAAACCATTTCTTTCATTTTTGAGGTATTTTATTAGTCATAGTGCTGTCATTTTTCTCAGAATGTTATAACGATACAAAATGTCAGAGTAGTAATGAAAAAATGCACTTGAGGAAAATATTTTTTTGTAAGAGGAGGAAAACATGTGGTGGACAGGTACTGGAGCAGTAAATACTATTATTAATACTGTGAAACAATTCAAATTGCTTGCCATGATTTTAGAATGCCAATAACATTAACGTTTTTAAATAGTTTAGCTCCGCAATTGACTTACTATCTAAAAAGACAAACAAACAACAGTAACAGGAGGCACACATAAGATCTACAAACTATGTACATTGGATCTATATTTTTGAGTTTGGAAAATGCTTGTTTGCATTTCATTGTTATTGGGGAGTAGAGTTGGCGAATCTGCCCAAATTAGTTTCCCTGAATGTCTTGCATTTTCCCCCCAAAATCCGTTTTGAGTGTGTAAAATCTGCAGCCATATTTGGTTGGTTTCAATCCGCGTGAATTTATCATAATCCACAGTTGGATACAATCCGTTGACCGCTTTGTTGAATCCAATCCGCAGAATCAGCAATCTGTTTGGCGGATTCTTAAGAATCCGCCAATGGATTGCTGAATCCATGGATTGGATTCTGAAAAATCTGTCCACGGGTTGTTGAATACCACGGAGTGTATTGGTAATAATAATAAAATATCCGCAAAACTTGAATCACCCTTTTTGAGATTGATCTGCTGAAATCCGCAGAGATCTGTTGACGAAAAGGAATCGGCTGACCCGCTGTGGATCCAAATCCACCCACAAAATTTGCCTACATAAATATCTGTATTCTGTGGCCAAAACTGGATAAAGTAAGGGCATGGTGCCTTATGCATAAACCCAAAGCAATCGTTCTCACAGAAACATGGCTAATTCCTAAAACCCCTAATGCAAATATTGCCATTCAGGGATTCTCCATTTCTAGGAAAGATAGGTAAAAAAGAGGAGGAGGGGTGTTACATTATATTAAAGGCAACTTACAATTTTCGCTCCTAAATTGTCCCCCAAGCCTCTTTTGAAGTCCTAGTTGACAAAAATCTGCCTCTACTTTTTTAAGCCTGTCTTGATTGCTGGCATCTACTGCCCCACTAAAGCCCTACTACAATCCCTGATTTACATCACTCAGTTTCTTGGCTCAATTTCCTCTCAACGGTAAGTGTGAGCTGGTAGTTCTTGGTGATTTCAACCGCAACTGTTTTGACCCTTAATACAACAAAATCCAGACACAACTCATGTCACTATACCTAACCCAGCTAATATCCCAACCCACACGCACAAACCTAAAATCTCACAACCATTCCTTGCTAGACTGGATTCTATACTCTGGTCCCAACAGAATTCAATCCTCTGGCATCCTACCTGACATTTTTAGTGATCATGCAATAGTGTACTTTGTAGGGAAAATCAGACCACCCCAATCAAACCCTAAAGTTCTCCTCACTAGAAAATGTAGAAAAATTAACCCACAGCAGTTTCTGACTGATCTTATCAACTGCTCTTTGTACAGAATCGACTTGATAGCTGACCCCGATTCTGTGCTCAATTATTTCCAATCAGAGTTCTTAAAACTCTGTGATTCCCATGCTCCTCTACACAGAATAAGAGTACAGGGGGCCCACCTTCCGTGGGTTACAACTGACCTTACAGCTCTCTCCCATTTCGGGGATGCCTTGTGGAAAAGTTACAACGTAACTGGCACTACCAAGGATCTTAATAACTTCAGATGCCTGTGGAATACCTGCACAAGGAAAACAAGACACTCAAAAGCCCAATAATACACCGACAATCTTCACCACAATACATCAAATCGAGATAACTTCTGGAAGGTTATGAACAATATATTCCAGCCTTCTAGCCAACAACAACCATTTAATTAGATTAAGGATGATATTTCTTTGACAATCCCACTGACATTGCAAACGCATTCAATGAATATTTTGTGGGGTGTGCTACTTCCCTGTTAACAAAACTTATCCTGAACCAGTGTTCGTGCTAGCACTTTTTGTATGCCTTCTCTTCTACATGCACCTTGAGAAAGAGCTATCAGCTCGAAACGCATTGGTGGGGGCCCGAGGGCTCAGTTTTTGTATTTTGCACTGATACATTAAACATTTTTTACCTGGGTCCCACTCTCCATAACAGTTTATTTACTACCAGCTGTGCTCATCTCTCCTTTCTTTGGAGGTTCTCTTCTACAGTATATTACCATTTTTGTTTTTCTTCTTTCCCCAATCTTTGCAGTTTTATTCTTTCCCTTTTAACATAAAGGATATAGTATATTTTCTGTGATATCATCCGATTCTACCGCAAAGATTTGAAAATCCCTCTGTCTGCGGCTACAAATTCTATATCATCAACTAGAAAATATAAGTGCATTGGGGAACAATAATATCTTTGTCACGGGAGACCAGGTTTATCTACACCTTTTTATACCGGAATCATTGATTAAGCAAAGCAGGAGGTAAAATAAATAGTAATTTATTTCAGGAAAGACATACACACAATGTAACACAGTTTACATGGTTAACACATTTGCTGGGAATGGGGCTAACAAATAAATCTATCCTTTAAACGAAATTCACAAAAATGGCCTATGTAGGAGCCCTTTCCAATGACCGGTGGGTACTCACGAAAGTCCTGGAACTGATTTCGGCATGCAATGCCAGACGCGACCGCTACGTTCTTCAGAAGTGGGATTTAAAAGACTTCTTTAGTCAAACTCTTTGATGCCGGCTAGAATCTATTCAGTACAGAGCACCTTTGAATTTGCCGCTGTTGGTTTGGCGCTTGGAATCTGACCTTCTCATTGGCTGCAAGGTTTCTTATGGGTTTTTGGGTCCTATTCACAAACCTCTACAGCCTATCAGAGCGTGGGAATTCCTATGCCAGCCAATCACTGATTTGCTGGTATTGTAAAGTCTTGTGGGTTCCTTTTCTCAGTCTGTCAAGGGGCATGCACCAACCTGGCACCTCTGCCTCTTTGCATGCTGAGCCCACCCACTGTCCAGGCTCCACAGAGTCTGGGCTCTGGCAAATGGTGGCCGAATAGCCCTGTGTTAGCCCAGGATGTGGGTACTCAAGCAGAACTGCAGTACCCCTCCTGTTCTAACACCTTGGCATCCCTGAGGCTTTCAAGTCAGGACTCCGCACAGACCAATAAGCACCAAGCGTGGTAGCTATTTGGTCTCTTGGAATCCATGACTTGAAAATCCCACAGTTCATTCACAGGTTATCAGTACATATAAACAGCTATAGATAGGAACCTCGCTCTGACCCCTTGGTGGTTGAGGCGTGCTGCCTAGGGAGTGAATCAATGGAAGATAACGGGTGTATCTAGAGAGGTACACAGAAAGAGTCCCTTTGTAGGCGCACCGCAGACCTTTATAGAATAAAAGTGGTCAGGGGAAAAAAGTAAAGGTGTGTATAACGAATGGTGTAATTCTTTATTTTTATTAAGTTCAGTGAAAGTGTAATTAAAACAGTATACGTTCTCGTACTTAATTGAGTATACTGTGTTAAAAAATAGACTCTAGAAGGTCTATATGGTCTACCATACGCCCCCTGTAGCTTATGAATAGAAGATAGTTTTGCTCGTTTAGAGACTGTTATAGATCACTTTAATAGCCTGTGTGTTATTGCTGCATCTCCGCCTGTAGTTGCGTCTTTGGGTGGGGCAGATACTAATGTAGATTGTCGTTTGCTCGGTGTCTGGCTTGCTGTGGTGAGTTACACACAGTAGCCGAGTGATATCAGAGTATACAGATGATTGTTTGTTTATCCCCCGTTTAGACAGGTCAGACCTGTTGGGATTGCTGTAGGAGACCTACACACTCAGCACACGCGTAATCTGTTTATGCCATCATGCTCAATGTGTGTATACAGTGTTGAGGCTAATTTCCGTGCCACTCGTATAGGTAGGTATGGCTAGTCCCTGTTGTGCCAGGTATTGTCACAGGATATCCCTGTGTGAGCGGGCTGGGCCCACCCAGGAAGAAGTCGCAAGCAAGCGACGAAACATGCAGCATGTCGGGTCTTTTGCCGACAGATTCTACCTAAACCTCCTGCAGCTGTACTGAGCACTGCTCAAACGTTCACTTTCCTGCTGCAAAAAAACTTATATAACTCACGATATGCATCTCCGTTTCCTAAGTTGATACACCCATTTAAAGAGGTGTTAGCACTGCCACAGGGGGTTAAGGTAAACCTGCCATCCTACACTGGGTTCCTAGTGTAATGAGGGGTCACTAGTGTAAGGAAGGGTGCCCAGATACATGCCCAGATACCCTACACCTAGTATAGGGGTTCAGGGGGTTCTCCAGCTAAGTGATTAAACTAAGAGGGATTGCTTGTGTGGAAAAGTTTAAAAGTTATTTTTCTAAAGTGTGCCAAGTATGAGGCTATTAAGTTCAGTGAAAGTGTAATTAAAACAGTATACGTTCTCGTACTTAGTTGAGTATACTGTGTTAAAAATTAGCCTCAACACTGTATACACACAATGAGCATGATGGCATAAACAGATTATGCGTGTGCTGAGTGTGTAGGTCTCCTACAGCAATCCCAACAGGTCTGACCTGTCTAAACGGGGGATAAACAAACAATTATCTGTATACTCTGATATCACTCGGCTACTGTGTGTAACTCACCACAGCAAGCCAGACACCGAGCAAACGACAATCTACATTAGTATCTGCCCCACCATAAGACGCAACTACAGGCGGAGATGCAGCAATAACACACAGGCTATTAAAGTGATCTATAACAGTCTCTAAACGAGCAAAACTATCTTCTATTCATAAGCTACAGGGGGCGTATGGTAGAACATATAGACCTTCTAGAGTCTATTTTTTAACACAGTATACTCAACTAAGTACGAGAACGTATACTGTTTTAATTACACTTTCATTGAACTTAATAAAAATAAAGAATTACATCATTCGTTTTACACACCTTTACTTTTTTCCCCGACCACTTTTATTCTATAAAGGTCTGCGGTGCGCCTACAAAGGGACTCTTTCTGTGTACCTCTCTAGATACACCCGTTATTATCAGTACATATACCTAGAAAATATAACTCTTTAATAAAATATACTGTGTCCTGTCTTCTGTGTGGTAAAGATGTACAAGTCCCTATTCTGGTGTCAGGGATGAAGTGAGTGTATATATTGCCTACACTCAATAGCCTCATACTTGGCACACTTTAGAAAAATAACTTTTAAACTTTTCCACACAAGCAATCCCTCTTAGTTTAATCACTTAGCTGGAGAACCCCCTGAACCCCTATACTAGGTGTAGGGTATCTGGGCATGTATCTGGGCACCCTTCCTTACACTAGTGACCCCTCATTACACTAGGAGCCCAGTATAGGATGGCAGCTTTACCTTAACCCCTTCATGCCCGTTTACCTTGTCTGGAACATGCTGCCGCAGGAATCTTGGCGGTGAGTCGTAATAGCGTTTTCAGAGTCAGAGTTTGCCCGGAGCAATGTGCTTGGCTGTATCTGAGAATCTCACTCGATTCCCGGATCTAACTCCTGGGGTATCCCATAACTCTGGAACCCCGATACATAGACACATTCTGTAAAGACTTCTCCGGCAAACCCACTCTTAAACTTAAGCCCAGAAATCTCCCGATCCCAGCATCCTAAGAAAGGCAAAACACACATAAATCTTTAATGTCACATAATTTGCACACAGTCACAGTAATGCATTTGGGAGATCTGGGTCCAAGAGCTGACACTCTAGGACCCCAACATACGGATCAGGGGTAACCAAGTGAGCTGAACCTTTATTAGTGAGCCTGGTTAACTCCTTCACCGTCACAATCTTCTATGCAAAAAAAAAACAGAACAAGGAGAAATCATTGTTTAAACCCAATGACTTTCAGGTCTGTATCTTGTAAATTTAAAATGTCCTTTTTCAAGGGGAGATAAGAGCTGCATCTAGTCAAAAGCAATTAAAGGACAATATTACAAGAGTTTCTGTTTGCTGATTACTGTGTATATTTAGAACAACTACATCCAAAGTATGCAGATCCCATCCTCACAGTTAAAGGTGTATTTCCTCACGGCTTATTTTGAAAGTGAGCTTTATGCAATGTCATTTAAAGCAGGTTACTTTATTTATTTTTGTCTGAACCTTTTTATTTAATCTGTCTAAAAAATCAGTTAGCAGGAAAAAAAACATAGATGCAAAAACAAACACTCTATTGAAGAGTATTGTGAAGAAATCTTAAAATAATGAATAATACAAAGGGAACTGTCCCTTTAACAACATATACTTATGGAAGCTTGCTGCATAGGATACATATAGTACAGTAGTACTTTCCAGCAATGCACTGTTGGACAAGCACCTAGCAACAACCAGGTTAACATTCAGCATCTGGAGGAGGTGTGGATCTGTGTCAGTACTAAGATCCAAATGTTCAATTCATTCAATAGCAGTGATACATGGGTGCTATATTAAAGCCACATCCAACTGCTGGAGTGTTTCCACCTTCACTGCATATGATCTATCCATAATCATTAAGTGGCATGACAGCATCCCTTTAAACTGAAGTGTTTGAGATGTGCCCAACAGCAGGCATTGAGAGCATTCAAAACGAGCCAGTTTCATGAACGTGTACAAGAGTTTCAGACATTTCAGCTCATGTGATGTATAGGTGATCTACATGAAAGATTCCCAAATATGCAACGGAGCTTGGAAATACTTGTCCAGTGGGTGGTCAATTTTCAACAACACCTTGAAATACGACCTTACATCGTGCAACACAGACATCAAAACTTGCGGAAATGCTGCAGTGGACAAACAAACAAAGATGTCTGTGCCATTCGAATCCTTACTGTACATACAAAATGTACTCTACAGTAAGCAAACTCTATGTTACCATATGCGCTGACATGTAATCGTAGTACTGTATATCTGTTTCTTACCAAAACGCTGCATAGAATGTATGTATGTATAATTTTATTTATAGAGTGCCAACAATGTACATAGCGCTTTACAACATAACAATTATAAACTCTTTGGCAGTGTCTCCAATATATTTTTTAAAAATATTATTATTATTATATTCAATTTCTATGTACAGTATAGTACTGTAAGTAGCACTTTGCTTGTCTGGAAATTACTAAAGAACAATACAAAAAGGCTGTATTTCATTTTGTGCAACACGGAGTACAAAAGCACTGCTATATTTTAATAGAACAATACGAATAATAATAAAGTGAGATTACCAAATATGGAAAAACTCACATGATGCACATGTGCCCAGGTTTCAGGCGGTCAGTCTGACCGTTAAGCAGCAATGTCCCATGAGCCATTTTAACATTGATATTGAATATAAAGATTTTTGCGACAATACATTTTACAATAACTGTTATAATTAATTACGTGAGAATTATCTCACATTTAAATTATTTTGTTATTTTAAAGATTTTACAACATCTTTTCTAATTAATTAATGTGAGAATTAACATACATTTAAATATTTTTTCTATTTGAAAGATTTTACATCTTTTCTAATTAATTAATGTGAGAATTAACATACATTTAAATTATTTTGCTATTTTAAAGATAACGTGTAAGTTGATTAGTTTCTTTTGGGAATCATATTGTATAAAATACGTATTGTCTTAGAAGCTTTGATTTAAAGCGTATTTATAGCTAAATAATAATAGACCACAAAGGCAGGAGAGGTCTGCAGAGATGGGATACTCCACGTAACTCATTTGTGCCTCATATCCTTATGTCCGATATCATTGAAAAAGCTATTTATGTTTTTTATGAATGGGGATATGGGGATGGTGGGGTGCTGGATGGAGGGGAGAGAGGGAGAAGGCTTCCAAATTAGTTGTGTCTCTAGTTGTGTATATACGGTATATCCCTTCAAACATCCCTCCCAATAAATTAGGGTGATATGCCTGTGCTAGAAAAATAACACACATGAGGTACCCTGGGAGATATGCTAATAGCTATACACATTCCACACTTCCTAAAGCTATTTCCATATCAAATATATTTTGTTGATAAACCTAAGGCACCTAATGATTGTAATGGGTACTGGTGTCAGACCCAACAGGACTAGAACACACAACCAATGCTTTTCTAGTTTAAGACATGTTGCCTTTGAGCAATCCTTTGTCAGATAAACCTGCTGTTGTTTTTAAAAGAGCTATCAATTTAAAAAACAAAACAAATTGTCTTTGTCCCCATGTTTGGAAACAAATAAAAATCCCAGCACTAGTCAGACCCTTAGGATGCTACAGATGTGATAAAAAAACAAATACACTGTATGTGCATTTATAAATAATGAAGCTAAAAAATGTTCATCTCATTTAAATAATCCTACCTTTCCAATTAAACGCTGTATAATTGTTTCCTTTATGTAGGTTGTTTATCTGATGCAATATAAATGTGAGGTTTAATACACGGGTCAAACTAAAAGAGGGCTTGTTAGAACTCAAAATTTGTATTTCAGAATGCTAATCCTGTCCAAAGTGTTTCCAAGCATTTTATTACGGCCTTTGCCATAATAAAGAGGCCATGCATACAGATATAGCCAACATTATTACACCCATTGACACGTCAATGTTATAAAAAAAGTGTTAAATTATATTTACATCACTGTGACAGGGTAAATAAAAGCCACCAGCTATATGCCTGGCAGACATATGTTTAGTCTGCAGTGCAGCAGTGATGAGGTTAACTTCAGCTGGGAAGCTCATGGCAATTAGTTGAATCCCAGCTGCCTAATCAAGGTGTGTTAAAAACCACAGGATGTGCACACATGCAGCGTAGCTGGTCAGGAGAGGAACTCCTCCCACAGGAGGCAGGAAACGGTGCACAGCCGTAGAGAAACGGAGGACGGCTTCAGATGGTGACTAAAAAGACTTTATTGTAACAGAGTATACAGCTGACGGATCCTCTGACACGTTTCAGCCCTCAGGCCTTTGTCAAATGTCTGAGGGCTGAAACGCGTCAGAGGATCCGTCAGCTGTATACTCTGTTACAATAAAGTCTTTTTAGTCACCATCTGAAGCCGTCCTCCGTTTCTCTACGGCTGTGCACCGTTTCCTGCCTCCTGTGGGAGGAGTTCCTGTCTTGCTTAACTCTCCGGATTGCACGCCGGGTTGCTGTGTGTTATTCCTGATTACGTCATCACCACCGGTCATGTGACCGCCCCGTGCGACGCCACAGTTGCTAGAGGGTTGGCGGTGCCACGATTAGCAGAAGGATCAATGAGGCTCGGCATCGCAAACTTCAAAACCGTGAGTCCCTCTAACTCAATACTTTTTGTGCTCATAGCAGAGCCAGTTGCTGGGAGAGACTTTACATCATTTATTTGGAAGTTTTGCCGTGACCTACTTTATATTCTATGAACTATCTACACTCAGTGACTATTTGCTTCTGGAGCACCTGGTGGGTTAACCTTTCTTTACCCGTGTTTCACAGTAGCTGGTCAGGAGACAGGAGTGAGTTACTGAAGAGATTACTGATATAAGGGCTGTTTGCAAAGTACATTTTTGTATGAACTGTTGTGTCCGGCATGCTGAAGAAAATCTGCTTTGTTTGCATGCTGAAGAGAACCGGCTTTGTTTGCCATGCTGAAGATAAGCTATTTTGTTTTGTCTGCTGAAGAAAAGCTATTTTGTTTTGTGTGCTGTATATTTTTTTAAGGCTAAAATAAATAAGCCTTGTCAAGAGACCCCGCGTGTGTAGTTGCATGTACACTGCAACATATGGTGTCAGAAGTGCCGGGATTTTGAAAGGCTCCTGCAGTAAAAGGGCCACACACACACAAGAATGAGAAAAATTGAAGAATTTTTAAAACAGTTTCTGTGCCAGCAGGCCCAACTACAAGCAGAGAGAGATGAAAGACTATTGCAGCAGCAGGCAGCACAGGATGAGCGGATGGCCAGACTGCTGACCCAATTCCAGGGGTCTGCCAGTCCAGAACCTGCAAACAAACCCCCAATACTCCTGAGGAAAATGGCTCCGAACAAGGATCCAGAGGCTTTTTTACTGACATTTGAAAGGGTTGCCGAAGCTCAGGGCTGGGCTGCAGATCACTGGGCAACTGCTTTGGCCCCGCTCCTCATAGGAGAAGCCCAGGCCTCATATCAGGGCCTCCCTGCAGATCAGGCAATGGACTACCGACAAGTGAAAGCCGCCATACTGGATCGCTTAGGTCTGACCCCAGAGACCTACCAGCAGCAGTTCCGGAACATGAAGTACACCGCTAAGATGAGACCCCGGGTCCTCGCTCAGTGGTTATTGGACTTGTGTATGCGCTGGATACAACCTGAGGAGTGCACCAAGGAGACAATTCTTGAGCAGGTGATTTTGGAACAATTCCTACAAATCATACCCCCTTCCGCATGCTCGTGGGTAAAACGCCACGTGGCTGAAACCCTAGCTTTGGCGGTCCGACTCGTGGAGAACTTCCTTGGGGCTGAGGAACAGGCGAGTGTCCTAGACCCGACAGATCCAACTCCACCGGCACCTGCGGACATCCAAAGAGGGAGGTCGGATCAACGGGGAACCTACGGCCCATCCACGCGCAACCACCAAGTCCAACGGAAGGAGCAGTCGTTCCAGCAAGGGTGGAGTCCAAGTGCTGGTCCTCGCCGAGACCCTCATCTCCTTCCTGATGTCGGCTCAATGCAAAATGAGAGGAACTTCCGAGGACGTCGCCCACAAGACCCACCATATGACTGGTCTCCAGTATCCGGTTCAGCAGAGCGCTATCCACGGCTCCCTCCTGCGAGGGAACCCTCTCCATGTTCCGCCTGCGGAGAACAAGGCCACCAGCAGGTAGACTGTGCACAGATGGATTGTTCCTTCAGCAGGACCGTCGCCTCGGCCTTCACTGGAGAAAGTTACAAGCCCTGGCTACTTCCAGCCCAGGTTGGGAAAAAAAATGTCCAGGCCCTTGTAGATATGGGCTCTGGAAAACTCTGGTCTTCTAGGAAATGTTACCGCCTAACGTGTGTTCTTTTGACTCCCCATGGAGTATATATTGTATACACAGCGATGTAAAGCGGTATCCGATGGCCAAAATCCGGCTACAGGTAAAAGGCCAGGACGCCTACGTTGAAGTAGGAGTCGCTCCTTGGCTCCCTGCCCCCGTTGTGCTCGGCCGGGACTGGCCTTTCTTTTTTGACCTAATGGCTCCAGTCTCTCACAAGGAGCCTTATTCTATGGCTCAGGAGAACCCTGGCAAACTGTTCCCCTTCTCGGCAGACCTTTTTCCCAGTAGACACCGGGTTCAAAAGACTCAGAAGCAAAGACGCTCTGACAAACAGGACTGGTTGCAGAAATCTGGGTCTCAAGGTGACCATTCTAGTAGCCAGAAGTCACAAGTGATGGCTGGGGGTGGCAGGAGGGAGGGGGATATCGGCCCTGGAGATTTAACAGACCTATACCTCCCTGATTTTTGCCAGATGCAAAGGGAAGACCCAGTCCTTGCTAGACAGTATGATAAGGTGGTAAAAATTGATGAGCAGATTTTGAATGCACAGGGGGTGATAGTATTCCCCCATTTTAAGTTATCAAATGATATCCTATATAGGGTGAATAGGCAGACACAAACAGGGGAGGTCACCAGACAGATATTGGTTCCCAATGCGTTTGTTAAATCTGCGTTCACTCTAGCCCATACTGTCCCTTGGGGTGGTCACCTGGGTAGGGATAAAACATTGGACCGTATTTCGTCCCGTTTCTATTGGCCAGGGATACATAGTGATATTGCTAAGTTATGTGCGGCATGTCCGGAGTGCCAGCTAGCGAGTCCGAAGGGACAAAAACCAGCCCCTTTGGTCCCTCTACCCCTGGTGTCAGTTCCCTTTGAGAGGATTGGGTTAGACTTGGTAGGACCTCTAGAACCTTCTGCGAAAGGACACAGGTTTATTCTTGTAATAGTTGACTATGCAACATGATATCCTGAGGCGTTCCCCCTGAGAACAGCAACGGCGAAGCAAGTAGCCAATAAGTTGTTGGAGATGTTCTCATGAGTTGGACTTCCCCATATTTATGTTGACAGACAAAGGTACAAATTTTATGGCTAAACTGATGCAGGATGTCTTAAAATTACTAGAGGTCAAGTCTGTTCGGACATCGGTCTACCATCCACAGACTGACGGATTTGTGGAAAGATTTAACCGAACTCTAAAAGGGATGCTGAGGAAATTTGTAGATTCAGAGAAGAGAGCCTGGGATGAACTTCTCCCTTTTCTGCTGTTTGCAGTGCGGGAAATTCCCTAGGCCTCCACGGGATTCTCTCCATTTGAATTGCTCTATGCGCCAACCCCGGGGTATCCTAGACCTCCTAAAGGAGTCCTAGAGGAACAGCGGTCCCCTTCTAAGAATACCCTGCAATATGTACTAGACTTAGGAAGCACCTAGATATGGTCGGCCATTTTGCTAGGGAGAATCTAAGTTCAGCCCAGGACAGTCAGGAGAGACATTACAATCAAAATGCTCGTATGAGAGTGTTTCACCCGGGAGACCAGGTGATGTTATTATTACCCAGTTGCGAGAGAAAACTCCTGGCCAAATGGCAGGGCCCATTCGAAGTACTGCGCCGCACGGGTGATGTGGATTAGGAGATCGCTCAACCAGGGTCCAGGAAGGGTAGACAAATTTACCATGTGAACTTGCTGAAACCCTGGAAGATGCAGCGGTCTCTATTCCTCCACCCGGTGGAGGAGGAAATGGACTTGGGTCCTCAGCCCCCATGGAAGAACATCGTGGGTGATGATAAAATCCCAATGGGTAAACAGTTGTCCTCTGAACAAAAAGGGGACTTGTTAGCAATAATTACACAATTCCATGATGTTTTTTCTGATTTACCAGGGCAAACTAACTTAATTTCACATGCGATCGAGACAGCACCTGGGGTAAAAGGACGATCCCGTCCTTATAGGTTGCCTGAAAGTCGTAGGGCCCTGGTAGAGAAGGAGGTACAAGAAATTTTACACTTAGGAGTGATTGAGGAATCATGCAGTGAGTGGTGTAGTCCACTAGTTATGTCCCTAAACCCAATGGGAAGGTATGATTTTGTGTGGACCTCCGAAAGGTCACTGCGGTATCCAAGTTTGATGCATATCCGATGCCAAGGGTGGACAAATTAATTGACGCCCTTGGTAACGCAGAAAATATATCCACGCTGGACTTAACAAAAGTATACTGGCAAATACCCTTAGAGGAAAAGTCCAAGTGCAAAACAGCCTTTTCCACTCCCATGGGTTTATACCAGTTTGTGACAATGCCATTTGGACTGCATGGAGCCCCAGCCACATTTCAGAGACTCAAGGATAAGGTGCTGGGTCCCCATAAGACTTATGCCACAGCCTACCCAGATGACATTGTCATTTATAGTATATACTGGCGGGCCCATCTAAATAGGCTGAAAGCAGTCCTCAAATCTCTAAGAGAGGCAGGGCTCACAGCAAACCCTAAGAAATGTGCCTTGGGTAAGGCGGAAATGAAATATTTAGCGTATGCAGTGGGAGGTGGAAAAGTAAGGCCATTAGCCGACAAGGTAGTTGCCCTGAAAGAAGTTCCGACTCCCTAAACAAAAACGCACGTACGCTCTCTGCTGGGTTTAGCAGGATACTACCGGTGGTTCATCCCCAACTACTCGGAAGTGGCAGCTCCTTTAACGGACCTCACAAAAAAGTGTGCCCCTACACAAGTGCTATGGTCAAGGGAGTGTCAGAGAGCCTTTGAGGGCATAAAAAAGTGTCTATCAGAGGGTCCCGTCCTTAGAAGCCCAGACTTCAACAGGCCTTTTGTAGGGCAAACGGATGCATCAGAGATAGGGCTAGGGGCAGTGTTGTCACAACAGTTTGAGGGAGTTGAACACCCTATCCTTTTCCTGAGTAGGAAATTGTTCCAGAGGAAAAAAAATTACACAGTGATTGAGGAGTGCCTCGCAGTAAAGTGGGTAATCTAGGCTTTAAGGCATTACCTGGCAGGAGTCCATTTTACTCTGGTGACGGACCATGCTCCATTGAAGTGGTTAAATACTGCTGCGGCCGAGTTTATTCGAGCATTTGCCCGTTCTCGGCCGCAGCAGTTACCTGGCGCGCGCCGGAGGGTGCCGGGCGCGCGCCGAAGCAGCGGAGGAGAGGCCCGCTGATCGCGGCTTCCCCCTTTCCTCTCTGGGTCCGCCGGGTCCCCCGGAACCCCCTGCCGCCGTCCCCCACATCGCGGGACACCAGGGCTCCCTCGGGGAGCCCTGGACGTGCGTGCAGGGGGCGCAGGCACCCGATGACGTGTGACCGCGCATCGGTGACGCGCGGCACGCCGAGGGGAAGCCACTTGCAAGCCGGGAAATCTCCCGGCTTGCGGAACTGGCCACACTTCAATAAAGTGTGTCGCCAGTGTAGTATGAAAGATTCCAATGCTAGTTTAACTAGGTGGTTTATGGCCCTCCAACCCTTCTCATTTGAGATTCAGCACAGGCCGGGAAAAGAGAATGCAAATGCTGATTTATTTTCTATAGAAGGGGTGGATGGTCAGGCTTCAGCCGTGCATAGCCCCAGCCACACACTAACAGGGGAGGAGTGTGACAGGGTAAATAAAAGCCACCAGCTATATGCCTGGCAGACATATGTTTAGTCTGCAGTGCAGCAGTGATGAGGTTAACTTCAGCTGGGAAGCTCATGGCAATTAGTTGAATCTCTGCTGCCTAAACAAGGTGTGTTAAAAATCCCAGGATGTGCACACATGCAGCCTAGCTGGCCAGGAGACAGGAGTGAGTTACTGAAGAGATTACTGATATAAGGTCTGTTTGCAAAGTACATTTTTGTATGAACTGTTGTGTCCTGCATGCTGAAGAAAACCTGCTTTGTTTGCATGCTGAAGAGAACCTGCTTTGTTTGCCATGCTGAAGATAAGCTATTTTGTTTTGTCTGCTGAAGAAAAGCTATTTTGTTTTGTGTGCTGTATGTTTTTTTAACGCTAAAATAAATATGCCTTGTCAAGAGACCCCGCGTGTGTAGTTGCATGAACACTGCAACAATCACGTTAACATTATCAGGCATTTTTGCGTGTAGCGGGTCCAATAACCCAGTAACTCCACCCCCTTGTCACACTTGTTGAATGCACACACAATGTCTGCTGGTCCCGCTGGTGTGTTGTGTGTGTCTCACTGCAACGTGCCAGTGGGAGCAAACCGCTGCTCTATCAGTATGTTCAAAGGACAGTGTTATAACATTAAACCATGTTTTTTCCTGTAAAGAGCACAGTGTTATCTATAATGGGCATTAATGATAATGGCATCTACATTATATGCAAATGAGGAATTATCGTAAGTGCGCATATCCATTAATGTCTGTTAAGGTGAACACGGGGACTTAACGCTATGCTATTTATGCTAACATGGGAAAGGTTTACTGAAATAATAAAACACGCACAAAAATAGAACCACATGATTCCTCCAGAGAGTAGGATATTCGGACCGGGAGGGCTGTAACTATCATAAAAATCAAAGCTCAAACAAACAGTGCGGCCAATGCAACTTTTAAAGGATACCGAGAGCAGGAGGAGACCGTAAGGAGCCAGAGAAAAGTTAAGAGAGATACCGTATGGGCATACAGAGGACGAGGTAGAAAAAACTCTAACTCTAATATAATATAATATCTAATATACAGATATGGCCCTTTTGTATCTCCGGCTTTCCTTAACAAATGTTCGGACATCAATCGTTTTGTTTTGGAGATGTAATCAATATACATCCCATTTAGCTGTAGACAGCTCTTCGTGTTGTTATTCACACCTGAATTTAACAGGGATATGCAAGACAGATTTCAGATATGTTTGATGTAGTTCAGCGCCTATCCAGCAGATGGCAAATTAAAAGTGTCAGTTAGTCTATGTGTGTCTTGGCGTTTGTGCAATAGAATAAGTCTCAAACAGGTGTCGGACTGTTACCTCAATGCATTAAGAATGCTAAAAAGGTTGGAGGAGATTTTAAACTAGGATGGAGGGGGGACGGGAATGAAACAGATAATGAACTAAATGGAATAGAGGAGGATACACGGTGGTAAGGAGGTAGAATGGGGGCAAGTGCGAGTTTGACAAGCAGTGAGACACCCATAGTAAATACAGATAATACTAGAAAACGTCTAAAGACTAAACCAAGTGGGTGCAGAAATGAAGGAGCAGATAAAATAATAGTGCAGGCTGAAAAAAAAGTTAAATGCATGCTTGCTAATGCAAGAAGCCTGACAGATAAAATGGGGGAGCTTGAATTATTAGCTGCAAGGGAGCAGTAAGATATCATAGGCATTACTGAAACATGGTGGGATGAAACTCATGACTGGACAGTTAATTTAGAGGGTTATTCCCTTTTTTGGAAGGATCGAACAAATAGAAGGGGAGGTGGAGTATGTTTATATGTTAAACCGGATCTAAAACCTATTATAAGGGATGATGTCTATGAAGGGAATGATGAAAATGTAGAGACTTTGTGGATAGAAATTAGCAGTAGAGGTAAAAGTATAAAGAAAATGTTTGTGGGAATATGCTATAAACCACCAAATATCTGTGAGATTGAGGAAGCTAAAATACTTTTTCAAATGGAGAAGGCATCAAAACTGGGTCATGTTTGCATAATGGGGGATTTTAATTATCCAGACTTAGACTGGGGCAATGAGATTAGCGTTACAACAAAAGGAAAAAGGTTTTTGGGGATGCTTAAAGACAATTATATGACCCAAATTATTGGGAACCAACCAGGAGAGGGGCAGTTTTGGATTTGGTCATATCAAACAATGTAGAAGTAATAACCAAATGTTCCAGGACTTAAATATTTGTTAACAGTGACCATAACATGGTCTCATTTGACATAAATGATCAAAAAACAGATTACTTGGGTTCAACAAAGACCTTAAACTTTAGAAAGGCAGATTTTAATAAACTGAGGTCTAATCTACAAGTAAAACACTGGGATGATGTTTTTGCAGGGAAAAATGTAGAAGATAAATGGGCAGTCTTTAAAACATTGTTAGAAAAGCACACTTATCAGTGTATATACCCTTGGGTAATAAGTATAAAATAAATAAGTCAAAACCAATGTGGCTAAATAAACAGGTAGGGGAGGAAATGGACAAGAAGAGGAAGGCGTTTAGATTCTTTAAGTCAGAAGGGATGGAGACATTGTATCAGAATTATAAGGAATGTAACAAAAATTGCAAAAGGGCAATCAAATTAGCAAAAATGGACATGAAAAAAGGATTGCACTAGAATATAAGGTCAACCCTAAAAAGTTCTTTAAGTACCTTAATAACAAAAAAATGAGAAAAGAAAATATAGGACCCTTTCAGTGTGAGATGGGTAGGCAGATTATTGGAGATAAGGAAAAAGCAGAGGTACAGTATTAAACAAATTATTTGCCTCTGTGTTTACCAGGGAAGAATCAAGTGCAATAGTAGTGCCGCAGGAGGAAGCCACAACCTCCATATTAATGAACAATTGGTTAACTGAGGAAGAAGTTCATAAGCGACTTGAAAAAATTAAAGTAAATAAGGCACCTAGCCCCGATGGCATACATCCAAGAGTTCTCAAGGAGTTAAGCTCAGTAATAGCCAAACCATTATATTTAATATCCAAGGACTCAATTTCCACAGGCTCAGTACCACAGGATTGGCGTAAAGAAGATGTGGTGCCTAAATTTAAAAAGGGAGCTAGATCACATCTGGGAAATTACAGACCTGTAAGCCTGACTTCAATAGTGGGGAAACTACTTGAAGGTTTAATACAGGATAATATTCAGGAATACCTGATGGAAAAAAAAATTATTAGTAATAGTCAGCATGGATTTATGAAGGATAGATCATGCCAAACTAACCTTATCTGTTTCTTTGAGGAGGTAAGTAGGAATTTAGACCAGGGTAATGCAGTTGATGTGGTCTACTTAGATTTTGCAAAGGCTTTTGATACGGTTTCACACAAGAGGTTGGTGTACAAAATAAAGAAAATTGGACTCAGTAATAATATATGCACCTGCATTGAAAACTGGTTAAAGGACAGACAAGAGAGGGTTGTCATACATTGAACTTTTTTAGGTTGGGCTAAAGTCGTGAGTGGAGTACCTCAGGGATCGGTACTGGGACCCCTGCTTTTTAACTTGTTTATTTATGACCTTGAAGTTGGCATTGAGAGCAAAGTCTCCATGTTTGCTGATGAAACAAAATTGTGTAAGATAATAGAATCAGAGCAGGATGTAATTTCTCTTCAGAAGGACTTGGAGAGACTGGAAACGTGGGCAGGTAAATGGCAGATGCGGTTTAATACAGATAAATGTAAGGTTATGCATTTGGGATGCAAGAATAAAAAGGTGACTTACAAATTAAATGGAGATATATTGGGGGAATCTTTGATGGAGAAGGATTTAGGAGTGCTTGTAGACAGCAGGCTTAGTATATATATACAAACACAAATAGAACAATCAGCCCTAGCTAGACATACAATACCAAAATAAAATATAATCTATGTTTGTAAATAATAGATAGATTCATTAGACAAAGAGCAATTTGCTATAAATGACAGTGTTGTAATTATAGTGTGTCTATTAATGCAAATAAGGCAGTAATATATAAATATTTCAGCAATAAAAATAGTCTAAAAAAGGATATATCTTTCCTTGGGCAGGGTCGCAGCTTCTTGAATGATAACCTGCATCCACATGAATCTATTTAGAAAATATAAAAGAGAAGCGCGTTCCCATGGTGTAACTCTGTATAAATATTTATTGCCAAGGATAAAAAGTTAAGAGGTAACACACTCACAAATGGAGCTAGAACATGCGCATTTACAGAGAATATCTCTGGTGGTTGTTACTCATCTGCAAGGAATCCACACCAAGTATCCAGACCTCCAGGTTGTAAGTAACTGGGCAGAGTCTTGAAAGTCCACTGCAGCTCACAAACTAATGTTAGACTCAGCTACCATGTAGCAGTAAGAAGATAGCAGCCTTACTGTGTACATAGTGTGCACGGTATACAGCTGATCGTAGGCTCATAGGCATTCACGAGCATGGTGACATCAATTGTCTGTACCATCCCGGTCCCTACGCGTTTTGTCAATATGTGACTTCATCAGGGGTATAGAGTCTCTCTGTTCCACATTGCTTTTATAGCCCAGTGCAATCTTTACAAACGATTCCACATGATGCTATTTGCGGTCTGGTTAGAGATAATAGTACGTATAGCACGTAGCCACGAAGTAGCAATGATCAAGAATATATATTAAAAAGTATAAGAACACACACATACAATGCTTTTATAAGGCAATAATGTATATCATAAAAGGGTTGGACATCTTTTTAGAAAGGAAAGGAGTACAGGGATATACCTAATAAGTAAATATGGAAGAATGTTGATCCAGGGAGTAATCTGATTGCCAGTTCTTGGAGTCAGGAAGGAATTTTTTTCCCCTTATGAGACAGCATTGGATATTTCACTGGGGTTTTTTGTTTGTCTTCCTCTGGATCAATATTCTATAAGTACGGATATAGGATAAAGTATCTGTAGTGTAAAATTTAGCATAGGTTGAATTTGATGGACGTATGTCTTTTTTCAAACTAATCTACTGTGTAACTATGTACCATGGGAACTATCAAAAACAATCTAGATTGCCCTACTGTATATCAAGACATGTGAATGAAGTCCATAGGGAATGCACACCATGTCTACATTTTCAAGGCATTGATCAAGTGTCTTTGGGTATGAGAATAGGTGACCGGAAAAACGCTCGACTGAGAACTGAGGAGAAATGGATAGATATCCTGGGCACTTCTACACCAAGGGGCCTGAATCATGGCTTTAATATTCAGCCTTTTTATAATCACGATTTTGAGATTCAATAAGAAGTGTTCGAAAGTGTACTGTAAATAGGCAGAAAACTGACACAAAAAATAGAGAATCATGAAATAGTGAAAATTGAAATCAACTAAACACATTTTAAATGATATAGACCCATGGTGGTCTGTGCTGCTAATAGAACCAGGCCCCTGCCTTAATGTCACTATCAGGGTATAAGGATAACTTAGACTAGGAAATAGTAAGTGTGTGTGTGTGTGTGTGTGTGTGTGTGTGTGTGTGTGTGTGTGTGTGTGTGTGTGTGTGTGTGTGTGTGTGTGTGTGTGTGTGTGTGTGTGTGTGTGTGTGTGTGTGTGTGTGTGTAACAATCTTACAACAATTATGGTTTTAAATGTAACTAATGGCTAGATATTACGATATTACTACACTGGGGTCAGAATTATTCAGTAACCCAGCGTTTAACTTTAGATAGTATATTTTAGAAAATACTGTAACTAGGTTTCCCAACATAAGTCAAGTGTTAATTAAATGTTAACATGAAATATTTTGTTTTTAATATGCAGTACATGAGGGCTCCTAGAATGTACTGTGGATATAAATAAGGAATATATTACTTACGATAGCAGTGGTACCATGGTAACCAATAACCAATGAGACCTTTGTGACTGGGTAGGAGGGTTGCTATGGCAACCGAATGTATAAATATTGGAGGTGACCCACCCACCCCCAGCAAAGTTCTGCTGAATGAAATGCAAGTCGGGTATCAGTGGCGTCAGATGTAGTGATGTCATGAGCACAACTCAGATGCATGTCTCTTTGATAGAGATGGACACTTTTTTTTTAACGAATTTGGATCCACAGCGAATTTGCCGATTCCTTTGGTCCATGGATTTAAGCGGATAAATGTCAAAAAGGACAATTTTTGTTTTGCGGATTTTTTATTACTTTTATCAATAAACTCCACGTATTACGCAACCCGTAGATGCATTTTTAGAATCCAATCCGTGGATTCAGCAATCCGTTGGCGAATTCTTTAGACACAGCTAACAGATTGCTGAATCCGCGGATTCGACAAATCCATCCATGGGTTGTATCCAATGGTGGATTTTGATGAACCGCGCGGATTGAAACCTCCCAAATCCGTTTGCGGATTTTACACGGCAAAACAGATTTTGGGGAAAATATCAGCGAAAATCTGGGAAACGGATTTCGGTGGATTCGCCCATCTCTACTCACAGACATAGGAAGTAGTGCATGATTTTAATAGATTGTAGGAGTACTTGAAAAGGCAGCGGTTATTGCCCTTATTGCCATTATATGGATACACTTCACATCAGAAATCTAATGACGAAGCTTCGTGCAGTATAGATATTTAATATAAGAAATACAGTTACTGAGAGAATACTGTGGTCTGTTGGCATTAGAAACTGGAGCACTTCTGAGAACATCAGTCTCACCTTTGCACCTTATTAAGTCACTGTACATATTTTCACACGTTATCCTTTTTTGTTTGTTCTTTATCACTCATTCCCTTAGGGGAACTTTTGACTAGCACCCGAGTCTTCAAGTACACACGGGGTTGTATCATATTACTCAGACTGAATACCTACCCAGTGACATCAGACAGTGCTCAAATACATTTTATTCTACTGTGTCCATCATGTAGTCGCAGCTCAAGTATTTATTAACATAATGTCATTTTCTCCTTGTTGCTCTTTATTTTAAGATCAGAATAAAAGTTACATTTTATGTTATTGTGTTGAGTGAATCATTGATGGGATCCCTTTTGTAAATATTATTTAAGCTATACCTAAACTTGACATCCAGACACTGAAATAGGGCTCTACCGGTGTTTGTAATATTACTGTTAGGTATAATTTAAACTACATTGCGTTATTTCCCAGCGTTATTTCCCTGTCCTCACATCAGCAAAAGCCTTATTTAAGGGTCTGGATAGGAGTAATTCCAAGACTGACATAACATCACATTATTGGAAGACTAAGCAAATTAAAGATAGGTTGATTTTTTTTTTTTTCAGTTAATTAGCTTTGACAATTTCATGTTAACTCAGAGAACATAACGTCTGTTCCTGCTTTAGGTAATGTCACGTTATGACTCTTGATTTCATGGGCCATGTGGATTTAGCCCTAAGTACAATATTTGCATTTGGTTATTTCTGCTGAAGCCTTATATCTTCACAAATGTTTAAACAGCTGCAAATGTTTAAAATGTGCCAAATTCAGAAACAAAAAAAGGTTTCATCCATCTCTACTGCTCAGCTGAACAAAGCCGGAAATGGAGATCTGATTGAAAAAAAAAAATAGTTTTTTTCCATGCAATTGTTTTAAAAAGACTAACATATTTCATCATTTCTACCAAAATACTGTCTAATAACAAAATGACATAATACTAAATATTTTCTTACAAAACATAGTAAAGGCATCCAGAATTGTGTATGATAAACAAATGGCTGTGTGTGTGTGTATGTGTGCGTGTGTGTGTGTATTTCTCACCTAATGTATACTGCTATTTGGGTCTGGTAGAGTACTTTGATGTCCTAAGGTAGTCCATGAATCAATGTTCTATAACAGCGGTGCGCAAACTGGGGGGCACAAGATTATGTAAGGGGGGCGGAGGCGGCGTACGGTGAAACCTGGTGCGTGCGGGCCGGCAGGCGCTGTGCGCGGGCAGGAGAACAAGCTCAAGCTCCATGCTGCTTCTCTGTGCTCTCTGCATGCTGCGGGGGTGGGGCCTTCTCTGTGCTTTCTGTTGCTGTGAGGGCGGGGCCATCACTGCACACAGACAGCCCCTCCTCCTCCTGTCTGTTTCCCCGCCCCAGTTTGCAGCAGCACACGGGGGACCGGAGCATGCTTTATACTTCCCACGTGAAAGTGTGTGACTGTTATGATTGTGTGTTGTGTCTGTGTGTGTGTTGTCATTGATTGATTGTGTGTGTTGTGATATGAGTGTGTGTTGTGATTGAGTGTGTGCTATGATATGAGTGTGTGTTGTGTCTGTGTGTATTGTGATTGAGTATGTGTGCTGTGTCTGTGTTGTAATTATGTGTGTGTTATGATTGAATGCAGCTTTGCACAACTGGGGGGTGTACCCCTTGAGGGGACGCAAGATTATTTAAGGGCGTGCAGGCGGTGAAACCGGGTGTGCGCAGGCCGGCACACGCTGTGCGCAGGAGGGCCAAAAAGCTGTGCGCGGGTGGACATCCGAAGAAGATGTGCGCGGGCGGCCGAACAGGATAGTGCAGGTGGCGGCCACGTGATTGTGTGTGTTGTGTGTGCACGTGCAGGGGCTTCGGATGTACGGGGGAGGAGCACACCCCAGCGCTGTTATATCCAACGCCACTCCTTCCGGTGTCTGCCCTGCAATAGCACTGTGTTCCTGCTCTCCTCCACTGGCAACCTGCTTCGCTGCGATCCTCTGCAAGTGAAAGGGTAGGCTGCCACTATATCAATCATACTATGAATGTACAGAAAGAATTACAAAAATGAAAACACAACATTAAAAACGGAAAAAAATAAAATAATACATAATACTGTAGGTAGGCGTATGGATGACACTGGGGACAGCAAGCCAAAGAGCAGGGAGAATAAAAAGGCGAATGGGAGAAGGAAAAAAAGTGGGGGGGGAGAGAGAGAAGGGAGGTAGCAAAGAGGTGGATGAATGCTCCCCCAAAAGGATTGCCTTTGTGCACGTACGCTCTCCCAAGCTTTGAACATGGGGAGACAAACAAAATTAACTTTGAAGCGCGCTCAGTAGCAGTCACACAGACACAGACACACAGACACAGACACACAGACACAGCCACACACACACACAAACACACACAAAGAAATGGCCCCGATCCATACCCCCCTGCTTGTGCTTGCAAAATTATGCAGGACACCCTGTGCTCATGAATGGAGGATTGGAGAGTACTTACTCACCAATAGATCTCCGGCCAGAAAAAATGGCCGCTCGTTGGGGGTGGGCTCATATAAAGCCTGGCCGCGTGCCCACAAAGCCTGGGAGCGCGCGCCAATCAGCTGTCAGGTAGGGGGAGTTTTTTTTTTCCATCCAGCGCTAGCAGGGAAAATTCAGCGCGAGCGGGGGCAAATTTAAAAAAACAAACACGTGTGTTGCTTGGGCCAATATTTACTCATCCGGGGGTTAAATCCACCCGCCCCGGGCATGTAAATGTATAGGATTGTTGAACACTGCTTATAAGTGTACTATAACTTTCAAAGGAAACAGAAACTAGGGTAAAGGTAACTGAGAAACAACAGGAGAAAATACAGAGCTGAAGATAACAGTAAAGGATTATTTAGCAATGCGCCAAATATGGTAGATAAAATGTAATTTTGTTATCCTGAGCATGTTAATCTAAATTGTAAATGCAACTAGAGATTAGATTGAAGTACAGTTGTGCACCGTGCAGATAAATTCTAACAAACTTCTCAGATATATCATAAAAGAAAATCATTAAAAAACTGCTTTAAAAATAGCTTTACCCGGTTGTTCAGAAATCTAAAGGCACATTTTTAATGTATTCTTTTGAACCAACACTGACATTGTAATGTATTCTTGCTTGTACTGTCTAATGTATTAGTACTTGGAATTAGGTGGATCTAGATAATGTATTAATTGGCAAATACCGTAATTCATTCATATCATGGCCGTAAAGTTAAAATACCACCCACCTAGGGTTGCCAGGTGTCCAGTATTGATCCGGACTGTACTGTATTTGAACACTCTGTCCAGTAAAACATTAGAGGTAATGCTGGACATATATGTGTCCCGTATTATCTCTTGGGACATAGTGACCTGCCTGGCTTGGGGGGGAGGCTGCTGGATTTCCCTGAGAGGGGAGAGAGCAGGGCTGATGCTAGGGGTCTGGCAGCTTCCTCCATCCTGATTGACTGCATTACCCAGCAGCAGGTAATCAGAAGGAGGGGTCAAGAGCCTGGGGATGGGGCCAAGGAGAGGAGGGAACATCATGGAGCAGATGTGTGTCGAACGCATCTCACCTTTCACCAGTGTGTCCAGTATTTTTGGAGAAGCCATCTGGCTACCCTACACACACCCCAACAAAAAAGAAAAAAATATGTAACCTACTGTATAAGTAAGAAAATAATTAGATCCATTATTTTATCCATTGTTCATATTTTAATTCCACTTAAAATAAAACAGAATAAATACATATGCAAGAGAACTAATACAGTACAGTATGTACAGAGGGAGGCAGTGGGTGGGTGGGTGGGACGGAGGCAGTGAGTGGGTGGGAGGGAGGGAGGCAGTGAGTTGGAGGGAGGGAGGCAGTGAGTTGGCAGTGAGTGGGTGGGAGAGAGGGAGGGATGCAGTGACGGGGTGGGAGGCTGTGAGTGGGAGGGAGGCAGTGAGTGGGTGGGAGGGAGGCAGTGACTCAGCTAGATTGGGGAGGCTACGATGGGAGATCCAAAGGATGGGGGGACAGGTGTGGGTATGGGGGAGGCAGGTTTATATCGGGGAGAGATGGAAGGGTGGGGGAGTTGGGTGGGGACGACGACTTGTGTGTACACTTTTCCCACCGTAGTTCTGCCAGGAAGAGATGCTGCTGGCCAGTCCAAAGTTGTAAGAGATTTTAGGTGGTGCGCATCGTCCAAGAGTTCCACGTGTGGGAGTTCCCCGGAGGATCTCCCCCCCCCCCTCTGTTTGCAGCTCTGCTAGGGACCGCAGCTCTAGGTCCGGCGTGAGGATCACTGGGTTGTCCTGTCTATTCCAGGGAGGCTGCTGGTTCCATTCATCTCTGGGGTAGCTGGTGGCGGACTGGATCAATGCAACCCGTTGCCTGGGCTCCGGTGAGTGGGGACCTGTGGGATGGGGGGGGATCCAGGAGACGGGGACAGGCAAAATGTGGTGGAGTGGACCGGGGAGCTGGCGGGCAGAACAGCTTAGGTGAGGGTAGGTGGGTCCAAGGAAGCAGGGTGGCACTGGGGTCAGGAGGCGAGGGGGGAGGGGGTCAGGAGGCAGGGGGAGCAAGGGTGCCTGTCTGTCTGGCGGGCTGTAGCAGGAGGCACGTTGGTGCTTCCCCTCCATCCCACGTTGGGAGCGGGGGGGGGGGAGCGAGAGTGCCGGTGTGTGCGGCCTGTGGCAGGAGGTGCGTTGGTGCTTCCCCTCCATCCCACGTTGGGAGCAGGGGGGAGCGGGGGATGTGGGGGAGCGGGGGAGTGGGGGACCGAGACTAGCGGTCTGTGTGGCGGGCTGTGGCAGGAGGCGCTATGGCGCTTCCCCTCCGTTCCACGTTAGGAGCGGGGGGGAGTGAGAGTGCCGGTCTGTGTGCCAGTGGGGTAGGTATGGTCAGCAAAGCATGCAGGCTAATGAGAGCAGTGCGGGGGCTGGCGGGTCGATGGACCAATCAGATTGGCCCGAGGCGGAGTGACGGACCGACGGACCAATCTGATTGCCCAGAGGCAGAGCAAACATACAACGTTTTCAGTTATATAGATATAGACAAAGGGGCTGCAAAATAGGGCAAGTGAGTACCTACATTTTTGATACACCATCTAACAGGGGAAAAGGTAAATAAATAGGAAAGGATTTACAGTACTATACTTTAGGACTGCTGTTCTATTAGAATCCCTCGAAGGTCCCTGGGATTTATTCATGACTACTCTGAAGCTTGCTTGCCTGTTAACAGTTGCTGACTTAAATACACAAGCCACCAAGCTTAACTGGGTATCACAAATTGGCATGCAAGCATTCTAATACAAGGTTACACATGTTATATCATATTATGGGATATTTCATTTTTTATACATTAAAATGAAGTCAGGATACTACAACAATTTAAACTTAATTTTAAATGCAGTCTTTTCTGCTGCCAGGCTTGTGCAGCCAAGTGTCTTATTTAATGATCTTTGTTTAAGCTATGTGCTTATTTTATGTCAGTTTGGCAAATATTTGCATTACATTTTGAGTATATACTGTATTTTTTTGCTTTGAGAATAACATTTTTGCTGGTTCTTAAATTATTTAAATTAACTTTTGTGCAGGAAACTGAGATATGTCTGCACATCTAATAAAGAATCACACGTAGCTGTACACAGTGTATACTGTGTATATATATATATATATATATACTGTATATATATTTTTTCTATAGGGAAAGAGCGCAATAAATGCTTCTATGGCATAAGGTCATTTATTAGATAGACAGACAGACAGACAGATAGATAGATAGATAGATAGATAGATAGATAGATAGATAGATAGATAGATAGATAGATAGATAGATAGATAGATAGATCACAGTATACAGTGTATACAAAAATAGAATAAACAAGAGACTCACAAGTCTTGAAAAAGTAAAGGAAAAAATGTTTAATGCATTTTCAAGACCCGTAGAATCGAAAAGTCGATTTTCTCCATTCTACTTTTTAAGACGTGAGTTCATTCTTTATTCTATTTTTGCATGACCTATTTTTACATAGTGTACCTAAACCATATCCTTCAGTGGATATCTATCTATCTATCTATCTATCTATCTATCTATCTATCTATCTATCTATCTATCTATCTATCTATCTATCTATCTATGGGCTGTTGTACATTAT
The DNA here is from genome assembly GCF_040206685.1 of Ascaphus truei. Taxonomy (NCBI): domain Eukaryota; kingdom Metazoa; phylum Chordata; class Amphibia; order Anura; family Ascaphidae; genus Ascaphus; species Ascaphus truei. The sequence goes on along the minus strand of NC_134483.1, from coordinate 49,600,752 downwards.
TGTATAATATAAGCCAAGCCAGGGAAGAACAAAACCAGACTTCGTCCATGGGATGGTATTGAAAATGCAAGAATGGCCTCTGGCGTCAGATAAGGAACATTCTTGCATTTTCAATACCACCCCATTGGTGGGGTCTGGTTTTTTCTATCCTCACGTGGCTGATATAATAGAACACCCTGGTGGCTTTGATCTCTTCCCAATGGCTGTCAGACTCCCTGGCACCTTGGGAGATTTTGGATAATACATCGGCATCAATATTCTGTTTGCCCGTTCTATACTTTACGCTAAAATTATACATAGCCAAGGCAGCTAACCAATGGTGTCCAGTGGAATCCAGTTTAGCAGAGGAAAGGATCTAGGCAAGTGGGTTTTAGTCGCTATGGACTATAAATGATGCATAGAGGTAATTGTTTACGACTGCCCATTTTAATGCTACAAACTCGAGTTTATGAACTGGGTAGTTCTTTTCCGATGGAGCCATACACCAACTCACAAACGCAACCAGCCATAATCCATCTGAGTGTTCTTGGTATAGAACCGCTCCCTGTCGTTTCAGGCTGACATCATCATCATGCAATACATAGGGTCTCTGGAGATCAGCAAAAGCCAGTACTGGAGCATTGGTGAGGCGGGTTTTCATTTTTTGGAAGGCTTCCTTCCATTTTATAGTCCATCTGCCTCCAAAAGGTTTGTAGTTTTGAATTAGTCCTCACCACTGATACTAATGGTCTAACTACATCCAGAAGATGTGTCAAAGGCTGTACTTTGGCAGAGAAGTTATCCACAAATCTTCGATAGTACCCACAAAACACCAGGAAAAACATCAACTTGGGTAACTGCTTCGGCCTAGGTCAGTCAGTAATTGATTCCAGCTTTGAGGGGTCAGTGGCAACCCCTTTTTCGGAGATGATATGTCACACATAGGTAACCGAAGAGTTGCAAAACTACCATTTGACAAGAGACAGTTTCAATCTTTGCTCAGCCAGTCCAGCACTTTCATCAACCAGGCCTCATGTTCCTCTTAGGTCCTCCCAAAGACAAAGAGGTAATCTAGGTATACTAATAATTCCAGGAAATTCATATCCCGTCCACACACTCCATTAGCCTCTGACTGCTCCGGACACTCCGTGTGGTATACGGTTTGAATTGGTAGAACTCCAGAGGGCATATGAAGGCAGTCTTTTATTTTTTTCTCATGCATGGGGATTTGGTAGTAGCCACTTCAAAGGTCGAGCACTGAGACCCACTTGCTCCCTGTATGGCAGTCTAACGCATCTTCTATTCGGTACTTAGTACACTAGTCTGGTGTGGTCCATTTATTCAACGAACAGTATACACATCTGCCCAGCTCCACTCTTAATTTAGGCCGTCCCAATTGGGATGCATAGGGGCTTTTTGACTTCTATATTAACCTGCGGCTAGTATCTCCTTCATATGACACGTCACATCTTCAATATCATCTTTGGCCAATCTCCGTCACCTCTTTCTAAATAGACGGGTATCATCTAGATGTATTTGTTGATCCACTCCCTTGGTTTGTTCCACGTCCCACTTGTGGGTAGAGAATACTTCAGGCCTTTTGGCCATCTTCTCCTTCAGGCACTCTTCTGGGGCAGCACTGTCCCCAAAGGCGAACATATTCAGAGTCACTCTTCCCAGTCCAGTCTCCCTCTGCCAGACTTGACCTATTACTCCAGCATTGTACAGGTTAGCCCTCACTGTACCCCTTCTCACCAACACATTGTGTGTGTTTTTTTCCTTATTTTGACTACTATCCGTTCTAGCTCCTTTATGGACATGGCATCACCCCACTCTTCACTAGCAGTCCGGGAATCCTCCATGAAAGGGGCCCATCTATCATCATAGTGATATCATCATTTCTTAATGAAAGGTAACCTTTCCTTCTATTTCCTGGATGCTGTTTGGGTGATCTCTCAGGGGATGTGGTCTAGTCCATAAGATCTCTCACATCGTATCTTTGTCTGGAGTCCTTGCTCCCTTCTCCCCTTGCTGGTAGACTTTGCCCATTCACTCTTTATGCTTGAAAGTCCTACAATAATCATCACCACAAACCATCTGACACTAACGTGTGAGTTGGCCAAAGATATTTACATTCGTTAAAATTATAGCCTCTGTCTCGTCCATATTTCGGACTTTGGGAGATATCAATGCAACCACATCCAATGGTCCATCAAACGTTCCTCCAGTCCCAGAAGAAGCAATGGATGAGCAGAGAGATGCTGCCGGCACACGGACTTAAACACATTATATTTAGTGATGCATTTAAAGTGATCATTTTAAGTGATAAATATAGTTAGACTATAGTTAATGTACTTACTTTCTTCATGCAAGACAAATGGCCTCAGCTGATATGACATGGATCTAATTGCATTCTCTTCACAGGTATGTCCCTTGATGTGCAAATCCTGTTTAAAAGATTTACTCAGTGGCCTTAAGCAGTGATAATTTTGGTATGTCCCTTGATGTGCAAGTCCTGTTTAAAAGATTTACTCAGTGGCCTTAAGCAGTGATAATTTTGGTATGTCCCTTGATGTGCAAGTCCTGTTTAAAAGATTTACTCAGTGGCCTTAAGCAGTGATCATTTTGGTATGTCCCTTGATGTGCAAGTCCTGTTTAAAAGATTTACTCAGTGGCCTTAAGCAGTGATAATTTTGGTATGTCCCTTGATGTGCAAGTCCTGTTTAAAAGATTTACTCAGTGGCCTTAAGCAGTGATAATTTTGGTATGTTTGAATATCAAAAGTAGTTTTTTCCCCCCTCTCTTAACTATGTGCTGTTAATTGACCAACTGGAACAAGCTGGTTTATTGGGGCGGGGGGAGGGTCATGTGACTGCTTTAGATGTATAAAACACTTATTCCCCTTGCATTGGCAAGGAAGCATTGGCATCTTAAGAGTGATGCATTTAAAGTGATCATTTTAAGTGATAAATATAGTTAGACTATAGTTAAAGTGATCATTTTAAGTGATAAATATAGTTAGACTATAGTTAAAGTGATCATTTTAAGTGATAAATATAGTTAGACTATAGTTAAAGTGATCATTTTAAGTGATAAATATAGTTAGACTATATTTTGACTAGAGGTGACTGGGGACTGCATCCTTCTGCAAACTCTCTTACTCAAGGCAACAAACGGTAAGCTATTCAGATCACACTATGATCCCATGCTTGCTAACCTGCCTATTTCAACCCCCCACCCCTTTACAACTTATTCACTGCAGTCTCTCACAAAACTGACTGCACAATTACACTGAAACCCTGAATGACTCTAGCATTGCAATATAGCTAAACATTTGACAAGGAACAGGCACACACCTGCTGTTTAGTCTGCACACACTGACACTGCTCACAACAGCTCCTTGCAGCACTGCCTACCTCTAGCATCATGAACCTGCTATGTATTTTAACTTTTTTCTTTCTCCTGGCCTCATGGAGATGTTACTCCCTCTATCCACTACAAACTCCTCCATCCTGGCCCACACCCAACATCACCATACACCCTGGACTACTCAAAAGCCTTTCACTATCTACTGAATGTTGGTGGAGAACTCTAAAAACCAGCACACCAACCACCTCTCACTCAAATGGCAAACATCACAAATCTACAACTTGCAAACAACTACCCAAATTTCTACTCATACTATTACTCTCTTTAGCAGGTGATATTGAACCTAACCCAGTTCCTACCATTTCAGCTCTGTCCCATGCCCCTGAGAATTCCACTTTTAAATTCCAAAAAGGGCTATCTGTCGCCCATATAAACATCCGGAGCCTGCTGCCCAAACTGGACGAACTAAGGGCATGGTGCCTTATGCATAAACCCAAAGCCATCGTTCTTACAGAAACATGGCTATCCCCTAAAACCCCTGATGCAAATATTGCCATTCAGGGATACTCCATTTTTAGGAGAGATAGGTCAAAGAGAGGAGGAGGGGTGTTATTTTATATTGCAGACACATTACAATTTACACTGCTAAATTGCCCACCAAGCTCACCCACTTTTGAAATTTTAGTTGGCAAAATCTGCCTCCCCTTTTCTAAGCAAATCTTGCTTGCTGGCATCTACCGCCCCCCTCAAGCCCCACTACAATCCCTGACTGATATCACCCAATTTCTTGGCTCCATTTCCTCTCTGAATGAGAAGAGTGAGCTGCTAGTTCTTGGGGATTTCAACTTCAATTGGCTTGACCCTAAAAACCACAAAATCCAGATACAACTCAAGTCACTTAACCTATCGCAACTCATTTCCCAACCCACACGGATAAACCTGAAATTGCTAAACCATTCCTTGCTAGACTGGATTCTCTCCTCAAACCCCAGCAGAATCCAATCCTCTGGCATCCTTCCTGATATTTTCAGTGACCATGCAATAGTGTACTGTGTAAGGAAAATTAAACCGCCCCATTCAAGCCCATAGTTCTCCTCACTAGAACATTTAAAAACTTTAACCCACAACAGTTTCTGGATGACCTTACCAACTGCCCATGGCACAGAATCGATTTAATTCCCGACCCTGATTCTGCGCTCGACTATTTCCAATCCGAGTTCTTAAAACTCTGCGATACCCATGCTCCACTACGCAAAATAAGGGTACGGGGGCCCACCTTCCATGGGTTACACCTGACCTTATAGCACTCTACCAGTTCAGGGATGCCTTGTGGAAAAGCTACAAAGTAACTGGCACTACCAAGGATCTCAATCACTACAGATGCATGAGGAACATGTGCACAAGGCAAACAAGGCATGCAAAAGCACAATATTACTCTGACAATCTCCACCAAAATACATCAAACCCAGCTAACTTCTGGAAGGTTATCAACAATATATTCCAGCCTCCTAACCATCAACAGCCAAGTAATATCACTAAGGGGGATATTACTCTGACAAACCCCACTGACATTGCAAATGCATTCAATGATTACTTTGTGGGGTGTGCCACTACCTTATTAGCGAAACGCAGCCCAAACCACAAACCTGAATCTCATCCTAGGAGTACCCCTATAAACCCACCCCCTCCCAACACTGCCCACAATTTTCAATTTGGCCCAGTATCTGAAGAGGAGATTATACAAGCACTCCTCAAACTAAAACTAAGCAGCCAATGTGGACCTGACTTACTACAATCTAGGTTCCTACGACTTGGTGCCCCAGCCATTGCCAAACCAATTGCTTCCATAGTCAACTCTATCCTGTCTGCAGGCCATATCTCTAAGACCGGGAAAACTGCCAGAGTTGTCCCAATCTTCAAAAGTGGGGACAAAAACACTGTCTCAAACTACAGGCCAATCTCACTTCTCCCAATTCTATCCAAAGTCATGGAAAAATGTGTCCACTCCTAACTAAGCGATTACTATACCAAAACAAATTTCCCTAGCCAATTCCAATCTGGCTTTCGTCCCAAACACTCCACCGTAACTACCCTGCTAAAAGTTTGCAATGAAATCCAGTGTGGAATGGAACGGGGACAACTCACTGGTGCAGTATTCCTAGATTTTGCAAAGGCTTTTGACACAGTTGATCATTCTATCCTGCTTAACAAACTCCAAAGCTCTGGAATAGGGAAGCATGCTTTAAACTGGTTTCAGTCCTACCTATCAGGAAGATCCCAACATGTGTCCATCTCAGGCTCTAACTCCAACCCCCTGGATATCACCTGTGGTGTCCCGCAAGGCTCTGTTCTGGGGCCCCTACTCTTCTCAGTGTTCATTAATTATCTTCCCACAGCTTGTAAGGAAGCCTCAATACACATGTATGCAGATGACACAATCCTATATGCACACAGCCATAGCCTCTCTGACCTTCAACACATACTTCAGTCTGACTTTTTGAGACTCGAAAACTGGATTTCTCAAAACAAACTGTTTTTAAACACTGACAAGACTGTAACAATGGTATTTGGGACCAAGACTAAATTTGTAAAGCTTCCAGTGACTGAGCTCCTGATTAGAACCAACACTAACACCACCCTAACACCTGTCACTAGTTTTAAATACCTGGACTTATGGTTTGACTCCCACTTAACATTCGGGATGCACATTGATACCCTGACAACCAAGACCTACGCCAAACTAGGGGTACTTTACAGGAACAAATCCTCCCTAAGTCTCCTTGTCAGAAAGCGTATCGCACAGCAGATGTTAATGCCAATTATTGACTATGGAGACATAGTATATGGCTCGGCACCTCAAACCCACCTTAGCAAACTTGACACCCTCTACAATTCAATTTGTCGTTTTGTTCTCCAATGCAACTACAACACACATCACTGCGAAATGCTCAAAGAACTAGATTGGTCAACACTAGAGTCTAGGCGCAAAGTTCACCTTTCCTGTCTTGCCTTTAAATTCTTCAGGGGCAAGCTACCCAGCTACCTGAACAAGCTCCTCACCCCTACCACTTGCAGCACTTATCACCTGAGATCAGACTCCAAAAAACTGTTCATGGTCCCAAGGCTCAACAAAGTATCCGGACGTTCCTCCTTCTCCTACCATGCACCCCAAAACTGGAACAACCTACCAGAGACTCTCACATCCACCACCAGTCTAAATTCTTTCAAATCTAAGGCTGTCTCACATTTTAACCTGGTCTGTAACTGTTTCATACGCTCATAATATATATTTTCTTTAACTGTGCACGCAATGTCTTGTATATAATGTATACCCTGTTCATTTATGTAACTGTACTTGTAACCATGTATTATTTGTTTTACTCTGTGCCCAGGACATACTTGAAAAAGAGAGGTAAATCTCAATGTATTACTTCCTGGTAAAATATTTTATAAATAAATAAATAAATAATTTAGGGAGACATGCCTATGGTGAAAAAGGAGCACACCTCAGGTACCGTGGGAGATATGCTAATAGCTATTCATAGTATCTTTAAGTGAGTTCCATCCCACACTTTCTAAAAAAAATGCCATACCAACAATATAGAGTTATATATTGTATATACTGTAGCAGTAGCTAGTGTTGTGTATACATTGGGATTGTATATGACATCAACCAAAGCAGTCTTATCACAGACCGTACTTAGGTTTATCATAATACTTTTCCTATATGCTCCCCTAAGTTACAATACCTCTTATATCACCTATACGTTATTATAAACACATGGGTTAAGAGGATGTCTGTATATAATACTTAACTGAGCAGCAATAATAATACAAGCCATTGGTGTCTGTTTCATATCTTTATTTTTAAACTTACCTTGTTTTTAGTATAGTAGGCACTCCCTGATGAGAGGCAACTTGATAGTATTCAAGTATAGCAGAACGGGTTGCATCGCATGGAAGGAAAGGGTTATTCTTACCTGATGACACCAATTTAGTACCATGGCAACCTTAGGATTTAAATAGCAAGCCTCTGCAGAGTACCTCCCACCCCCGAAGAAGTTCTATTGTTTCAGGAACGAAACGCGCGTCGGGATTACGTCACTGTAACGTCAGGTGTGCGACAGATGCATAGGTGTCTGATCGAAGTCTGCCGCAAGAGAGATACACAGTTAAACTAAGATGTGGGCCACAGATGTGGATCCCACTAGCTAGGAATAGCAGCTTTGAGGTCTGTGAACCCTGGAAGTATTACTGTCTACAACGGGAGACAGCTGAGTCACATGACGGTATTCAGGAGGGTCTGCTTAACGTGCAGACACCACAGGTCACTGTAAGTAGATCCAGCAGTACATATCAACAGGTAGATCAGTACTCAGATCACTGGGGCTTATCTGACGCTGGGTCTCTATATAGCTTACATGTGCAGGCTAGAGTGTCACCTATTATTGTACATAGGTACACTCTTATGATATTGCCACACATTGAAGCTTTAGCTACAGTTGCTTGATGCTAACATACATTGTTTCACTCCACAGTATTACTTTGTACCCAAGCTGCAACCCCACAGGGACCTAGCTTAGTTACTGTATTTACTGTTTATATGCGCATGATTGGCAACACTAGGGTTAATATAGCTGTGCCATTCGACTATTGAGGAACCCATATACAGGATTTCCCATAGCATGCCTTCTCAGGTTTTAATTATTTTCTATGTTTATGATATATTAATAAATTACTTATTATTTTGAATCAGTAGAGTAGAGTGCACCGTTTAGGGATCTTTCCCCCCTTTTTTCTGTACACATCCAATATTAATTAGCCTGATCACCAATTGGCAATTAGCATTAATGGATAGTCCTATATAAAACATCATGATAAGGACATATATCATAAAATTCTGGGGCAGTCAACATGGCGAAATGCATTGTCTTGTTCCTGATTTCACGGAGGATGTTGAAGTTCCTAGAGAGACGAAGCAGAGCTGAAACATAGGATACACATTGTGTACAAAATCCACCGGACATGATGTCAGACACTGGAGGTAAAGAGGGATCAGAGCCTCAAGGTCTCGATTTACGCCGTCGCAAACAGCTACCACCCTGATTCCTGTTCGGCATCTGCATTACATGCCCGTAACGAATTAACAAAATGTGAGTGGGATTACCACATGGTATCAATTTTAAATAAATTGCACTTTACATGCTACACTATGTCCTGCCTTTTCTTTCTTTGAGTGAGCTATGAGAGCCACAGAGGAGAAGATATCAAGGAGGGACTAATATCATATTGATGCAAAGTCTATTGGGAACCCTTTCCAATACTAATTGCGCTCTACCTAAAACCTTCAATATGTAGGTTAAAGAAACAATTCACTTATCTTTAGGTGGGTGCCAGCTGGACCGTCGTAGTCCCTACTAGCTATGACAAAATACAAGGAATAACTCCACTTTATATATCTATATCAATCTATCTATCTATCTATCTCTATCTATATCAAATGGAAATATTACTGTATGCTCATTTGCATGTCTTAGACAGGTCTGCAACCCCGCCTTTCACCATTATCACCCAGCACACAGCACTTCCACTGCAGCAAGGGATTCTGGGAAATGACATGCAAATGAGCACACTTCTATACATATATATATATATACATACACAATACATAACTATTACCAACTTTACCAACAGCAACTTTAACACAGGAAGGAAAAATGGAACCACTTCCCGTGGCTGCTCCTATGCACAAACCCCCCTAGCTCTCATCTCCTGACCCATTATTCCCGGTCCCTGCACTCTCCAGTGGGATACTGGCCATAACGCCCCTGCCTAATAGTTAGGGGCTTCTCTTTGTCAAGCTTTGCCCATTTGTAATATTTTTGCATCATTGATGGAGCTAATAAAGTAAACTACTTATTTTGAAGACAACTTTCATTTTGATGTATACTTTTACAATGTTAATAATTATTATACATAAGAAAGTGGAAAAATAAGGAGATGAAAGACTACAGGTACAGTATAAGTTGAAAGTAATTAATTAAAGTAAGAGATTGTACTGGAAAGATAGTGAGAATTAAGTATGTTTGTACTAAGATGAAAAATATATATTCTTTTCAATATCATATCTAGTTTAAAGGGAAAGTATCAGAAGGAACTATACATATTATCAAAATATTACTACAGAGGTGTAAATATTACACTGAAGTAGATTTATTGAAAGAACAAACCATCATTGACAAAATGTAACGGATGCTCGCCACAAAGGGGATGGAACCGCAAGGCCGAGGTGGGGATATTTAAACACCGACCTGCAGCCATGAAGCCGCGTCCAGATGCGGGACTCGTAGTCGTGGGATAGATGGGTCAGTGTTGGAGAATGCAGGATAGTCGAAGGTAAGCCGAGGTCTAGGATTGGAGAGAGCTGGGTAGTCAAAGGTAAGCAAGGCAGGGCAAAGCAAGGCAAGGCAGAAAGGCTTGTGACCAGCACACGTCACAAAGGTTTATGCTCAGCCAGCTTCCTGGTAGAAGGACTGTGCCTAAATAGCAGAGTAAGCCAATCAAGCGCAGGGCTACACAGCAGTCAGGAATCAGGCAGGAGCCAGTCGGATGACTGGAGCTTGATGGGGGTGGAGCTTGCGTCTGATCCTTACACAAAAAGACATCAAACAAAGTAAAAACACAAAAGACATTGCCAAGCACTTACTGTATGTGTTTTTACTTTGTTTGACGTCTTTTTATCAACAATTTATTGTTCTTTCAACAAATGAACTTTAGTTTAGCTCTGTAGTAATATTGGTATAATATGTGTATTATCATAGAACACCAGTATAATTGGATTTGCAGCAAAATACTGTAAGCAATATATATATATATTTTACCTGTGCAACAGTACTTAAGTAACTGTCGTAGTTCCTGTATATTGCCTTGAGTTGCTTCATTTTGTACTTCATAAAGTTTTAATTATTAACTAAGCTACATTACCTCTTACAAAGGTAATGATTGTTAGAACTACCATGTTTCTAGTGCAAAAAGCCCAGCGATCTGTTGTAATACTGACAAAATGTATGTTATATTTACAACTAAACTTTTTCAAGTCTGAAATTCATGGTCTTATTTAGTAAGCATGTATGGGAGTTAGTAATTAATCTGTGACAGTGCCTATCGGGAAATACAGTAAGTAATGTGGGAGAGAGGTGGTGGCGTGTGAGAGAGAGAGGTGGAAGAGAGGTGGGGAGAGAGGTGGAGGCAAGGGAGAGAGGTGGGGGTGTTAGAGAGCGACGTGGGAGAGGTGGGGGCATGGGCTAGAGAGGTAGGAGAGAGGTGGGGGCATGGGAGAAATGTGAGAGAGGTGGGGGCATGGGAGAGAGGTGGGGGAGGGAGGAGTGGATGAGTGGGTTGGAATGAGAGACAGAGGTGGGGGTGTGGGAGAGATGGGAATGTGGGGGAGGGGAGTGCGAGAGGGAGAAGGGAGTGGATGAGAGTGAGGTGACAGATGAGGGTCTGTGAGAGATAGAGGGTGGAGTCCTCAAGGCTGAAGGCACTGGGTGGGAATGATCCCAGTGGAAACTCTAGTCCTGGGAGAAAGCTGCATGTGGCCCTGTACACTTAAAAAACATGCAGTACAAACAACGGTTTGTCAGGCATGCTTCCTGACTGCTGGAAACTCCTTTGGAAAAAACAGAACACCTATCAAGACAGAGAGCTAGCACCTGCAGCCAATCTCAGGAGCTATATAGACAGGCTTCTGAGAACACATGGAGGCTCATTTTGGTCTCAGCGAGGGAAAAGAGTAGACAGGAGCCTAGGAGACAAGTTGATAAAATACATTAGAGAATGTTGTTTATGTATTTCTGTTTAAAATTCTTTTATTTTCTCCTTGTTAACCTTGTGGCCAGAAGGTTTCTCATAAGCCTGTTAAAAGGTGTTTACTGGTTAAACAATAAAATACTGTTCACCTCCTACTGGTATATGAAGCTAATTATTGAACAAACTAGGGAATGTTTGTCACAACAATCCTCACACACACAGACACTGACCTGCACAGCACTCACTCACTCAGACACCGACCTGGACAGTACTCACACAGACACTGACAAGCAGAGCACTCACTCAAAGACACTGGCTTGTACTGCACTCACTCACACAGACAATGACCAGCACAGCACTAACGCACACAGACACATACCAGGACATCACTCACTCACACAGACACACACACACTGTCATTCACAGCACTCCCTCACACACACTATCCTTCACAGCACTCACTCAAACACAGACACTGGCCAGCACAGCACTTACTCCCTAACACTGACTAGCACTCACTCACACCCGTCACGGACTGCCATTGGCTTCTGGCAGTCACGTGACCAGCCCTGCGCTTCCCTCCGCGGCAAAATTTAAACTTGCCTGTATCCTGCATTTCTAAAGCCGCGCTGAGAGAGAAAATGTTTCCACTCAGCGCGGCTCAGCGCCTCTGCACGGTCTTTTTGACCATGTCCGAGGCCTTACATAGCACTAAAACACACTGACCTGTACAGCCCTCACTCACAGAAACTGACCATCACATCACTCACTCACACAGACACCAGAAAACCCCTCACACACATAGACACACTGACACTGACCAACACAGCACTCACTCACACAGACCCTCACCTGCACAGCACTCACTCCCACAGACACATACCAGACACATACGAGCACAGCACTCACTCACACCTGACATTGAGCTGCACAGCACAAACATACGGACACTGACCTGCACAACACTAAGGCCATGTCCATGCTTGGCGTGTTGTGCGTGCTCGGCGCGATCAGTAATATGATCCTCTATGAGGATATCTTTAGAGCGCATGTGACCAAATACATTTGTTTCCTCGCACGATGGCTGGGTCACATGAGCCGTTCGCCCAATGAGAGAGAACCAGCTCCATGACGTCACGTCCACGACACGCCCCCCTTCTCACGGCCACCTACAAGGCACATATCGCTCCAGCTAGAGCGAAGCAAGAAGCCCCTCGCATGGTCACGTGCGTGCATTGACCCACCATGTGTGGCGGTGAAGGGGTTAACTAGGCTCACTAATAGATGCCCAGGTACCCTGAACCTGGTATAGGGGTTCAGGTGGTCCTCCAGCTAAGTGATAACACTGAGAGTGATTTCTTGTGTGAAAAAGTTTTAAAAGTTATTAAGTTATTCTAAAGATATTCTAAAGTGTGCCAAGAATGAGGCTAGTGAGTGTAGGTAATACATACTCTCACTCCATCCCTGACACCAGAACAGGGACTTATATATTTTTATCACACAAAAGACAGGACACGGTATATTTTATTAAAGAGTTATATTTAATAGGTATATGTACTGATAACCTAAATGAACTGTGGGATTTCCAAGTCATGGATTCCAAGAGACCAAATGGCTACCATGCTTGGTGCCTATGGGTCTGTGCGGAGTCCTGACTTGAAAGCCTCAGAGATGCCAAGGTGTTAGAACAGGAGGTTCTGCTTAAGTACATGCATCCTGGGCTGACACAGGGCTATCCGGCCACCATTTGCCAGAGCTCAGACTCTGTGGAGCCTGGACAGCGGGTGGGCTCAATATGAAAAGAGGCAGAGGTGTCAGGTTGGAGAAAAGGTACCCACCCAGCTTTACAATACCGGCAAATCGGCGATTGGCTGGCAGGGAAATTCCCACGCTCTGAAAGGCTGTAGAGGTTTGTGAATGGTACACTGAAACCCATAAGGAGTCTTGCAGCCAATCAGGAATGAAGATTCCAAGCGCCAAACCATCAGCGGCAAATTCAAAGATGCTCTGTACTGAATAGACGCGAGCCGGCATCAAAGAGTTTGACTCAAGAAGTCTTCTAAGTCCCACTTCTGAAGAACGTAGCGGTCGCGTCTGGCATTGCATGCCGAAATCAGTTCCAGGACTTTCGTGAGCACCTACCGGTCATTGGAAAGGGCTCCTATAGAGGTCATTTTTGTGAATTTCGTTTAAAGGATAGTTTTATTCGTTAGCCCCATTCCCAGTAAGTGTGTTAACCCTGTAAATTGTTTTACATTGTGGGTATGTATTTTCCTGAAATAAATTACAATTTATTTTACCTCCTTGCTTTGCTCAATCAATGAGCCCGGTATAAAAAGGTGTTGATAAACCTGGTCTCCCGTGACACCATGGACCCAGCCTAACTCACACAAACATACCAGCACTCATGCACACACTGTGTTCTGCACAGCACTCACACCCACAGGCACTGACCTTCACATAACTCACTCACACAGATACTGACCAGTACAGCACACACAGACACCGATGCAAAGGATTCACACACAGACACATACCAGCACAACATTCACTCACACAGACACTGCCCACTACATCACTCACTCAAACAGACACAGACCAGCAGAGCACTCACACACACTGATGCTGACCTGCACTGCATTCACTCACACAGACCCTGTTTTGCACTGCACTCACTCACTCAGATACTGACCAGCAGAGCACTCACACACACAGAAACATACCAGCACATCACTCACTCAAAAATCTATGAACCAAACAGTACTCACTGACACAGACACTTACCACAACAGCACTCACACAACTGACACTGACTTCCACAACAGTCACTTACAGACACTGTTCTCCATATCACTCACTGACCTTTACAGCACTTACTCAGACACTGACTTTCACATCACTCATTCATACAAATACTAACTAGCACAGCACTCACCTCCACATACCAAACACATCACTCACTCACACCTACACAGCATTCACTCACACCTAACACTCACCAGCACAGAACTCAGATCCACAGACACTTATCAGCAAAGCACTTACTCACTCAGATACTGACCTTCACAGCACTAACTCACACAGACAGTGACCTGCAGAGCACTCACACACACAGACATTTACCAACACATCACTCATTCACACAGACACCGACCTGCATGGCACTCACTGACACAGACACTGACCACCGCAGAACTCACTCACACCTGATGATGACCAATGCAGCACTCACTCACACTGACCTGCACAGCACTTCCTCATAGATTGTTCGGCACAGCCCTCATTCACACAGACATTGAACTGTGCAACACTCACTCACACCCGACACTGACCAGCGTAGCAGACACTGACATCAACACACCCACTCACACCAGATACTGAACCACACAGCATTCACCCGCACAGACACTAACCACCCTGCACAACACTCACACTGACCGTTACCAGCATAGCACTCACACACCATACACTGACCGGAACAGCAGTCACTCATACAGACACTGACCAGCACAGTACTCACTCACACATACACTCACCTGTGCAGCATTCACACCTGACACTGTTCTGCATAGCACTCTCACCCACAGACACTGATCTGCCCAGCACTCACACCCACAGACACTAACTTACACAGCACTCACTCACACAGACACTGACCAGTGCATCACTCACTCACACAGACTGACCAGTGCATCAATCACTCACAGATACTGACCTTCACAGCACTGACTCACACAGACCCACACCATCACAGCACTCACTCACAGACACTGAACAGTACAGCACTCACTCCCAACACTGACCAGCACAGCACTTGCTCACACCTGACACTGACCAACACAGCACTCACACACACAGACACTGACTTGCACAGACACTAACAAAAAAATCACTCACTCACACAGACACCATCACATAACTCATTAAATCAGACACTGACATGTACAGCACCCATTAACACCCAACACTGACCAGCGCAGCACTCACTCACACAGACACTTGCCTGCAAAACACATAGACACTGACCTTACACAGCACTAACTCACACAGACCTTGACCTGACCTCCCTCTACCACTTGCCCTCTTGACCCCATTCCCTTCCATCTCCTTAAACCTCTTGCTCCTACTATAATCCCTACGCTCACAAACATTTTTAACTCCTCGCTCTACACTGGTAACTTTCCCTCCTCCTTCAAACATGCAACAGTTATACCATTACTCAAAAACAGCAAGCTTGACCCTACCTGTCTTTCTAGCTATCGACCTGTCTGCCTCCTGCCTTTTGCCTCTAAACTCATGGAACGTCTTGTGTTCTCTCGCTTGCTCCACTTTCTCAACACCTATTTTCTCCTAGACCCTCTACAATCTGGCTTCCGCACTGCTCACTCCACTGAAACAGCCCTCACTAAAATAACTAATGCTGCCAAAGACAGAGGTCATTACACTCTGCTCATATTACTTGACCTCTCTGCAGCATTTGACACCGTGGACCACCCTCTTCTCTTTCATATTCTCCATACTCTTGGTATTCGTAACAAAGCTCTATCCTGGATCTCCTCTTACCTCTCCAATCGTACTTTCAGTGTCTATTCTGCTAACACCTCCTTCTCTATCGATCTATCTGTGGGGGTATCCCAGGGGTCGGTCCTTGGACCTCTTCTCTTTTCTCTGTACACACTTTCTTTATGTAACCTAATCACATCTCTTGGGTTTAAATATCACCTCTATGCTGACGACACACACATTTACTTTTCAACCCCTGACCTTACACCTGCTCTACAGACCAAAGTTTCTGAATGTCTCTCAGCGATATCATCCTAGATGGCCCTCCGTCGGCTTTAACTTAACATGGCAAAAACAAAGCTCCTCATACTTCCTCCCAAACCTGGCCCTACTACCTCCTTCCACATTACTGTTGGAAGTACTATCATTCACCAAGTAGCCCAAGCACGCTGCCTAGGGGTCACACTCGACTCCTCTCTCACATTCTCCTCTCACATTCAAAGCGTATCTAAAACGCTTTTTCTTCCGCAATATTACAAAGATACACCCTTTCCTCTGTTGCTCGACTGCTAAAACTCTGACTCAGGCCCTCATTCTCTCATGTCTCGATTACTGTAACCTCCTGCTGTCCGACCTTCCTGCCTCTCACCTGTCTCCCTTACAATCTATCCTAAACGCTGCTGTCAGAATCACTCTACTTTTTCCTAAATCTCTCTCAGCATCTACTCTGCTGAAATTACTCTCCTGGCTTCCTATCAAATCCCACATCTTGCACTCAATTCTGCTCCTCACTTTCAAAGCTTTACAGTCTTTACCCTCCTTACATCGCAGCCATAATTTCTCACTATACACCATCCCGACTCTTGCGTTCTGCTCAAGGATTCCTTCTCTCTACCCCTTTTGTATCTAAAGCCCTCTCCCACCTTAAACCTTTCTCACTGACTGCCCCACACCTCTGGAATGCCCTTCCCCTCAATACCCGACTAGCACCCTCTCTATCCACCTATAAGACCCACCTTAAGACACACTTGCTTAAAGAAGCATATGAGTAGCACCGTGGCTAATTCTATACACATGATGCATAAAGCTTGGCCCTTGCAGACACACTTACCAGAATTCCCTCATACTGTCTCTGTACGTTCTTCCTACCAACCAATTAGATTGTAAGCATCTGCGGAGCAGGGACTCCTCTTCTGAAATGTTTCTTTTATGTCTGAAGCACTTATTCCCATGATCTGTTATTTGTATTATTTGTTATTTATATGAATTGTCACGTGTACTACTGCTGGGAAGTGCTATGTACATTAATGGTGCTATATAAATAAAGATAAACATACTTACATGCCTGCAAAGCAGTTACACCCACAGACACTGACCTGTACAGCACTCACACCCACAGACACTGACTCACACTGAGACTCACTTACACAGCATTTACACACACTGGCAAACTCTAAATCTACACAGACACTTGCCAAGCACTCACACAGAAAAAAAGAAAAAGAAACCTCACTGACAGCACACTTAGGAATTACCTTTTTTTTTAAATTAAATATATCAATAAATCTCACAATGGCTAAGTCAGCCCACATACAAATACACACATTAAAATCACTGTTACTGTATAATATATACAGTGATGCATATTTGCTAATTAAGAGAACATTGTTCCCCTCTGGGTTTGCAAACCTTTATACTGTTTAAAACCAGAGACAAAACATAAAACACAGACAGAGCTCAGTGCACATCCAGTGAAATTCATATACGGTACAGTGCCTAAATATATATGTATTAATATCTATTAAATAAAATGGTCTTTTAGTTTAACATAACCATTTTATGCTTATATATATATGCTTATATATATGTTGTGGTTATTTTGGGGGTTCAATAGGAGCTTGTTAGGTGTCCAGTATGTTTTACAATTCTTGTTCAGCTAGTCTTAGCTGATTGGAGGGTGGCAACCTCCTACCTAATTGAAGCTCACCCCCCTCCCACATTTAAATGGTTAAAAGCTCACTGCATTGCATCTCCCACTCAGGGGAATGTGCTTGCTTGCAGTTTGGTTGTGACAAATCTAATACAGAGTGCTTTTCCTGGTAATGTACAGGTTATTAAAAGCTTCAATCAGACTTAGAACTTTGCAACTAATATCGACAGATTTATTATAAATCATTCTTCCTGGTATTGCACAGGTTATTAAGAATTTATATTAGTGTTAGGGACCCCTGGAATTGTGGTCTGCCGTGCAGTGGCTCAGGGGCTTACAACAATTTTGGCCAAAAATGTTAAACTAAAAGACCATTTTATTTAATAGATATTTATACATATATATTTAGGCACTGTACCGTATATGAATTTCACTGGATGTGCACTGAGCTCTGTCTGTGTTTTATGTTTTGTCTCTGGTTTTATATATATATTGCCATGCTCAGTAGCACTCCTCTGTGACACTCATATGCTTATATATATGTTGTGGTTATTTTGGGGGTTCAATAGGAGCTTGTTAGGTGTCTAGTATGTTGTACAAACCTTTATACTGTTATACTGTTCTACTGTATGCTGCTATGATTCACATTGTTGTCTATGTTTGCATTTTATTCCAAAACCTGGTCTGATTATCAGTATACTGTATACTTTCTTCAGTGGTCAGGGATTGATAATAGCCAAGGTTTTTAGTGGGTTGCTGACACAGCACCAGTCATTTTTATGTGTATTTGTATTTGGGCTGACTTTGCCATTGTGAGATTTATTGATACATTTAATACAAAAAAAGGTTATTCATGATTGCACTGTCAGTGAGGTTTATTTTTATTCTGTCTCATTTTTTCACACACAGGCATTGACAAGCACTCACACATAGACAGTGACAAGATTCACACATAGACACTGACAAGCACTCACACATAGACACTGACAAGCACTCACGCACAGACACTGGCAAGCACTCACGCACAGACACTGACAAGCACTCACACACAGACACTGACAAGCACTCAGACACAGACACTGACAAGCACTCACGCACAGATACTGACAAGCACTCACACACAGACACTGACAAGCATTCACGCACAGACACTGACAAGCACTCACGCACAGACACTGACAAGCACTCACACACAGACACTGACAAGCACTCACGCACAGACACTGACAAGCACTCACACACAGACACTGACAAGCACTCAGACACAGACACTGACAAGCACTCACGCACAGATACTGACAAGCACTCACTCATAGACACTGACAAGCATTCACGCACAGACACTGACAAGCACTCACACACAGACACTGACAAGCACTCACGCACAGACACTGACAAGCACTCACGCACAGACACTGACAAGCACTCACGCACAGACACTGACAAGCACTCACGCACAGACACTGACAAGCACTCACACACAGACACTGACAAGCACTCACACACAGACACTGACAAGCACTCACGCACAGACACTGACAAGCACTCACGCACAGACACTGACAAGCACTCACGCAAAGACACTGACAAGCACTCACGCACAGACACTGACAAGCACTCACGCACAGACACTGACAAGCACTCATGCACAGACACTGACAAGCACTCACGCACAGACACTGACAAGCACTTACGCACAGACACTGACAAGCACTTACGCACAGACACTGACAAGCACTCACGCACAGACACTGACAAGCACTCACACACAGACACTGACAAGCACTCACGCACAGACACTGACAAGCACTCATGCACAGACACTGACAAGCACTCACGCACAGACACTGACAAGCACTCAGGCACAGAGACTGACAAGCACTCACGCACAGACACTGACAAGCACTCACGCACAGACACTGACAAGCACTCGCGTACAGACACTGACAAGCACTCGCGCACAGACACTGACAAGCACTCAGGCACAGACACTGACAAGCACTCACACACAGACACTGACAAGCACTCACACACAGACACTGACAAGCAGACCCTAGTGCAGGAGTATACTGACAAGCACTCACACACAGACACGGTCAGAGACCAACCCATATAGACTGACCTACAGTACACACATGTTGGTGACCAACAAGGGGGCTGCAGATCTGAAAGCAGGGGAACAAGAGGACCCAAGCCCAGGGGAGCAACCAATCAACCACATGAGACCTGGCTGCTTACAAGCGCCCTCTAGGCTACATACACAAGTGAAATATTATCTTTCAAAGTAGCAGTCCAAGCTGCCGGGTTTCCCCCCCCGCCCCCCCTTTTCCAATTTAATAGTTGCATCAATACAATCCACACAATACGTAATGAGCTAAGTTGCCGATTGTTCCATTCTCCTGTGATCGATCAGCGAAGATTCGACTCAAGCGTTCACTAAATGGCTGCAGAGGAGTATTCTGCAGTCAGTGGAACACATATGCATATTAATATGACAAAGTTCTGTGGGGAAGATCATGTGACCAGGCAGTCGCTACAGTAGGTACAATTGGTGCACTGCTAGAGAGAGGGCCCTGGTGTGCCAGAGCCTGTTTCAGAAGAGGAAGGGGATGTGACTTTGTAAATGGTTGCTACATTATAATACATTACAAATGTAATTGAGTTGTTTAAAAAAGAAATGCTACAAGTATTTCTCATAGTACAGAACTGAATTATTTAAAACAAAAAACACATGTAGGATATTGCTTGGTCTGCAGCTTTAGCTCAGCAGAGCAGCTCCACGAGCAGATTCAAGTCCTTCCATACAGACTGCAGTCAGCTCAGCCTGTCTCTGTCAAGGAAAAACATTACCATAAAACCAAAAGGGATGTTTTAATGGATAAATCTGGTACAACATGTTAGCAAATGTTCTTGTTTTGCAGCTGCCAAATTTGAAAAATTACCCCCTAAGTATGGTCAGGATGGAAACAGAAGTTTGTTTTGTGCTGGGGTTTGTTGTCACTGACTTATTTTACAGGGTTATTTTTTTCCTGGTGGTTAGGATTTACCACAAGCAGGGGCAAAATGTATTTAATCTAATTTTGCACTCATATTAAACCAAATGTTGTGAGCATCCAATAACATTTCACACGTGATGATTATTATTACTATCTTGAGTATTGAGGAGAATTTAGAATTACATTTAAATTTTTGCTTAGGCGCAACTTCTTTCAAATGATCTCTGTCTTTTGTTAAAGTGGAATCGTAATAAACGGCTCTTAGCAAGTTTTATACACTACGAACACGATAATCAAAGCAACAAAAAAATGTGAAATCATATATGTTTTTTTTTTAATAAATTAGTTCTATAGTATTAGCTAATAGTTACTGCATTTTGTAATTATTATTAAACTCTTAATGCCATATTTAATGAGTTTTAAAGCATCCCTTGAGTTCTGTATCAGGTTTTCAGCAGAGCAAGATCTTTGCAACACTTTGTTTGGGATACTTTGTTGCCATTTTCCAAGCAGTTTGAGCTGTAAACTTTAACAATAGATTGTTACCTTAGTGATATCAGGATACATTGTAGCTGCTGAGTTACAGTGACTAAAGCAGCCATTATGTTAGGCACATGATCAGGATTTTTACACATTTATAACAGGAGCACCACACGATTGCCAGCTTAGGTAAGAATGTAGAATTATACATGGTCACGTGCTTTACACACTGTTTACAAATTAGAAAAAAAGGGAAAAATAACAAGCGGGGAATGTAGTATTGCTGCTCTAAACGGGTTTCATTGCTATCTAAGAGAAACAGGAGGAAAAAGCAGGCACCAATAACACAGGAAAAAATGAATAAAGGATATCCAAGGGAGCGTGTGCCCATTAAAAGGTGTATTTAATGGAATCTATAAAAATAACTGCAGAATTACGGGGTACAAAGTCCCCCAGCAACGCGTTTCGACCTTGAAAAAGAGCTTGCGCTCGAAACACATTGGTGCTGCTGTTATTTTTGTAGATTCCATTAAATACACCTTTTATTGGGCACACTGTTAGTTTTGTAGATTCTGCTGCTGTTATTTTTGTAGATTCCATTAAATACACCTTTTATTGGGCACACGCTCCCTTGGATATCCTTTATTCATTTTTTCCTGTGTTATTGGTGCCTGCTTTTTCCTACTGTTTCTCTTATCAGCATCTCAGAAAAAACGGAAGCACACCCCCTGCTGTGGATGAAGACTGAACAATCTTGAGGACAAATTCTGCTCAGAGTGAGTCATTTTTATCACCTGTTTATTCTCCATTCCGATATATTATGTTGGGTCACTTTATTGTGAGGTCCTTTACTACAGTGCTTGTGGGGACCCTAGTCCACTAGTCGGGTTATAATGGAGTTGTGATTGTTCTACATGTCATGGGTTGATATCCCTTATCCTTCAATCAGGGAGTTCATATTGCAGGATTCTTCAATCAAGTATTTTGAACTGTTATTGTGGTTTCCTTCTGGTACCATATTATAGGCTTTTTTTTGAGCACCACACATTTGCTTTTCTTTCATTGCTATCTAAAGCTTGTTGTATGTGGTTTGTTGGTTCCCACACCATGGCGCCCGCCAAGCCTTTTGTGGCTGCCCGTGACTGACTGGCCAGCCAGTTGATAATATGGTGTAGATCAGGTGTGTCCAACACATCGATCACGAGCTAGTGAGTTGCTTGCTGCAGTGCTGTGGACCTTCTTAATTGATCGATTTGGTGCAGCATTTTTGCACCAGCATTGCCCTGACTCGGTAGCTGGGAAACTTTCATAAATGGCCCCATTTATTGCTGTGATATTGTTATTAAGAATGATTTAGAAGGCTTCAATAATTTACTGGGTCTCATTTTAAATTACAAGTACCTTTGAAATGTTAGAGTTGTGCAGTAATATGGGGAACTGCTCGTCATCCACTGATACTCTTATGAGTCAATTTGGTATTTATAGATCTTAGAGCAGAGGTTCCCACACCATGGAGCCCACCAAGCCTTTTGTGGCTGCCCGTGACTGACTGGCCAACCAGTTGATAATATGGTGTAGATCAGGGGTCTCCAACACTTCGATCACGAGCTGCCAATGAGTTGCTTGCTGCAGTGCTGTGGACAGCTGCTTGGTGCCTCTCTCTCATGCTGGAGCCCCCCCGACCAGGGGTGTGTGTGCATGCGTGCATTAATTAGTTTGTGCCGCCCACTCTCTCTTGAACTCTCAAGTATTCCCATAGGTACATAAACGTTGGGGACTCCTAACATAGAGGGTTATTCCATTGAAGTACATATAAGGGGACTACTGATGTATGCCAGTAGGTGACCTGTTTTCAATGTTGCTGTCACATTAGCATTGCTCCACAAATTATTTTTGAACAAATTACTATTATTTTTCCTTTTTCACCCATGACAGTTAACTGTGGAATTCTCGAGTGGGTTTTTGTTTTGGGGAACTATTGATGTAAAACCTTTCTGCAAGTCATCTAAAAGACATCATTTTCTTAAACATGTAAATCACTTAAAACAAAAAAAAATTTCAGTACGTGTTAGTAACTAGGAATTAAGTAATGAAAGGCGAATGCGTCCAAGTTTGGCCGGCAATCTTTGGACAAACGTTTCTATTTCTTCGCAAACCCGCGAAAGTTCATTCAAACTTTTTGTTATTTAAAAAAAGCACAAACGATCACAATTCCACCTGTCTCTATTTCGCAGTATATTTGCAGTGTTTTTTTTTTACGCTTGACAAAATTGACTTTTAACTTTTGATTCAATTGTAAGTACATCTTCACTTTAGCTTACTCTAATTTATCAAATCAATTTTTTTCTCTCTCCAAAAATAGGGGCAACTTTTTTCAGTCAGGTTTTGGATCCCTGGCAGAAAGTCCACTCATCTCTATAATCAAGGCTTTTAAAGGGTGAATATGATGAAAATTAGCATAGCAGAGGTATGTGTGAGTATTGCTTATTTTGTAGCATGTTTATTTTCAAGACTCCTGAAAGAGAAATATTGGCTCTTCCGTGGTTGCTATATTTACTCATGCTGTATCTTCACAATCTCAGGAATAGAGCATACATTGCTTGGAGTGCATTGCTCATCGATCTTTTGTGTTTTCTTGATTTATAGTTCAGATGTAGCAGAACTTAATGTTTCTGGTGCCTGAGCAAGCTACGTGACTACAACCGCAACTGCCCTGGCATCAGAGTATTATCGCTGTGGGCGCGCATGATTCGGAAGCATGGATCCCCTGCAGCAACGTTATGGCAGCACTATGGCCCCCTGCAGACGCACTTACCAGAATGTCCTCCTACTGTCTCTGTACGTTCTTTCTTCCTACCAATTAGAATGTAAGCTCCTCGGCGTAGGGACTCTTTTTCCTTAATGTTACTTTTATGTCTGGAGCACTTCTTTCCATAATGTGTTATTTGTATTTTTTGTTATTTATACGATTGTCACGTGTATTACTGTTGTGAAGCGCTATGTACTTTAATGGTGCTATATAAAGACACATATACATAATATGTTGCATTTTTTTAGCCACGGGTCTGGAGACATTAAGTCCTGCCACATCTGTATATCAGAGAGACATGTCTGTCTATACTTGTGATGAACTTATTACAATATAAGTAGACCTATAACATTTACATACAGTATGTTTATGTAACTTCTTTGTAGAAGGATATTTGAATAACCATTTTGTTTACATCGTTTCCCGACTCCCGCTCTCTCCGTTATGGCTTTTTTGCCGTGAGAAGGGCCAGAATTTTTACTCGTGCTTTGTTTCTGGCTCTAAAAAAAAGTTTACATTATGCTTGTGGACGGGGTTTGGTTTAGTTCTTATTCTGGTTTTGCCAAAATATGAAATGTGTTTTTTTTCTCGGTTTGGGATTTTTACCATAGTTTGGTAATTTAAAAAAAAAAAAAAACAAGCAGGGAAATGCTAAAATAACATAAGCATGTACAATGCTTAACATAAGTAGAAAATCATAAAACCAATAAGGAAACTAGTATATTATAATTGAAAACGTTTAAAAAAAGATATGTTGAAACATCATTTGTTCTGGTGTTTTGGTTCTAAATTATTTAGATTCTAGAACTCCTAAGGACTGTTAAAGTAGGGGCATTGTAAACCCAATCCATAGCTACACAAGTAAACATTTAACTAAATGTCAAATAAAACAGCGCACTACACTAACATAAAAATGAGTGGTGTCTGAAATTATCTGTTTTGCGAAAGAAAAGAGTTCTGGGGATATAGTGAAAAAAAATGTTTCCTTAGTTAGCACTGAAAATCAATGCTACTGGTGCTATGTGAATGAAACAGATGAGGGACTCCCTGGAAACTTCTGAAGTTTTCCAAGTAAACCCTCCTCTAAAGAAATCAGACACTGGGGGCTGAAATCACTCCCCTTTCTGAAAAGGAATGCACTTTTCTCTTATGGTTTTCTTTAAAACACTAAATTTGCTTCTCTCCAAGGCAACCCACCACTCTTGTACTTTGCTTTCTAGCTGTATTCTGGAGTTTGCCTGCTGACTTTAATGCAGTATTTCTTTTTATCCCCACCTTCTCGCCTAAAACATGCAATATATGCAGCAGAGGGGCTGGATTACCAACATTTCCTTTTTGATTCAATTCCTTTACATTTTGACTTCTTGCCATGGTACAAAGCTTCAGCAGGGCAAATTTGACTTTCCACACAAGAGGCAAGGTCAGTGACTTACACACCAGCTACTCTTGATCATATCTTGTTACTTGCAGCATTGTTCTTGTATTGAAGTGATACTAATGTATGCAATTTTACCGTTTGGAATAAAGATTATTCATTTAGCTTTTAGGCACAACCTTGTCTGATACTGTATTATGCATACTCTGTCTCTGTATTTACATTCCATTACTGCACAGTTTGCAGTATTTTAGCTACAATAGTACTGTAAATGCCGCATAAAATCTATTTTACATTTTTGAATCCATAAACAATACTGGAACACCTCCATATTACTGTAATGCAGGAAAGACAGCTGCAAATTTAAATCAGTGTTACTCTTCCACCCTCTTACTGGTTTTGCAGTCATTTTGTAAATCTATCTATAGCTACAGTAGCGGCAGCTTTTATTTGAACAAATGCCGGCGGCATGCTGGGATCTACTCCGGCTGCCGCCAGTCAAGACCGCGCACCGCCGCGTTTCCTACACGCACCCCCCTCCACTTCGCGCGCAATTTACCCCCCCTTCCCGACCCCGAACCCAGCTCCTGCTCTGCCCCTCTGCTTCCCTGCACCCCCGCTTACCTCACTTTAAACTCCAGGGGTGTCGGGGAAGCCGGGGAAGCCGGGCGCGCACGTGACTGTGACGTCACAGTGCGCCGCAACAAGCCGCGTCTCCACGCTTCCTGCACGCATCCTGCCGTGCGGGAAGTGTTCAAATAAAAGCTGCCGCTACTGTATATCTATATATAGTTTCTATTCTATTATTCAGATTACACAGAAACAGAACAGAACAATACCATTGAAATGCCTGTGTTGGAAACAATGTTATTCGAACTTAGAATAGTGTAAGTCATTTTTTAATAAGACCTCAGCAACATAAGGAATTACTCTCAACCACAGGGAATTGTGCAAAGATTGTTTGTTAGTATGGAAAGTGACCTATTTATGCCAAATGTCCCATTGTATCATTAATGTAATGTTGTTGTTGAAATTCAGATTTATTCAAGATTTTTTAAATATAAAGAAGATAGTTTAAAAATATAAAACACAGTGAACTATATGTGTGTGTGTGTGTGTGTGTGTGTGTGTATATATATAAGTGTGCGTGTGTGTGTATGTGTATATGTGTGTGTGTGTGTGTGTGTGTGTGTGTGTATGTGTGTGTGTGTGTGTGTGTGTGTGTGTGTTTGAGTGTGTTTGAATATAAATACAATTCAAATATATTTGAATTGCTACAATTAAAATGCAATACTTGTTCAAATGAGCACAATTTGGATACAAAAAATGTACAAACCTGCTAGTTGTAAAAATACTGAAAGCCTTGGTGTTAGTATTGTCACCTGGAACACGTGTCAGCATGTTCCCACCATTTTTAATGCGGAAACTATTTATTTGCCTGGCAGCAAATTGGGGCATTTTTATGAAGCAGTAGGAAAACATCTGTATCTGATAAACATATTAATATGGGATGCATCTTAACTATCATTTCCTTCGTTAATATTATAGGAGGGAGAGCGAGTAGGTGGTAGGATACCTTTAATTGGACCAACAAGTAGTTTTAATATTACAAGCGTTCTTTATTATGATGATCATAAAAAAATGTTGCATAAGTCTATATGGTCAAAATAAAAAAAAAACACAGTCCCAGTTTTTATCAGTTTGGTGCTTAATGTCAGTAAAGTTCATGCAATACTTGTGACATTGCGTCTATTACAAACATCTTTATCAAATTTGTACCAATGGTACGAAACTTGATTATTACCCATTTTACATGTAGTGGTTGATTTACCCAATTAATTTTTATATATATATATATATATATATATATATATATATATATATATATATATATATATATATATAGACATACATACATACGTCTTAAAACACACCTGCTTAAGGAAGCATATGAGTAGCTCCATGGCTGATAATTAACACCTCATACATTGACCATTGCTCCTTGTAGACGCACTTACCAGAATTCCCTCCTACTGTCTCTGTGTGTTCTTCCTACCAACAAAATTAGACTGTAAGCTCTTCGGAGCAGGGACTCCTTTTCCTAAATGTTACTTTTATGTCTGAAGCACTTCTACCCTTTGTGTGAAGTGCTATGTACATTAATGGCGCTATATAAATAAAGATATATATATATATACATATATACACATATATATATATATATATATATATATATATATATATATATATATACACATATACACATATACACACACACACTCCTTCCTAACTCCTCCCACTGCTTTCAAATCCCCCACTGAATGAAAAAATAATGCCCAGATCCACAAAAGGATGCCAAGCTACTGTATAGCGCACCTTTACTTCCTTTCAAATGAATGGGATCTGAGGGGTGCTGAAGCTTAGCACCCTTTTGTGGATCTGGGCCTAAGAGATTTCAGAATTTGAAAGACTTCATAGGATTGTCTTAGCTTTAATTTATTGCCAAAAGGATGTTCTTTTAGTATAGTGAATGCAGAAGAACTGCACAGAGAATCTTATTTAGCAACAGGATTCATTTAAAACACTACATACCATACCAGGGGTGGTCAACTCCAGTCCTAAAGGGACACCAACAGGTCAGGTTTTAAAGATATCCATGCTTCAGCACAGGTGGCCCACTGATTGAGTCATCTGTGCTGAAGCAGGGATATCCTAAAAACCTGACCAGTTTGGCGGACCGTGAGGACTGAAGCTGGCTGCCCTTGTAGTACACCTTCATGCTTCCACAAAGACAAAAATAATAATAATGAAAAAAAAAAGTGATTGTATTTTTTAAATGTTGTGATTTTTTTTTTGCTAGCCTATTATGTAGTGTTCCAGGGACTCACCTAGTTCCCGAGACATTTGCGGTATTTGCCACTAGTAAAGAATGGCTTGTTTGGTGGAGACATAATTGGTGGGTGGAGTTCAGACACTCTCTGATGAGCAATAGAAAGCGGCACAATCATCAGCACAAAAAAACTACAAATCTCTCAGGAATCAGGGGATCCCAGCAGGTTTAGTGATCGCCTCTGGGAGCCCCCGGGTCAGGTACCATAAAATATATGGGGGCTTGCTTCTTTAAATGATTACACTTTTGGTTGTGCCCTGGAGTAACCAAGCAATTGGTGACCTCTTGTAAAGTTGTATTGGCCTATACAAGTGATTGGGTCAAATATACAGTATATATCCACTAAAACATGTTGCTATCTGAACTTCAGCTAATGCAATCATTTTTCATTAGTTCTTAGAGAGTGTGCGGCTCATTCGATATGATCAAAAAATGGCTGATTTGGCTGTTTTCTGCAAAAATTCCCCATTGTTTTCCAAAGGGGAATTTCAGCCGAAAAAGGCCCGGTCTGCCGCTTGAGATCATACAGTAAAGAATAAACCATGTTATTTCTACTCATTGGGGGTAATAATTAAACTGCAAAAGTGCAGATCAAGGCAATTTTGCACCCAAACTGTCATTGAATGTAATAAGAGTTACTGTGCAGTAGTTGAATAAGCTTAATTGCATGAGAACATGAACATTTTAGATCTGCTCAGCTACTGTATGTAGGAGCAATGCTGTTTCCAGAACACACAGTATCTATCAGATGGAATACCCTGAATGTTATCTTCCATTTTACCTTCTCCATAACAATACAATAATGATGCAGAAAATAAGGGGGACATGATACATCAATGAATGAAATGTTTATAAAGTATATTAGCGAGACAAAACTACATATGGGCAGTGGTGGATTTACCGAACGTAGGCACTTACCTGGTTCCGCACTCCTCCTTTGTGCCGCTCTCCTTCTTCAGTGACAAATGACAAAGCCACGTCACATGCCAGCGCGTTGTCATGTCAATGTGTTGTCACACGGCGTCACGTCACATGGTAACATGACGTCACAGCACCATTTCATGCCGTGATGTAACGCCACGTGTTGGCACAGCGTCATTTGACGCCGGGATGCTGAAGGAGGAGGGTGGCATGAAGGAATAGGCAAGAACTTTACAGAGGCCCTGTACTCAGTGGGGAAGAGAGTGGGGCCTCTATATATGGGTGGGGGGTGGGGAGAATTTGCCTCCCCAAAATGTTGCTGCCCTAAGCCCGAGTCTGTCAGGCCTAATGGGAATTCTGCCCCAGCTTATGGGTGTTAAATAACTTGCTTTGTACACAGAGCTTATCTTTAATTCCCCTATGTGACTCACTCAGGAGCTACCAATCTTTTGTACCTTGGGGGTCTGGCTGGAGAAATGACAGTTTCACAGATTGAACAGTAGGGTTTTTAATTTGTTTGATCTATATGTATTTTAATATATTTTCTTCACTTCTTCAATTAATAATATGACACTTATAACTGCTTGATGGATTAGGAAAGACTAGTGTTTCCGGGAGGTGGTGTCTCCAGGCAGTATAATGTAAAGTAAGTTGAAGGAGAGACGACGGGGACAAAATATAAGAACAGGGGGAAAGCAGGAATTGTTACTCTTTCTTTGGCTTCTGGTCTCTTTCTTGGTATCTGTTTCTTTTGCAGATAAGAATGTTAAACTTCACCGGGACCACTGTTAGCAGCATTCAATCTTAAATTGCTAATTATACACTCTAAATCATTTTACTAAGCTGAACATTTATAGCTGCATTAAAAAAACCACTTACAACTACAAATAATTTCACAGGAAATTCTCGCCTTGAACCATAAGCAATTACTTTTGCATCATGCGATGTTGTTTCTTCAATAAAATTACATTAACACAGCAAGGAATGTGCGAATAAATCCTGCCAAGTACAGGGATTAAAAAGTATCTAAATTGTATTGTGTTGTGGATGTACTCTGACCTGAAATACATTCTACAGCTTACATCCACAAAAGGGTGCTAAACATCAGCATGTCGTTACTCCTATTCAAATGAATGGGAAAGATGGGCGTGATAAAGCTAAGCACTCTTTTGTGTGTTTGGGCCTAAGCGTCATATTTCCACATGGACATAGCATATGACATGACATGAACATTTCACACAAAAACGTCTCATTCTTCTTACTTGTGTAGCCCCCTTTCCCCCGTGTCTAGGGTGACTACGTGTGGTGCGCTGTTACCTGTAGGCTCACAGGAGGCCTGATCCTCCGCTGCAGGGGGCCTGGGTGTACCTGGTTTGTCCGGTGACAGTGCCTTCACCTGTGAAGGATCCTAGCACGGCTGGATACCCCTTACACAGGACCAATGCAATACACACACACTTGTCTATATATAACAGGTTTACAGAACGTCAGATAAGAACATATATATAACTGAATAACATATGTACGGCATGCCTCTCACGGCTGTAACCCCAACCGCCTTGTCCCCATCTAGTGGGGTTTCCCCCAAAGTACTGAGGTGCCCTGGGCACCTAATCACCCGGTGTCCACAGGAGCCAACCCACCCAATGTGTGTGTGACAGCGCTGTCCACAATAAGAGTGTTGTTGTTGTTGGTGAACTTGTTGAGGTACCTGCCCTGGTGCGCCAGCACCCGGGTATGGCCGAAGAGCAAGCAGGGATCCGCTGATCCACTGACGTCGTTATCAGCAAAGCCTCTGCCTCTGCGTGGGGTGGACTCCCGCTGAAGTGTCCCACCATGAAAAGAGTCTCTAATTCGTTGATGGTCTGGTCCCAGACCACAGGCCGCAGATACTGCGCGGCGTCTTGCTGTGTCCTTGACACTTTGCAACTACTGGGGCAGTGTCCCTATCTATTGGGCCATTCTCTGTAGCAGTCACAAGCTTATGGGGGAGACGGGGCATAGCTGGGACCTATAAGGGGGTCTCTGGCCTAGTGCAAGGGCTACTGACACCCTGCACACACCCTCACCTCTCTGTGTTTCTCAGCTCTGACTGGTGTGGCTGTCCAAGCGTGTCAAATGTATCCTCTTGGTGCAGGGGGAATGCTGCAGCCCTATTGGCTGTATTTCCCCATCTGACTAGCAGCCCCCGGGGCTGCTAGAGATTGCAGTTCCCCTGCGTAGCTGAGCTGTAATGGCCGCCGCTCTTGCGCTTGCATTGCGCATGCGCCCCTTTCCCTCTAATGGCTGCCGCACATCAGGGTGTTCTGCAAAAGCGATATGTGTCTCCTGTGCGGGCGCCAATCCCAACATGGTGGCCCCCGCTAGCCAGGTGTGCCACGAAGCCTCCGGAGCACCGGAGCTCCCTGCTGCTTTACTTCTACACAGCGCCGGGTCCTCCCGCCCTGCCAGAGGCACCCGTGCTACCTGTAGCTTCCCAGGCCGCAGGAAAGGTGAGCAGGGAACCAAGGGGAACCCAGAGGGAGATCTGGCCACACATGTATCGTGGGATTACTATTTGACTTTGCCTACTTCATATATACTAGACATACCTGAGACTCAGAACGATACAATACTTAAAATGCCTAATTAAACAGATATGATCTTGGCCACAATGGTAACATATGCTTTGGTGCAATTCTGGGGAGATGGGCAACATTTTTGCAGAAATTCTGATTTGCAAGTTCCTGCCATCCATGGATATATGAGAGAGAGAGCAAGCGAGACCAATTGTGACTGTAAAACCTCTGTTCTCTTAATGTAACCATGTATTGTTATAACTCTGTGCCCAGGACATACTTGAAAGCGAGAGGTAACTCTCAATGTATTACTTCCTGGTAAAACATTTTTATAAATAAATACATAAAAAATGTAGTAGCGCCCGTTATGTGGCACAAGTACCCCCGCCATCTTTATATCCTCCACGTGACCAGGAGATTTAAATACTGCAGGGGATACCGGCACCCCATACCGGAGCCTGTAACTCGGGAAGTAGGGGGTCCCCGAGGCTGAAATCGACGCGGTTCAGCTCAGTAGACCCCCTGCTCATATACACCAACATTTAAAAAAAAAAAACATTTCCATAGCAGCTAGCCGCTAAGGTAATGAAGCTGCTTTAATGTGAATTTTACTAATAGTGTACTTGAGCAGGGGCTCTCCTGAGCTGAACCGCATGAATTTCAGCTTCGGGGACCCCCTACTTCCCGAGTTACAGGCTCCGGTATGGGGTGCCGGTATCGCCTGTGCTTTTAAATCTCCCGGTGACGTGACGAGGAAGATATATACAATGCTGGGATTGTTGTATTTATGTATTATACTGTAAAAATTTTTTTTGCCATCTTCTGTTAATAGCACTTTTACCCATTCCTGTTGATGTTACAAGGGGTGGGCGAAGATGGTAATTACCCCAGGGTGGGTATTTAGGTCTTGCACGAGGATAGGCTGAGGATTATACCCCTTCATTGCCTTAGTGGTAGTAACCACCACTAAGGCAATGAAGGAGTTAACTTCAACTGCCACCCTAAGGCCTAAACACCCACCCTGGGGCAACTAAAAACTTCACCCACCCCTGTACCAACAACTATGTAGTGCCTATATTAACCCATTCAGCGGTTAGCCACTTAGTTAATGAAGCTGGCTGCAATTTTATTTTTATTGCGGAGACCGACGGGGACCCCCGGAGACCTGCGGGGACCCTGCAATCCTGTGCAGTAAAACTAAAAGAAAACTACTTTTATGCATCTTGCAATATGTTTAGCACCAGCCTTTTGCTGGTGCCAAAATATTGCAAGTTTTTAAAGTACGATATGCTTAATGAATAGCAGTTTCTGGCAAGAAATGCAATTTTGGGCATTTTGTGTCTTATTGTATGGCTTTTTTTTTGCCAGAGTTATAGTACTATAATAAGCCGTTTTAGTGCGATATTGCCCTGTTATTAGAGCTTTGTGAATACAACACATGCAATATCGCACTATAAGGGCATTTATGGGGCTATAAGCCACTTTTTGAAGTTTAGCGAATGAGCTCCTATGTCACTAATTTAAGTTGCACGAAGGTTATATCACGGTTGCAAATTTTATATTCAAATTGGTGTTTGGGTTATATATCTTTAGAGCGCCGGGTGATTTTTTGGTACACGTCTCAATTTTGGGGCCAACTCCCCCTCCGCCTCCATCCTGTGACTCGCCCACACCACCGACCCTGCTTGTGCCAAGTTTGAGGTACAGTATGGCAGACCTCGCACCAGGGGGTTGCACAAGAGGACGTGCTGTACTTTTTTTTTCAATTTATTTTGTACACTTTTGTGAACAGTATATTGTTAAGTTCACTTTTTCGTTCTTTTCACACACAGGGAATTAACTGTGTGGGAATAAAAGTTAATTTGCCAACTTCTGTCTCTTGGAATTTCTTGTTCTAATATGTAGACACATTGTTGTACACCCATCCTTAATACACTCAATATTATATACCACGGTAGGCCACACAAATATATCCTACATTCTCTTTAATCATAAAAAAAAAAACAATAGTGTAGTTTTTTACATGAAAATAACACAATATCAGATTCCTCTGTTGATCTGTTTCTGACATTAATATGTTCCATCATATATCTTTGTATTACACATGTAATAAAAGGGTTAAGTGCTACACTCAGTAGAATCATGTCTATACCCCTTAAGACCTGCCCTTTTTCCTTGTAGGCTATTTCAAGATATAACGCTATGATAATCCTGGTCTGGATATGAGTAACGGCAGGTTTTGGTGTGACCTAATTATCATAGCGTTATTTCAATGCGCTAACATGAATAAAGGTCTGAGGACCTGCATCGTTAGGTAATCTGTTCATTATCTTATGATTTGCAGATGAGGAAGCCAGGCGTCCATTAAAAGTTAGCGATCCTCTATTTTTCAGGTGGACATTGTAACGCTAATCACCTTTGGGGATATCCATTGTGACTGCCTCCGGTTACCCCAATTTAGCGAAACTCTAAATATTTAACAGACTTCTGTGGATCGCCACACAATTTATCGTTTGAAATGATCTGACACGTCCCTTATTTTGAATACCTGACTGCTACAATTTAAATGAGAACAGAATTATTTATATTAGGGTTACATTTATAACTAGTATTGGTTAATATCAATTGTTAGCATAATATAATTTATAATAGCCTTACTGTCAAAATAATACATTTTGTCAACCTACTTAAAGCAACAACACAGGTTTCATGTATAGTTTTTTTTGTTTGCTTTTATTACTGGATTGAAGCAGGGGGTCTCTGGAGCTGAACTGTGTTAATCTCTGCTCCGGAGACCACCTTCTTCCAGACATACTAACCCCCGTAGTAGTGTCGGTATATATGTAGGCAGAAAAGCAGTGTGCCTAACATAATGGTGGCGTTTAAATGTCCCACGTCAGGTGAGCCAGTAGGAAGCTGTGACAGCATCCCATGCGGCTTCCTATTGGTCTGCGTGAGCGGGACATTTAAACTTCACAGAGATATCAGCACCCCCTACAGAGGTAAGTATCTCTGGAAGCGGGGGGACTCGGAGCTGAAATGAACAGAATTCAGATCCGCAGACCCTCTGCTTCAATCCTGTAATTTAAAAAGAAATCAACCAGTATTGCTGCTTCAATGAAACATCGGTGCTGTATCAAAAACATTTTTGGGTTGATAGATAGCAATTTAATTTTGCACTAACACTATTAAAAGTATTTTTATGCTTTTGTTCCAATTTCACCATGGTGAACAATTCTGATGCATTTTTAATTGATTTTGTGGAGCGCAGAAATATATATTTTTAGTAGATACAATTTACATACTGTATATACAGCAAGTGCAGGCCATTTCTGTACACGGAAATGCTTGACAAGAACAATTGAGATGGGGCTTGACATGCATCAATTTTGTACCAAAAAAAGTGTTTGCAACGCACAATGTAGTACAATACGTACAGTAAGCCTCTTTGTGTTGAACAGGCCAACATAAGTAGACAAACGTACAGTAAATAGTTTCTGGTTTGTACTGTAAGTAGACAAACCTAAGATGTCACATGGTTTAAAAAAAAATGGAACCAAGATCATTCAAAGTTCACAGACTTGGGTGGATGTGGATTCTCAATGTAGGTTCCAAGTTTCATCTGCTTTTCAGATTTGTTTCTGTAGTTTAAATGTTCTGTAAGTGAAAAATAATGACCTAACATTTAAACATCCGCTCCTGTTAGGCAACTAGGAAAAGTAATAAAACCTATTACAGTATTTATAGTATTGCTTTTTCCTTATTTATGACATCCTAGAATTTTCTTTCCTGCAGCTACACGGCGAGGCATATGTATAAAGGCAAACGTGATGCAAACATGTGGAAAAAAGAAAACAATTCATTTTAGTGCTACAGATGTAGCAGAAGGTAACGCAAAATACACACATAAAATGCAGTTAATAACACTTGCGTTATCTCAATCATTGTTTTCAATAGCTGTAGTATTAAATAATGTGCCAGTTTTAAGGCAACACGTCGCATTAACTGGAGTAGTAATGTCTGCAACATCTCTATTTGTTTCTTTATTTATTTATAAAATATTTGACCAGGAAGTAATACATTGAGAGTTACCTCTCGTTTTCAAGTATGTCCTGGGCACACAGGACACAGAGTAAAACAAAATAATACATGGTTACAAATACAGTTACATAAATGAACAAGGTATACATTATATACAAGACATTGCATGCACAGTTAAAGAAAAAATATATTATGAGCGTATGAAACAGTTACAGACCAGATTAAAGTGTGATGTAGGTGTGTAGCGCACAGCATTCAAAAGAGAACAGGTCTGGCAAAAACTTTCTTTATTTGCAAGGCATAAAAAAGAGGGCCGCAACCCTTCAACGCGTTTCGTGCAGAGCACTTTGTCAAGAAGAACTTCTTGACAAAATGCTCT
Organism: Ascaphus truei; assembly: GCF_040206685.1. Lineage (NCBI taxonomy): Eukaryota > Metazoa > Chordata > Amphibia > Anura > Ascaphidae > Ascaphus > Ascaphus truei. The sequence goes on along the minus strand of NC_134483.1, from coordinate 49,564,713 downwards.
GCACGAAACGCGTTGAAGGGTTGCGCCCCTCTTTTTTATGCCTTGCAAATAAAGAAAGTTTTTGCCAGACCTGTTCTCTTTTGAATGCTGTGCGCTACACACCTACATCTCTGGAATTCGTTTATATAGCAGCACGCATTGGAAGGGAGACTCTGGAGGTGAACAAAATTGTGAGTACTCTTAAGGGGCTATCCCAATGAGGTGAAGGAGGGTGTCCTAGGACAACTTCCCCAACCTTCAGGGCTTCCTGGTGCCCCCACCCCCATCATTATGGACTGAGTATACTAATACATAATACCTTAATACCCAGTGTCTCCCTCCCTTCAGAAGCACACACACAACACTTTGAGCACCATTGTTCTATTCAGATTAAAGTGTGAGACAGCCTTAGATTTGAAAGAACTTAAGCTGGTGGTGGATATGAGAGTCTCTGGTAGGTTGTTCCAGTTTTGGGGTGCACGGAAGGAGAAGGAGGAACGTCCGGATACTTTGTTGAGTCTTGGGACCATGAATAGTCTTTTGGAGTCTGATCTCAGGTGATAGGTACTGCATGTGGTAGGGGTGAGGAGCTTGTTCAGGTAGCTGGGTAGCTTGCCCAGAAAGTATTTGAGGGTGAGACAGGAAAGGTGAACTTTGCGCCTAGACTCTATTGATGACCAATCTAGTTCTTTGAGCATTTCGCAGTGATGTGTGTTGTAGTTGCATTGGAGAACAAAACGACAAATTGAATTGTAGAGGGTGTCAAGTTTGCTAAGGTGGGTTTGAGGAGCCGAGCCATATACTATGTCTCCATAGTCAATAATTGGCATTAGCATCTGCTGTACAATACGCTTTCTGACCAGGAGACTTAGGGAGGATTTGTTCCTGTAAAGTACCCCTAGTTTGGCATAAGTTTTGGTTGTCAGGGTATCAATGTGCATCCCGAATGTTAAGTTTGAGTCAAACCATAAGCCCAGGTATTTAAAACTAGTGACAGGTTCTAATCAGGAGCTCAGTGACTGGAAGCTTTACAAATGTAGTCTTGGTCCCAAATACCATTGTTACAGTCTTGTCAGTGTTTAAAAACAGTTTGTTTTGGGAAATCCAGTTTTCGAGTCTCAAAAAGTCAGACTGAAGTATGTGTTGAAGGTCAGAGAGGCTATGGCTTTGATTTATATGGTACAATGGTTTTGCTCTTGAATTGCACCTCTTCTGCATTGATACCCTGTATTACACATGGGCTTTGAAGCTTTGAAGATGGCTACATAGATCACAATTTTCATCGGAGGCTAATTTTGTGATGTTAGTAACTACTGTGTTGTTCAGTGCATTTACTTTACGTTTTTTTTAATAATTACTAGATTAAATAGCTACACAAAATTTACATAAAAACAGCATCACCATTCACATGGATCTTGCTGAGTAAGCAAAGCTCCTCTGATCTATATAAACTAGTTGCTACAATTCTTCATATAGAGTATGTGTGAATAGTGAATGTGTGTGTGTAGCATATATCTATCTGGTGTATATGTGTAAGAGGTGCATGTATCCTGTGTGTGAACATTGTTTTGTGGTGTATAGTGTTTGTTTGTGTGTGTGTGTGTGTGTGAACATTGTTTTGTGGTGTATAATGTGTGTGTGTTAACATTGTTTTGTGTTGGGTGGTGTGGGTGAACATTGTTTTGTGGTGGATAGTGTGTGTGTGTGTGTGTGTGTGTGTGTGTGTGTTTCCCATTTTTTTAGTACAGATGCGCAGACGAGTATTCTAAAACTTGCCTTAAACTTGCCTTGGAAAACTGGGGCTATCACCAACAAGACCCAGGTACATGCTGGGTACATGCTGCAACATTTCAGTTACATTTCTGCAGAGACTAATGGCCCATCGGATTAACACAGCAGTGGTCCCTGGCAGTTCCATTCAGTTTGTTAATCCGATGGGCCATTAGGCTGTCTGCAGAAATGCCACTGAAATGTTGCAGCATGTACCCAGCATGTACCTGGGTCTTGTTGATTTGTTTTCGAATACTCGTCGGCACCACAGTATGAAGAGACAGAGCAGTTAGAAGGAGGCAGTGATGTTTATTGTGGGTAGCGGGCATGGGGTATTTGGCCCGCGGTGGATGTTTATACCTACGGGGTGTGTAGCGGGAGGGTTAACCCCTTTATTACATTAGCTGTATTAACCACTAAGGTAATGGAGGGGTTAAGTCCTCCCTAAACACCCACCAAGGGCAAAATACCACCTTCACCCACCCCCACTACCCACAATAAACCGAGCACTGGTAATTAACCCCTTCATTGCCTTATGAAGCTGCCTGCAAATGCATTTTTTATGTCGGGGGTCTTCGGTGCTGGTATAAATTTGTATCATCTCCGGAGACCACCGGCATCAATCAGATGCGGGAAAATGCATTTTTTTTTCTAAGTCCCTCTCTCGCAACACTTCTCACCAGCTTCTCACCAGCTTCTGCTGGCGAGAAAAATCTTGGATAAAATTGCAATTCCAGAACCCCGATAAGATAATCGAGGCTACTAGAATTGCACAATTTTATAAAAATTGCTATTTGGGGCTTCTCACCGGCTACCGCACGGCGTATTTGGCCAGGAAACAGAAATCGCGATAAAATGCTTTCGCCGCACGATTTATCCAACTTATCAAGACTTTCTGAAAAGCTACCTTGCGATACCTGCTCAAAATCCTCGATAAGTTGGTTATCGGGGCTACTAGAATAGGCCCCTGTGACTTTCTCGGGGGATATTAAAACTCGCTGCTTAATAACTAGCCAGTGAATTCTGTATGCAATTCAGCAAGTTTGCCATTTGGGGACGGCACAGAATTGCACAACCGTTTTTGCACATTTTGGACTTGCAATAAATACTTAAAGAACATAGTGAAATGCACATCCATTTGAAAATGCACTGAAGCTTTTATATTTTACTGCATCTAATCTGAAGCTATGAGTAACGTGTACAAAATATTCACGAGAAAAATATTTACTTGATGGACTATAGTGCAAATTAAAAATAAAGAGCCAGATTATAATTTAAAGAACCCGTACAATATAAAAACATATACAGAAGTTTTCGGCATTATCTGAAACAATTATGTTTGCCTCTTGCATAATCTCTTGTTTATGGAAGTGAATCTGGTACCTTAATGTGATGTTTAGCTTATGCAAATGAGATGGCACAGTTTCTAATACTTAGCTTTGACGATACCATGTTAAGTCAGGGAACATAACGTACTTTCCAGTTTTATGTAAACCTCACATTATGAGCACTGTTTTAACAGAGCTTTGTGGATCTATCCCAAAATATTTTTGTAGAGCAATGAGACTCCTGGATATATTTGAGCCTGATTATAAATGGAAAGGAAGGGTGTCTTTATGTTCACCTAAGTATAAGAGCCTTGAAGTTCCTTTTTATTTGTGGCAGAGTGTAAATCAGTAAGGTTTATTAATTATTCATTTTTCATAAACATATGTAATAAATAGATCTATTCATTAACCACAATTTTAAAATGCAATCCACTTGGGACTATGTTCATTATTGCATGTACAGTACATGCATCTTCAAAGGAATGTGTGGTAGGCAACTTTGGGGTTAAATTCCTTAACCGCCTATAGAGAAGAAGTTAAACTCTTCAACAAGAAATAACAGGGAGACCATCAGGGGATCCACCATCTGGGGATCAACCATCAGGAGGAGCCACCATCAGGGGGGACAACTATCCCAGGCTAAGGGGTGCCCAGGTAAAAGGAAGGTGTAATCCGGAGCTCCTAAAATAGTAAAGTAAAGAGTGATTAAAAGTGTCAATTAATACTGTAAGTGCAAAATAAATTGTGAACTCATTTAAACAAATGCTATCACGTGTGATTAAGTGTGGGAAAATCCCACATCAAACCAAATACAAATACCAAATCACCACCACAATGTTGTGCAAGTATATATGTGATAAAAAAAATGAAAAGCAGCTTAGATTTAACCCTCTATAGATCGTTCCAAGGTCTCTATCAGTCTGTTCTTTCTTCCAAGTGAGGGGAGCGCGGATGGCATATATGGAAAATAGAGATTAAACAAACATAGTGCGACCTGTATGGTAAGGTATCTTAATGTCAAAGTGTGATGATAATCCACTCACATATTCCTCTTTCAAAAATAAGGCAGGTTAGAGACAAGTTCTCTCTCTAACTGGAGCTATGGGGGGACAGATAGCAGGATATCAGGATTTTCAAAACCTCAATGGCGATCTTCCCAAGATGTCAGGTGCAAGGTAAAGGGCACTTTCTCTCTCTGAGATATAAAGGAAGGAAACCTGGAATGGAAACCTGGAATGTATATACTGTATATCTATAATTATCTATCAAGCTTGATTATGTTATAAAATAAACTCAGGCGTTTTGAACATGTGTCTCCTAGCAGTATCAAAGTGTCCTTATTTGGCTTGGCTATCACCAGATTGTGATTTGGGGGTAGAGTAGGTATTGTATCTGAATTGAGAGGGAATGAAGAAAGGATTTTCTGACATTACATTGACCAATTTTAAAGCAGAAAAAAAGCTACAGTATATAACCCTTTTGAGTAGCCTTCCATTAAATACACTACATGTGGACTGTTTAGTATATTTACTGTGATTATTGCTTAATTGTAAGTTCTGCTTATTTTTCAGAACACATTGCCCACACCTTACCAGCAGCGCATGAAGTGGTTGAACCTGTGAAAGTAGATGAGAGGGGAAAGTTTTTGTCATACACCTTATCCCATCGTTCTGAAAGTAACAGAAGGAAACGTGACCTCAGTCCGCAGATGGTGTATTATAGGATTCTCCACCAAACAAAGGACTTGATTTTTAACTTGACTGTTAACCAAGGATTCCTCTCAGATAACTACATTCTTGAAAGGCGTACTGGAAACCACAGTGGTGTAAAGATTGCCTCTCACCCAGGAATCTCCTGCCATCTCATTGGTACAGTGCTACAGCCAGATGCAGGCATTGGATCTGCTGCTATAAGTACTTGCAATGGACTGGTAAGAATGGCTAATTTAATTACTGTTTTCTTTAGTTACTGTGGCAAAGTATGGTCATGACTGATAGAAGGAAGATGAAGTTAGTTATATTGTATCTTGCTTAATGAAACGTTTTTTCACGTTCGACTTTAAGAATTGAAAGCTCCTTTAGCCCTGTCCCTCATTACATTTCTGTTGCAGCTGCAGTTCTGTTATTCAACTTATTTAGATGAACAGATGTTACTTTTTTTTACTTCACTGAAATTAATCTCAGTTTGAATGACCAGATGTTGTCTATTGACACTAACTTTACCAATGTTACCAGCTGTTGCATAGATTTTATACAATGCTGGGTATTGCCTGTTTATCATTGTTAGGGTTGCATTGATGGGTATAAACTTTATATTCATAAGTAGAAAGTATTAGTACAGACAATAATGTTGTGGATTTTTCTACTGTTTTTCTCTGGGGTATTTAAACCAATGCTGATTTACTTTGATAACTTATCTGAATATCATATTGCACACTGCTTTCTACAATGCTAACAAAACAACATTTAATTTGTATACTATCAGGAAACACTCTTGCCCAGGGCATAGATAGATATCCCGGGACCCATGACTAAAGTTACATTCGCCGCCCCCGTGTGTCAGCTGTCTTGCAAGGCCCCCCCCCCATTTCACACCTGACGAGCCCCGAGTGACTGCCGGGGGGCCAGGCCACCAGACAAAGCAGTTGCCGGCGGGCCCCGGTTCTCCCCACCTACAGGCCTCTTCCTCTATCTCTGTCCCACGCCGAACTCTCTGACTTCAGCGCGCACCTGCCCGCCAACGCATGGCGCCACGCACCGGAAGCTGGGCCAAGCTCACTTCTAGCACACCGACGTCGGCCCGGCAACTGCTTTGTCCGGCCACCGGGCCCCCTGCCACCACCAGGCCCGGGACACCAGTACCGGCTTCCCCCCCCCCCGCTCTCGGCGGCCCTGCTCTTGTCTATTATATTTGCATTGTGTAATTCTCCACTGTTGTATACCCCAAAGAAATACTTCAGAATACAGCTCAGCCATCAGGACAAACAACTTACAAACCCCTTGTATAACTTTATCAGCCACATACTGTGTCACTAAGACAATGTGGCTGATAAAGTTATACAAGGGGTTTGTAAGTTTTTTGTCCTGATGGCGGCATCTTGGATTGGCTTTGTATCATGTATCCCAGGGGACTGTGGTCACAGATGGAGCGCATTAATCCCACATCACCAGAGACCATTATACACCACCAATGAAGAGCTAACTGACTATTTAAGAGCAAGTGTAGGATAGGGTGCCAGATTCCTGCCGAAGCTAGTTCTCTAGCGAAACACGTCGAATCGAGGCAGATACCAAGACACGTGGAGGAGAGACGTTGAGCTGTTCATTGCTTCTTGCGGCCGCAATTAGGAGCACCTGTGGCAGAGCGTCTCCATTCCAAACCTAATCGCGAGTCCTGGAGAGGAAGGGGCGGTGAGATCATCATATGCCTGTACCTCTGATTCCTTATTGCCTGATAACTTCTTGTACTTTGTAAGTGAGCACTTGTGAAGTGTTTTTTAATTCATTAAATTGTTGCACAATTCGCGCTATGGTGTGTTCTTGTCCTCTGCTGTAGTGCACCCTATCCATCCCATCCTGGTCCCCAGACGCCCCTCTACGTGGGACTACTGTTCGTGTACACTTTATGTGTGAAATGCCTTTACTCACTGACTGCTTGTGAGTATAAAAGGAATATTGAGGTGGGATCCCCTCAATTGACTAGTGCTACAGAGCATTAATTCCACTTGTAGAAATAAATTACTGCATCCGGATCACATGTAGTAATGATAAAATGCTGTGAGGAGCTGTGTGGATTAACCCCTAGATGGAACACGGCCTGGCAAGGATAAGAAGGGTTGTCTGGGGGAAGTCCTGGGACCCACCCGGACCCTTACATGAATCCAGCAACTATGTGAACCAGTGAACCTGGGGAAGGTCCCACTTAAATAATGAAAATAAAGTACTCACATAAGTCCGTTTTCATCCGGGTGTGTGTGCTCCTCGCTGTATGCAGAGACAGGACAAAGTCACCCTTACCAAGGAGGGAGGTGAATCAGTGGGTATGACTGCGCAGAAAAAGTTGCAAAGGCTGGACTGGGCTAAAAAATCTTTATTAAAGCATGGATTAAAAAACCTCTAAGAGGCGCAGGGGTCTGTTTCACCTCCTCGTGTGTTTTTTAATCCATGCTTGCTGATTCACCTCCCTCCTTGGTAAGGGTGACTTGGTCCTGCTTGTGAGTATAACCTTTGCAGAATTTCATAGGATTATCCTTTTTGTGCTATACAGTACTGTACTATTTTTGTGATCTCTCTTTTACATGTGCATGGTGTCCTGCTCCCTTGTCACCTCCACCCACACTTGTAGGGGTAGAGGAATACACAGGTATAAAGAGGTGTCAGTCTGTTCTGCTCACAATCTCTCAAATGCGGTACAGGAAGTGCATTAAATGTTGCCGTAATGTGTCATAACTAGGGTTGCAAGGTGGCTTCTCCAAAAATACAGGACACAATGGTTAAAGGTGTGACATGTCCGAGACACATACACACCTCTCTCCGCTCCATGCTGTTTCCTCGTCTTTTTGACCCCACCCCTAGGCTCTTGACACCTCCTCCTGATTGACTGCATTACCAAGCAGCAGCCAATCAGGATGGAGTAAGTTGCTCAGCCCCATAGCAACAGCCCTGCTCTCTCCCTGCTCAGGGAAATGCTGCGGCCCCCCAAGCCGGTCAGGTCACTATAGCTAAAGAGGTAATACTGGACACATACATGTTCAGTATTACCTTTAAATTTTTACTGGACAGAGTGTCCAAATACAGGACAGTCCGGTTCAATACTGGACACCTGGCAACCCTAGAACCAGAATCTTGATTTCAGCCATTGTTTCTGAAGTCCAAAAGTTGGATATATTTTAGTTCCCATTTTCTTCTCTTTTGTGCATTTGTAAATAACTTTTGTGAATGAATACTGTCATGTTTGACAGTGAGTGTCCTGCTTGGGAAAAGTGTTATATATTAATTTATAAAATGTTTCCAGGAAGTAATGCTTTGAGAGTTACCTCTCGTTTTCATGCATGTCCACAGGAGTTATTGTATTGGTGTCTGAAAACATGAATCTGTGGTGAATCATCGTGGTCTGAAGAGTCTTTTTGTTTTTCCTCACAATAATTTGTATTGGTGCATTTATTTATGCACAAAAATGGATACGGTATAACAGAAAAGGGACAAAAATATTCACTGTTCCCTCTGCCAGACACATACTGAATTGAAATACTTTATTTTACAATAAATAAAAAAACTCTATAAACTGCAGGAAGTGATTCCACTTGCTTCCCACAGCACACAAAGTGTTATTGGGCACCTTAGGAATGGTTTATGGTGTCAGACCCAACAGGATCAGAAGTTCAACCCACACAGTCTCTGTTATTCAGAACAACAGCTCTAGCAGTGTGAGCTAAACCAGATGATCGGTTGCAGTACAAACTGTCTACTAACAGCATACCTCCAAGGGATATCTAGTTTCTGATTGTATTTGAAACCTTGAAAGCACTTCAAGCAAAAAGTAATAATATGTACTGAGGGGCTATGAGTTACAGAGGCCATGTAAGGCTGCCAGATTCGAGGCGGATCCAAATATGTAAAAAAAAACGCTAATCTCTAGTTATTATGATTTGTTCTGGAAAAATATTTGTCAGTCTTTCATCCCAGAGAGCATGGGTTGTAGATCTATGAGTTATGTGAGAATTAGGTTATAAGTCACTGTATGACTAGAGGTATCTGTTCAGTTATCCTTTTTAATTTGTACTGGCTCATTCAAATTTTCAGTGTGTTTGGCTGGCAGAGTGACCTTATTCCATAAAGGCATTACACGGCGATTTCAGGTATTTGTCTCTTGTGCTGATGTTAGAGCAGATTCTGTGGTATCTGAGGATATCAATGAATATTACAGATGTGTTTGTGTGGCTGGGATGCAGCTGGTTTTATACAGGTGTTTATGTCAGTCTGTCGTACATCTGTAGATGGCTGTTTTAATGTACTATAACCATTTTTCTTATGGTGATTGTAGTGTTCAATACATTGACTGTATTGGTGAAATATTTCAAGGTCATTTTTATAGAGGGATGGAGGCCATTTAAGTCCTTGTGAAACTCATTTAAGTTTTATATCCAAGTTAATATCTATTAATGGCTTTTCTTGACACTGTCCTAAAAATTAATCACCTACAGTACTTAACCACATTGTTAAAAATATCATTGTTTGTCATCTCTGGAGTCCATTATAAACCCAAGATCAGAAACAAGGTGACATACTGTAAAATGCACTTTTATTTTTTAAAAGTAATGCTTGAGCATAATCACTACATTAGCAATTTCCAAATAGGCCCATCTGTGGGATGAATATAATGTGGGGGAAAAAAAAAAAGAAATACAAATAAGGCCACAAAAACTTAATGGCTATACCATTTTGAGCTAAACCGTGGCACATTGATCTGTGACATTATTACCTAGAGTTACCCCGCCCACTCCATCATTTTTATTTTCCTTTATCATTGGCGGTAATGGTTTCCGTAAATGGCCTTCCTCTTCGGACACTTATTTCCTCCAATCCTATACACCAGTTTGCTCAGTCTTTGACTGATACACTGATTGAGCCACCTGTGCTGAAGCAGGGATATCCTGAAAACCTAACCAGTTGGTGGCCCTCGAGGACTGGAGTTGGCCACCCATGCTATAAACACTATTCAGCATGTTGTGAAGCCGTGTTCCCCATTCTTTGGAAAATCTTAACCCTATTCACTTGCATGGAATTGATTTTATTCCAATAGAAAACATACTGTATTGCCATTTTACACAGTGGTGCCTGATTTTTACAATAATTTGCATTCAAGAATTAGCCGCCAAGAAGCCTGTGAAAAAATTGATGGTCTGTAAAACCAAACCAGCATTTATTCGAGCACTTTTGATTTTTTAAAAGAATGATATGTGAATACTTCCAATCAGGACGATTGCTTCCGAAACTGTGGGCTGACATGTAAATTATGCATTGAGGAGAATATTTTGTAATCATTGAATTTAAGTTTTTCTTGGAAAGCCCACAGCAATATAGATGGCGATGTCACTGTTGTGTACAGTACTTTGCAGGTATGTTTACAATTTGATCACTGTGAGACATTCTATTTAGTGTTATAAATGTATTGATTGTCTTTATTTTATTTATTTACGCCAAAAGTGTACTCAGCACTTCACAAAGAATACTGTATGGGGAATTATAATAATACAATAAGCGCAGCAAAATCAGACAATAGGAAAGGAAATTCCTGCCCCGAAGAGCTTACAATCTAAATTATATGATGGGAGACTTACATAGACAGAAGGTGAGGGAATAAGTGCAGTAGATGGCAGTGCTTGGCCACAATGGGTGGTAGGAGTGACTGTGGGTGTGGGACAATAACCATGAGTGCAGGCTATTGGGATGCTTGATTTGTGGGGCGAGTTTTAAGGTTAGTCAGTATTAAATCAGAAGGTTAACATCATTTACAGGGGAAGAGATGGCAGGGAGGCGTGGGTGAAATCAGGTGTGTATGTCTGGGTTCAGGCTTAGGGAAGATCCCCAGCAGCAGGAAGGAGCAATAGAGGGTGCGAATAGAGGATTTGTGTCAGTGTTTTTTTATTGAGGGGTAAAGAAGTTGTTGGGAGAGAGGTGTATAAATAATGGTGCAGTGGGGAGTAGGGAAGTTGGAAAGAACAGAGACGTTCACAAAGGAGTGAGGAAACAGAAAAACGAATAGGGTGTGGGGGGGGGGGGGGACATAGTGAGATGCAGGAGGAGAGACTTCCCAGCAAGTCAAGTTCACACAGTTGCAAAGTTGTTGAGATCCAGATCTTTCTCTACTCTTCACCTCCAATTTCAACTCTAAAATTAATTCTACAGACACTTTAAATGTGACACTTTCATGTTACACACAGCCATATGGCTTACAGCCAAGATAGACTATCTTAAATTCTCTGATCACATGTATTTGACTAACAATTAAGGGAGGGGTCTGCCTATTCAGCTCATACCAGATTGTTGTTAATTAGATTTAAGTTCTCTTTCAATTGATAGAAGAAATCAGCTCACAGAAACATACCTGTTTGAAGAAATGAATCAGAATGTTAGCCCAGCTATTCAGAACGCATCCATGATTAAAAATATAGAAAGAAAACATCCAGAGACGATAACTCCAAAATTAACTCTACAGACACTTTAAATGTTACAGAGCCATAAATAAAGTATGCAGTTTGATTGGACCCATAGGAAACAAATATCACTTTTTAGCTACAGTACACAATGCACGTATTATCCTGTGGCTCAGCTGTTATTGTACTTACTTGAAACCATCTCCACACATTAAATGGGTAACATTAACTTAGTGGAGAGTTGCAACATAAATGAGCAGATAGAAGAACGCTGATGTCTATATCATATAATCTCCCCAAGGAAACACATTTGCTGGACTATCAAGCTATTTCATAAAAACAGATTCAAGAAATGATTTTGTTTCGGTGTTTTATAATGTCTGGAGGGAATTTTGTACTTCACATTTTTCTTTAGATGGATCACTGCCTCTGTAATTTTGCTGTCAGGATCAGCTCTTATATTGCTAGAACAGATGCAATAAAAAGCATTACAAATATGTGGGAATGACAATGGAAAAAAAAAAACATATTAATTTTCTTAATGACAACATAAAATTAATGCCAAAGAAAACAGCTGGTGGTGTATGAAATGTCATGTTTGGTTTGTTTACCACATGTACAGTATGCAGGAGACAACTTTTCCACAACTTTTAATAGGTCAGTAAAGCCTACCTGCAAAAATTTAATTCTATGAGTATTTATCTGCCTCAGCATGCGGTCCACTCATACAGGCTATAGGTATTAATCAACCTGCTCCCAATTCTTTCCAAGAACTTTTAAAAATCACACAAACGTCAAACTGCTTGAAAAGTATAAAAACAAAAACTCAGACTGTATTATGCAGGTATTTGATACAATGAATATTGGAATGTTTTTGAGATGTACAAATACTGCAGTGGCCACTGGCGGAAGTGCATAAATTCACACCCATTCGTTATCCAAAAACCTTGCAGACAAATATTGGCCTTCGGTGCGAACATTAATAAAAATGTTTAGAAATGTTTTCAGGCTGAATTTTGATACATTCGTCCATCTCTAGAGCAGATGTTCTTATACAGTAAGTAGCTTTCACAGGGTGTATAAATGACAATATAGACATACTTTAGGACAGTAAGCCAATGAAAATACATTGTTCTTGCATGTACTGTATAATGATAATGGTTGTATTGTTTAATATTATAGTCTCATTTATAATATTGCACAAAAACATTGATTGTAATATACTGTATAACAAACTAAACAGAATAGTCTTGGGGAATTGATATGTGCCTGTTTGTCAGGTCACATTGTGTAGATTACGGAAGATAAACCATTATCAATACTATGAATGTTGAATACAAATCAATGCAAAAGGTTGAAAGCTTTCAGAAAGTTCAGCATGTGTTTAAATCATTTGTGGTGCTCAGCCAATAGATAGAGTGATTACAGACAGGGCTCTACGGACTTGGATATCTAAGGTCCTTCAATTATGTGCCAGTTTTTGCTTATTTTTTAACAGCGACCTTTGTTGTCTAAAGCAGCTTCCATAACAGAATTTAAAAAAGTAATTTGCCAAGTAGAAAATCAGCTACAGTCAATAATAGGGATCAGTTCAGTGAAGTGTTCAGTCAGATACACTGACACATTTTAATTATTCTGTTAAAAATTGTTATGAAATAGACCTAAACCAAATAACAAATATTCCTCTGCATAAGCTATAATCAGGGATGCTCAACTCCAGTCCTCACGACCCCCGAAACAGGTCAGGTTTTAAGGATATCCCAGCTTCAGCACTGGGGGCTCTATCAGTGGCTCTGTTGAGGACTGCATAACCTATAATCAGTAGAGGACTGAGCCACGGATTGAGCCACCAGTGCTAAAACAGGGATATCCTGAAAGCCTGACCTGTTGGGGGGTCTCGAGGACTGAAGTTGAGCACCCCTGAGCTATAGAACCTCTCTTAAAGGAAGCTAAGTAACAATATCAGCCTCTCTAAGGCTGAGATTATACTCACCGTGTGCGTGATGGAGCGCATGCACGTGGCGCACGTCTGTCACTGGCGAGAATATGAAATGTGCTTCAGGTAATGTTCAGGCGATAGAGAGGCGTGGTGGAGGCGTGGCCATGACATCACGTGAGTTCGCACTCATTGGCTGAACCGCTTCACGTGACGCGGACATCACGTGGCTGTTGCTTGGAAAGAAAAATTGATTTGTCTGTACTAAAGCGGTCGCGCCTCATCATGCTCGACGATGTGGTTTGCGACGCGCGTACACACACACCATCGCGGCCCATATAATCGCTGCCTTAGGCATCGTCCAGAGTGGGAGCACGCTCGCTGGCTCTCGAGCACCGTGATTTCAGCTGCTCATGTTCCCCGGCGATTTCTGGCCAGCTACTTGCGTGCCTGGCATGGACAACCACAAACATCAGCAAACAGTAGTGAAATGGCAAATGCTCTCTGGCAGCCCTTGAACTGCTGCCTTGTGCATACCCATGGTGTGTCAAGGAGAGAGAGTCCCCTGGGTTGAATGAGGTGCAGCTGGTTTGGGAGTTGGGGTTCAACTCTGGGAGCACTCTGCATTAAACAAATTGTGGCCGGGAAGCCTGATGAATCCAAGCAGAGTATGAGTTAACCCTTTGCATGATGGTCTTCTGGTCATGTAAAGAAGAAGTGCACAAGGTTGGAGGGACACTCTAAGGACTACTGCAATTTGTAAGTCCATGATGTAGTAAGGAGAGAGAGTTATTAGGTGGAAATGCAGGGAGAGATATCAGAGAAACAAATCAGTGACATGGTTCTGGAGTGAGAGAGAAATATTTGGGTATTCTAATCATAAAGTTGATAATGGAAACCAAAAGAATAATTAGTCCACCAAGTGAGGTTATAAAAACGAATAATAAGAGATCAAAGTACAGAGACCTGTGGTAATCCCAAGAGAAAGTGGGAGTGGAAATGAGGGGGTACTGTACCAGCAAAGAAGACACTGAAGGAACAGTTAGACAGATAGTACACTGCCTATAAGAGAGCTGTGTTACGGAGACCAAGAGTTTGGAGAGTATGGAGGAGGATAAGCTACTGTGCACTGTACAGTGTCAAAGGTAGTGGACAAGTCTAGTAGGATAAGAAATGAGACATACCAAATGGATTTCGCTGTGAAAAAGCTAATTGGCTACTTTCTTTAGGACAGTCTCAGTGTACTGGTTACAGATGTAGTCAGACTTATCTTCCCCAGAAACCACCAAAATAAAGGTATAAAGCCATGGCTCCAAAAAAAGACAAGAGCCAGAGCTCTCTGCTGAGTGACCATTCTTCTGTATCAGACCCCCCACAGCATTAATCGTTGCTGCTATGATCCAGTGGCATTCCAAGGCAGTTGACTACATCGGTACAATGCAATTAAGATTGCAGTGTGTCGTGGAGTGAGAGCACACAGACAGACAATTTAGCATGCAGTTGTTTACAGGCCGTTTTAGCAGCAAGACAGGGAGACTGGATCAAGTGAAGACGTCTTCAGGACTGTGAGGGGAGAGGGGGAAAAAGAGTTGTGAAGTAATAGAGTCAAGTAGACAGAGTGTAGGAGTGAGGAGGAGAGAAGGTAGCACAGTTTTCGCTGGACAGTGGATTCCAGGATTGCTTTTGGAGCAGGGGAATGTTAATGTGGATAGGACCTGCCAAATACAGTAAGTTGTTGTGCTATTGCACCACTCACTTATTTATTACATTTGTCATGTTATTTATTTGGGGGAAACACACAAAAAGACACAACACTCACCATATGCAGACTAATATATCAGGTGCAAAGGGAAAACAGAAACAATAGAAAACACGGATAAGTGACCACAGAGGGTCACTCAAGTCCTTCTTAAACGCACTCATGATACAGATGGAATATAGTATACTTAAAGTAACCGGATAGTAACTGTTACCGCAAAATCCCTAAATGGGAACAGACCACCAAAAAGGTCCCATGGGACCACTAAACTGAAAAAAATAAACTTTTACTAACTGTAAAAGCCGACGATGGACTTGACAAATGATATACAGTGAAGTTAAAAGTCCCCAATGCGAGATAGAAAAATAGTGGAGAGGAACATTAGTGATAACCACATAGGGAACGTGGCATCAAGGGTACAGTGACTCCAGAAACTAGAACTAGAAAATTTGGCCGAGCAAAGGCCAAATCACAGGATATGTATCCACACTATGTAGCACAATGTAGGAGAAGATAAGCAAAATAAAATGCAATGTCACCATGCTGCACAGGCTTGCTGGTGTAAGGGACCCTTTAAGTCTTTAAGCACCCAAAAACCTGTTTCCTTTTGTTGTAATGCTAATCTCATTGCCCCAGTCTATGTCGGGATGATTAAAATCACCCATAATCCAAACATAACCTAGTTTTGATGCCTTCTCCATTTGCAAAAGTATTTTGCTTCCTCAATCTCACAGATAGTTGGTGGTTTATAGCATATCCCTACAAACATTTTCTTTGCACTTTTACCTCCACTGCTAATTTGTATAAACAAGGTCTCTACATTTACATCTTCCCTTATAATAGGTGTTAGATCCGGTTTAACATATATACATACTCCACCTCCTCTTCTATTTGCTTAATCCTAACGAAATGCCTATGATATCATACTGCTCCCTTGCAGCTATTAATTCAACCTCCCCCATTTTATCTGTCAGGCTTCTTGCATTAGCAAGCATGCATTTAAGGTTTTGTTCAGTCTGTACTATTATCTTATCTGCTCCTTCCTTTCTACACTAATTGAGTTTAGTATTTAGACGTTTTCTATTATTGATAGAAATGAATAATTTTCTATTACATTTCCCCCATAGCTCACATATTTATACCCTAGAAGTTTGGCAACAGTGTTGCTGATGCTGTAGTCATCTACCTGGGTTGAACTGTAGGAGTACATTTCTTCAGAACTACTTACTCCTCCAATATTCTACTAGCAGATACAGTAAGTAAGGTGCATTTCTGACACTCTCCTACTGTAGCAGCAGGATTATCCGTGTGTTGCTGACTATTTTAGAAGTTTAGGGGTCGAATGCACTTTGTGAACATGCATGTACAGATTTAACAAAATGCTGGGGAGAACAGAAAAACACACTGAATTATTAAAAAAGTGAACTATCAAGCTGTAAAAGCATTTCGCTTTCACTGTGATCAGCTAAATGGGAAAATAGTAGAAAGGAAAGTGCCTCTAGGCCTGAGTGAACCCGTTAACTAGACACCTGCACATTTTTTAAATATTTGAGACACCCCTGAGGACAGTTTCTTTTATGCAGAGAAATATACTGTAGTTCAAATGCATTGAGGGAATGAATATCATTTAAGGTCAGTTTAAATGCTAACCCTTTAGTTTTGGTGAATAAATATATCGTTTTACAACCATTAGCACTGATTATACAGTCTAATTGCCTGAATTATCCTGCATATACCATCTTCAGACTGGCTAGCTTGCCAAGTTATTTATCAGATGCAAATTCAATGAACATGTTCAAAAGGGCCCCATACAGTATAGAGTGAACAAAATAGCTGTTTGGGAAGTGGTGTGTGTGTGTGTGTGTGTTTGTGTGTGTGTGTGTAAATATTACTGTATGCTCATTTGCATGTCTTAGACATGTTTGTAGCCTTGCCTTTCACCATTATCACCCAGCTTACAGTGCTTCCACTGCAGCAATGGATTCTGGGAAGTGACATGCAAATGAGCATACAGTGCCACCTTTTGCTTCAAATTATATATAATATATATATATTATATATATATACATACACACACAACACAAACAAAGATTAGCGCTAATAGTGTATAAATGTGTATGTGTGATAGCCAGTGAAAAATAGAAAAAGTGATTTAAATAAATAAAGAAAAAAGAGAAACCACTCAGTGATATATTGTGATGATTAATGACAAACCAATCACAAAAAAATGATGAAGATAAAATGTCCAATTTCAGGAAACAGTCCATATGGAGTAGGCAAGCTTCTTATGTGATCTAGCCTGATCACAAATGACCTACACAACAAAAAAAGGAAAAGAAGCGTCAGCTCCATAGCATAAAACTGTTGGTAAAAAATATTTATTACAACACGGAGTAGTCACCAGGACCTATACTCACATAGTGGGTAAAAACACATTCGTTTGAGACAATCTGTGTGCACGCGTTGGTAGTAGAAGAACGGGTGCAATGCTGTCAGATATAAACCAAAGGAACCATGTTGCTAAAGTTATAAGGAAAACTCATCTGCTGTATAGTGGATTTCAAACGGTGAGCTTGTCTCCTCCAATTCAAGATGTCATTCAATAGGGTATTCTCCTCCATAGTACCACAGTTAGCACTAACTGGCGTCTCAGCCACAGTTCAAGCCGCAATAAATCCGGCAAAGCAAACAGTGCAGAGTAGAGCACTCATGTGTGTACTAGGCTTCCTGGATCTGTGTTCTAAGCTCCACCTCCAAACAGCGTCACTGTGTGCGTCATGACGTCCGACGCGTTTCATCACGATTGTGACTTTCTCAAAGGAAATGCCGTGTTAGTCCAGTTGCGGTAGTGCAGAATAAATTAGTTCTTCAGTATTAGGTGATACCTTTTTTATTTGGACTAACAATTTATGTCATAGGACAAGCTTTCAAGAGTTCTCATCGCTTCCTCAGATCAGCAATACTGGTTTACAAAGGAATTTATGGCTAAAACAGAGGTTTGGAAAGCAAAAAAAAACAGAGATTTAGATAAGGGTGGGTGAGAAAGGGATGTCTGTAGACATTGGAAGGGTAATAAAACGATGAAAAGTAACAGCATGGAGGGGAAAGGGGGCTGGGGGGGAATGGTGTGGAAAAGAACATTGGCAGAGAGGCAGGCAGGATAATTACAAATGATCAAGGATGATCAATAAAGAACCCCAGATTGTTGTACTGCTGCGGCCAAGTTTATTCGAGCATTTGCCCGTTCTTGGCCGCAGCAGTAGCCTGGCGCGCGCCCGAGGGTGACGGGCGCGCGCCGAAGCAGCGGAAGAGCGCCCTCCGATCGGGGCGCTCTCCCTACCGCTGCCGGGTCCGCCGGGTCCCCCGGAACCCCCTGCCGCCGTCCCGCGATCGCGGGACACCAGGGCTCCCTCGGGGAGCCCTGGACGCGCGTGCAGGGGGGCGCACGCTCCCGAAGACGCGTGACCGCGCGTCTATGACGCGCAGCACGCCGAGGGGCGGCCACTAGCAAGCCGGGAAATCTCCCGGCTTGCGGATCTGGCCGCAGTGTAATAAACTGTGTCGCCAGTGTATTATAATAGCTAATAAGTAGGTATATTTAAACAAATACTGAGTGTGCAGAAGATTAGCTCTAAGAAGTGTAAAATCCAAAAAATAAAAAAGTTTTATTAAGTAAATAACTCATCTAGGTGTGTAATTAGTGTTAAAATGTAATTAAAATATCTCTCAAATGAGATGCCGATTATTGTCCACATACTAAGTACCACAAAGGTAAGTGCTTTGAGTTCACAAACACCACAAATTCTAAAGTTATGTGTATAGATAGAATAAGGTAAGTGGTGTAGTGTCCTTAATGTGGAATTACATACTGTAGATATAGATTTAGTAATCAACCAAATCCTTTTGTGTGTCTCTCAGCTCATACATATATGTCCACACATGAGCTCCATGAGACGACACCACAGGAAGAGAGACTTTAGTCACAGTCAGCCATGTCAGTTTATGGCTGGCTAAACAACAGAAAAAACACACACCTGGTAACTGTTGTTAATACTTGTATATACAGTATATGTATCAAATGAGTCTAGACAGTGCTAGTACTCTTGATATTATCTCAACATTCCCTTGAAATAGTTAGGCGATTATACAATTTGTAACCCATATATTATATCCTTAGCTGTAGTTAACACCGCCATTGGTATAGAAGATGTGTGTATACACTAAAGACCATGCTCTCTTATCCTGCTACTAAGAGCGTGCTGCAATATCAGCCCTCACGTAGTCCATATGATAGTCCGGTGACCGCGTAGAGGTTTAAAGCAGGAAAAGATATATAGCATTTGATAATTAAGGTCTAGATGTTACAAACACATCATAATATGGTATTACATAAATATGGATTTAATAATCAACAAAATCCTATTGTGTCTCTCAGCTCTTAGTAGCAGGATAAGAGAGCATGGTCTTTAGTGTATACACACATCGTCTATACCAATGGCGGTATAATACAGGATATAATATATAGGTTACACATTGTATAATTGTTTTATTACAAAAAAGAACGCACTGGTGAGCTCTGCAACACAAAAAGGCCTGGACGTCCACGGAAGACAACAGTGGTGGTTGATCATAGAATCCTTTCCATGGTAAAGAAAAACCCCTTCAGAACATCCAGCCAAGTGAAGAACACTCTCTTGGAGGTAGGCATATCATTATCCAAGTCTACCATAAAGAGAAGACTTCACGAGAGCAAATACAGAGGGTTCACCACAAGGTGCAAACCATTCACAAGCCTCAAGAATAGAAAGGCCAGATTAGACTTTGCCAAACAATATCTAAGAAAACCAGCCCAGTTCTGGAACAGCATTCTTTGGACAGATGAAACTAAGATCAACCTGTACCAGAGTGATGGGAAGAAAAAAGTATGGAGAAGGCTGGGAACGGCTCATGATCCAAAGCATACCACATCATCTGTAAAACACGGTGGAGGCAGTGTGATGGCATGGGCATGCATGGCTTACAATGGCACTCGTTCACTAGTGTTTATTGATGATGTGACAGAAGACAGAAGCAGCAGGATGAATTCTGAAGTGTATAGGTGTAACAGGGGGACTTATCCCTGTTCAGAATATGCCGCTAATCCAGCATTGTGTTGGTTAATTGGATCCAGAAGTTAACCAACTTCACCTGGCTGATTACAGGTGTCAGAAAAAGCCTGCCTCTGAGACAGGAAGAGAGATTCTTCCTGAGCTCACACGTGATCTGAACCAGGAAACAGACAGAGCTGAGGTTCCTGAGTCTCACAGGTGAGACTGACCGAGGGAACACAGATGTCTGGAGCTTGCAAGATACAACCCAGCTGACAAATAAGACTTCTAAACCTGTATGCAGCAACCCAGAAAACAGATAAGACTTTCTTTTCCAATGACTGTTGTATATATATATATATACTGCATATGACTTGGACTGATGAATAGCTTGGGTAGCCACCCAGTTAAAGAGGACTGGAATATAAGGTTACATATATGCCAAAGTGGAGCAGGTTTTGTTTGGCTCACTATTTCTCATGTTTGCTGTGTTTAAAGCGACAGGCACAATAAAGCCTAATTTTAATTTCACCTTAAAACAGTCTCCATTGTGTACCTCTGCATATGTCCTCTTACAATAGGGATATATTGTCTGCTCAGATTCAGACAAATTCAGCACAGTTGATTGGACGGCGCTTCCCTTTACAGATGGGCAATGACCCAAAACATACTGCGAAAGCAACCCAGAAGTTTTTTTAAGACAAAGAAGTGGAATATTCTGCAATGGCCGAGTCAATCACCTGATCTCAACCCGATCGAGCATGCATTTCACTTGCTGAAGACGAAACATAAGGCAGAAAGACCCACGAACAAACAACAACTGAAGACAGCTGCAGTAAAGGCCTGGCAAAGCATCACAAAGGAGGAAACCCAGTGTTTGGTGATGTCCATGCGTTCCAGACTTCAAGCAGTCATTGCCTGCAAAGGATTCTCGACAAAGTATTAAAAATGAGCATTTTATTTATGATTGTGTTAATTTGTCCAATTACATTTGAGCCCCTGAAATAAGGGAACTGTGTATGAAAATGGTTGCAATTCCTAAACGTTTCATACGATATTTTTGTTCAACCCCTTGAATTAAAGCTGAAAGTCTGCACTTCTATTGCATCTCAGTTGTTTCATTTCAAATCCATTGATGTGGCGTACAGAGCCAAAATGATGAAAATTGTGTCAGTGTCCAATTATTTCCGGACCTAACTGTATGTCTGATGTAACGTTGCAGTGCAACGTTGTCACAAAATGAATGAGCGGTCCCTGTGTTTGGGTAGACAAATAAATGATAGTTGTACTATAAACAGTATGTTCCTGGCATCCATTATTATACAACCTTGCTACGTTATCACCCAGCCACCTGAATTCAAGCACCCTGAGTCAAGTTAAACCATGCGGAGTAGCCACATACATTTCACACCAATGCAATCATCCCTAGGAAGCTAGGCAGGGAGTGTTACAGTGGACTGATTGTCACACAAACTATGTACTACAGAATATATTCATTTTCCATTGCAAGGGGCATACTGTAGTTTTTGTTTTAATCTTTGATAAATGTGATTAATAGTTATCTGCAATTTGAAATCTGGTTTCTAATTTATTTTATTGTGCTGTTTGATTTTGGTTTATGACATGGCTACATATTTAAAATGGGGGTTCAGATTTCTTCTAAATAACTTTGCATAATGCCTAAGGAAAAATTATAATGTCAAATGTATGAGTCCATAAAGGATTAAATATTGCCTATTTACTTTATTAGTGCTGTTCTTTAACTAAGATAAAACAGTATAATCCATATTATAGGCTTCAATTATTGATCTGATGGGATTTATGGCCATATGACCTGTAAATTACATTTAAATAGGCATCCTTGTTTGGTATTTGGGAGGATGACTATGAAATGTGCAATTGTAGCTGGAATCTGAGCCATGTTATCTTCTCAGAAAGCCTTTAAAGCGAAGTTAAACGTTCTGTTTAATAAAGTTCACTTACTGTGATCTCCTGGTATGCAACAGCCTCAAATTACCCCAAGATTTCAGCCATAAACCTGCTACAGGCAGCAGTATATTTTCAGTTCAAGTTAAGAATTAGAAATAAAAATGTTTACCTGAGTGAATGATCGTGCCGTCCAACAGTAAATTGCCAAAGCAATAATTACACATCAAGACACTTTCATGTTGGACTGTAAATCGCAGCTTTTGGGATTACACATTTCAAAGATTAGTATCTGTTCTTAATTACATTTAGATTATTTGCTTTCTAATTGCTATTCACCTACAGCCTTTTACAATCCTTTGCTTGTGCCTTAGCTCCAGCCTTACCCATGGCTCCAAGGCAAGCTCCTTACTGCTCCTCCTCTTTGCTTTGTTGCTGCTATGTTACTCTGACTTCCCAGTACAGCTGTACTGTACATGCTGTGGCTCATCCTTGCATTTTGCTTTGTACATCAGCTTTACATGCAATATAGAAGTTTAGGAGAAAAAAAAACATGTAGTAAAGACTAGTTTTCTGATCTCGGAGATTAAAACACACTTTTTTTTCTCAATTGTTGGATGTACTGTAGTCATTGGAAAGCACATTACAAAAAAAAATCTAATTTACATGGCATGTGATACAAACATTTTTAATAGTGGCATATGGTGAAAGAGGAGAAGTGTGATAATAACAGAATGTAAGCAGAACACAGATCTAAGTATTAGATGTAAAAGCTAGAGCTAATTTTGTAGGGGAACTCACAAGAACTTTTCTTGGAGATCAATTCACTAGTGATAAGTAATTTATTAGAAATAGGGCTTAGTCCCTACTGGGAAATGGTAACTGCTCTGTCTGGCTGTATTTCATTATTTAAAGATGGATTACCGACTGTAGTTTAGCTACAAATAATTTTTTCCTTGCTTAGATTCCCAGAATGTTTTATCACCCACCAAAATACCACTTGTAAAAGGAAGCTTGGAGATTATCATAATCATAAAAATGGATAAAATCAGGGCAAAACACAGGAACACAGGAACACAGTAATACCAATAAAACTACCTTAAATTACCATACAATTTGATTGAATGAGCTGTAAGGTGTTTGTATATATATATATATATATATATATATATATATATATATATATATATATATATATATATATATATATATGGACTTGGACTTGTTGTCATTGTTTTTGTCATGTGTGTGTAATATATATATATATATATATATATATATATATTACACACACGTGACAAAAACAATGATAAAGTAGCGCTAAACCTAATGTGCTTTACGTGTTAGTAGGAATAGACATGTGTATAATACAAAATGACAATATATATTGTGTAGTGTAGAAAGTGAAATAGAGTGATATATGGTGTAAAAACACAGCGTTCAATGTATCAATATATAAATGTTCAACAATATAAAACAATAGAGTGTCCAAACCAGTCCCAGTATTAGAATAGTGATGAGAAGTCCAAGTCCAGAGAACAATCCCTTATGTAGCAGGCTGTAGCTTCAGGTGATCTAACCTGATCACATGGATACCTACAAAGAATAAATAAAAAGAAGCGCCAGCTCCATAGCATAATACTGTATGCAAATGTATTTAGAAAGCGAGAGTAGTCACCAGGACATGCACTCACACAGTCGGTTAAAAAACATTAATTTGAGGGAAAACTGTAAGCAGACGTCACCAGCTGGAGAACGGGTCTGTCAGAAATTCCCAGGCGATGAATGCCAGTTTTGCCAAAGCGTCAATGTGTGCTTATTTGGGGTAGCAGACGTCCACAGCAGGGCTCCTCAATCCCCCCCGATGCCAGCAATGATATCCGCACATGTGGATACATAACTAAATTAAGAATAAATATATATGCATAAACCAAAAAGAAGAGGGGGAAAAATGTAATAAAAAAGGGGAAAAAAAAATAAAAAAGAGAGACATACACCAATGCAAAAAAAATAACAATAAATCAAAGCCAGACCACATAAAAGAATGGACACTATACAATAATACTTGTATCCAAACTTTCATTGAGACCTCCTGAAACCAAGCTTTTAAGCTTGAAGAGCCGGGTCTTCTGACGAGAAAGCACCTTTATTTTATCTCCTGCTAAAATGAGAGGAGATACAGTATATGCTCAAGACCCATAACCTTAAGACCAACTGTGCTTTTACTGTGGCAATGGTCGAAAAGTTTGGATAAATAATGGTTAGTAGTTCCATGTAATATATTCCTCCTATGCTCATATATATATATATACCATAATACTGAGTTAAGTTATGGTGAGTAAAAAAAGTGACAAAAACCCTCCACAGGAAAGCAAATATGCAAATACAACTGTATGCTCATCTGCATGTCTTAGGCAGGTCTGCAACCCCGCCTTTCCCCATTATCACCCAGCATACAGCACTTCCACTGCAGCAAGGGATTCTGGGAAATGACATGCAAATTAGCACACAGTGTCACTTTTTGCCTCAATAACCATTTTTAACATGGTTCCCTATAGGCTTAAGCTTGCTGCATGGTCACAGCTTTGAGCACAGCCAGGGTTAAGGTGCATACCCAGAAAACCACCCACAGACAGCTGTTTCGACCTTGATGGGTCTCATCAGTGTGGGGTTGATTTTAACTGGGTATGCAAGAGAGGCTATGGGAAAACAGATGAGCATACAGTTGTATTTGCATATTTGCTTTCCTGTGGAGGGTTTTTGTCACTTTTTTTACTCACCATAACTTAACTCAGTATTATGGTATAGCCTATCCCATAGCCTCTCTTGCATACCCAGTTAAAATCAACCCCACACTGATGAGACCCATCAAGGTCGAAACAGCTGTCTGTGGGTGGTTTTCTGGGTATGCACCTTAACCCTGGCTGTGCTCAAAGCTGTGACCATGCAGCAAGCTTAAGCCTATAGGGAACCATGTTAAAAATGGTTATTGAGGCAAAAAGTGACACTGTGTGCTCATTTGCATGTCATTTCCCAGAATCCCTTGCTGCAGTGGAAGTGCTGTATGCTGGGTGATAATGGGGAAAGGCGGGGTTGCAGACCTGCCTAAGACATGCAGATGAGCATACAGTTGTATTTGCATATATATATATATATGTTGGCAGGTTAGTTTCATTTTGCCAGGTTTTGACAGATCCAATGCGATCATTCTTCCTGTAATTATACAGGTAAATAAGAATTTTAACCAATGTGAGTGTTAGGACCTGCTACCGTCATGCCTTGTAAGTGGCAGCAGGCTTAAGACGCTTTGGCCAAAGGGTTAAACTAAATAACCCTTTTACAAGATATATATAGGTATTGCACTGTGTATTTTTGTCACATTGGAAGTAGCTTTGGCCATATTTGTTTGTTTTTTGTTGTATACATTTAGCCACGCCAACTAGCACTCCTTTTGACACTTATATGCATATACAGTATGTATATATATTATGTGGTAATGGTTGGGGTTTCTCAGAGCTTGTTGGGAATATATCGAAACAGCTGTCTGTGGGTGGTTTTCTGGGTATGCACCTTAACCCTGCCTGTGGTCAAAGCTGTGACCATGCAGCAAGCTTAAGCCTATAGGGAACCATGTTAAAAATGGTTTTTGAAGCAAAAAGTGGCACTGTGTGCTCATTTGCATGTCATTTCCCAGAATCCCTTGCTGCAGTGGAAGTGCTGTGTGCTGGGTGATAATGGGGAAAGGCGGGGTTGCAGACCTGCCTAAGACATGCAGATGAGCATACAGTTGTATTTACATTTGCATATATATATATATATATATATATATATATATATATATATATATATATATATACATATATATATATATATATACCATACATACATACATACACACACATATTGTGACAAAGTACCTTCTTGCTCTGTACCTTTTGTCCAGGGATCAGCACTTTCACACAGCCTTCCAGGTAGAGGACACAGTCTTCTGACACAGAGGTGAAAAGCTTTGGCCTGTTTATTTTGCCATACAAATGCTACAGCAGATAACAGGAGTAAATCAAACAAACAAAACAAAAGTCTTTGCTTTTCCTCAGCATAACACAGCTTTTCAGCACATACTTCTCTTGAGAGTAAAACAGCTCTGTCTTGCTCTGTTCAGAGCCTTTTAATCATCTCCCTGCTCAATCACCTGCTCCAGTCCTGTGAAAGCAGGGAGAGCTAGAAGTCCCGGTCTGGATTCCCCTTGGTAAATCGCCAAACCGTGGAGTGGAGAAGAAACCCTGCACTAATTTAGGGCCGTAATATCCTCTTTTCACTACCGTTCCCTCATATCTGTCACATATACACAGATTCCCAACAAGCTCTAAGAATCCCCAACCATTACCACATAATATATATATATATATATATATATATATATATATATATATATATATATATATATATATATATATATATATATATATATATATATATATACAGTGTTCGACAATTAATGATAACTACTCGCCCGTGGCGAGTGGATTTTGGCCGCTGGCGAGCCGTGCTGTGGCTCTAAGAATTCCCCCTGCTCCCGCCAATTTTTTTATTTTTTTAAAATAAATAATCCCCCTCCCTGATTGGTGTGACGTGGGGAAGAGGGCCGGCTGGCAGCTCTGGGTCAGCCCCAACCCCCCCCTGCCCCCGATCCCTGCTTGCTGCATGGGGCAGGAGGTAGGCTGGGGGGGTCCCGCGGCTGCTGCCCAGGCACTTCCCCTCCATCCCACGCTCTGGTAATGGGAGCGGGGAAGCAGGCTGGCAGTGCTAGCTGCAGCCTGCGCATGCGTGGGGGCTGGGGGCAGTCCCGCGGCTGCTGCTGCCCAGGCGCTTCCCCTCTGTCCCACGCTCCTTTTGCCCACACGGACGGTCTCTCGGTCTCTCTCTCTCTCTCTCTCTCTCTCTCTCTCTTCTCTCTTCTTCTCTCTTCTCTCTTCTTCTCTCTTCTCTCTTCAATCTACTCCCAGACAGTTATTTTGACCTTTTTTATCTCATGATTGTGTGGTTGCTTACTGTATTTCTATTGTGAAGCTTAGTATGCACTGTACGGTGGATGGTTATTGTCACTTTTTTACTCACCATAACTTATCTTAGTGCCAAAGAGCATTATCATTTTGAATTCAAATGTTTTCCATTCTTGAATGCTTTTAAACATTCCTTTGAAAATTTGGATTTTTAAATCATTTATGGAATGATCACATCTATGACAATTAGCCGCGGCTGTTTCAGCGCCAGGACATTTGGCTGCCAACGCAGTTTGCTGGTAATGTTTTCCATAACCACTTAACCTAAAAACCCTTACCCTAAAACCTTAACCTCATACCCTAAAAACCCAAAGTTAACCCCTAATTGTTCTACCTCGTGGCCGAAATGGCCTGGCAGAAGGGCAACTGTCCCTCAGCGACTGAATGGCGGGTGTGAAACGAGCGTGGCTAATAGTCCCTTTTTGGAATGATCTGGCTCTGAGAAGGTATCTCCAACAGTACAGTATCTTCCTTCTGCGTGGTGTGTTATTGTAGGTAAAATCTGGTTTGAAGTCTTTGGCTGGTTTGACCAATCTAGCATGCTTTTTCACATTTGCTACAGTACATTAAATCATATATCACATTCCTGGATGTGGAGTAGTATGATCTGTTAACATTGAATGTTTTATGTTTGTGACTGACTGTGGGATCTTGGCATGCAGTATATATTTGCAAAGTTGGCAGCGTGTGGTCTTGTGCAATTCTCAGCGTCCTTGAGTTCACTATACAATGTTCCGTTACCTAACTTCTGTCTGTCTGAGGTTGGACAGTTGCCGGAATGCATGGATGGGAGGTTTGGGGAAGATTTATTTTAATGTGTTATCCTCTGTCAGCATAGGTTGCAGATGTTTGCTTATTTTTCTAATTTCCTTTAGTGCAGCGTTGTATGTGGCCACTAGTGGTATGTGTGTGGTTGTTTAATTCTTTTTTTATTATAGTAGGTGTTCTCGTGGGGTTCAGATATGATTGTTTCTGTCTGAATTATTCTGATTATATAATAATAATAATAATAATAATACTAGCATGTTCTTGTATAGCGCTGCTAGTTTTTTCCCGACACCGGGAAAAAGTGTCTTTACTCACTGAGCCACTCCTTCTCCATATCTGATAGTCTGGCTGTGTATGATGGCTCGCTTTGTATGAGTGGGATGGAAGCTGGAGTTATGGAGGTAACTACATTTGTCTGTGGGTTGCTTGTATACAGATGTGTGTAGTTTGCCATTCTTCAGTGTTACTGCTGTTGTATCCAGAAAGTTCACTTCTGTAGGTTTGCAGATTACTCTAATCAAAATTCTCATTTTTTAAGGCTCTACACTCCTCTGCACCTCCATATATCTAAGCTCCGATCACTAATTACACTCTACTCTCCCCTTACCCTTAACTCAAAGCTGCCTCATCTTTGCACCTTTTACCTCTATAACCCTTTCACATCTTAAACCTCGCTCACTAATCTCTCCCTAGTATATTTATGGAATGCTTTCTCACTCAATATTTGTCAAGCACATTCAAATTCCAGCTGAAAATGCACCTCCTAAAAGAAGTAATCTCATTAAAATGTCTATGCCTCGACTATGAACTCCATATGCACTTGACTTCCCTTGATAGCACTTTTAATAATGCACTTTTACTCCTACTATGTCTGTAAATCTCCCAACATACAGTACCCCTTTAGATTCTAAGCTCTTTGGGGTCAGGGTCTCCCTTTGCTTTATGTTGTCATGTACAGATGCAGCCACCAGTATTAGAACACTTACCTGGGAAATTCTGGGAGATTCTGGGGCAGTCTCACAGTAAATGCCTCAACATTTATGTGAGATCCTTAATGGCCCATCGGATTAACACTTAGGTGGATCCCTGCCGTCCCATTCAAACTGAATGGGACTGCAGGGACCCCTGCTATGTTACTCAGATGGGCCATTAAGAATCTCACAGAAATGTTGCAGCAAAGTTGAGGCATTTACTGTGAGACTGCCCCAGAATTTAAAATGGCAAGAGTTGTAATACTCTAATACTGTCGCACTTATCCCCATTGTTTGTAATTTAATTACCTTGTATTGTCATTTTGTAAAGTGCTGTATACATTGCATAGTTACATAGTCAAAAAAAGACATATGTCCATCGAGTTCAATCTATGTTAAATGTAGACGACAGATACTTATCCTATATTTGTTTTTACAGTATTTTGATCAAGAGGAAGGCAAATGAAAACCATAGTGAAAACATATCAAATGATGTCTTTTAAGGGGACAAATATTTTCTGCCTAACTCCAATTGTTGGCCATATATAAATAAAATGATACATACTGTACATAGGAATAAGTCCTAATGGAACTTTAAAAATGGAAAGAGGGAAAGTCAGTGGAACCATATGGGAAAAATCCAAGGATACTAAAATAGTTAGAGGGTCCTGTCAATTCCATTAACAGAACTATTTTACCAGTCACTATTAACTGGTGTAGTTCTAGATCAGCGGTGCGCAAATTGGAGGGCTTTTTCTGGGGGAAGGGGGGGCAGGCGGTTGCAGATGCCCCACGCTCTTCCCCGAGGCATTTAAATTAAATGCCAGGGACCGCGCGAGGTCTTTGCAACTTCAACTTACTGGGATTCATCCGGCTTCTGGTCACGCTGCCATGACAACGCAGCGTCAAATGACGCTGCGGGGTCATGTGACATGACGCAGCGTCATGGAAACGCACGCCAAATGACGCTGCAGGGTTACGTGACCCTCAGCGTCTTTTGACGCCAGGTCACTGGGGAGGTGGGGGGGGGGGGCGCAGCAAAAAACTTAGTGCCCCTGTTCTAGATAACTGGATAAGAGAAAAAATAGTAGGCGCACATCACAGATGTCAGGCCAGTAAGTGTGAGATCAGTAGTTGGAAAAGTAATGAAAACACTGATGAAATATATATATTTTTGGAATATCTCAAATCAAACTCATAAGTGGAATAGAGGATTAGTAGCGCATTAATGTCAACCACTATAGAAGGAAGGGGTTCTGTAGTCATTATTTTAGGTCACTTAAAATTACTGTAGGTAAGCAATGAGGAAAACCAACAGGATGGTGGTATAGGGAGATGTATTAGCAGCAAAAAACTTGTGATGCCCCTTTATACATCATTGGTAATTCCTCACCTAAGTCCTGGAGAGCATACAGTATCTCCAGAAGGACATAAATAAATGACAGATTGTGCAAAGAAGGGCTACCAAAATGGTGCACGGTCTACTGTACATCAGAAGGGTTATCAGGAAAGACTCCAGTATGTATAGTTTGGGAGAGAGAAGAGAAAGAGGTAGGGTGATATGATAGGAACTTATAGGTATAAAAGGTTTCATCAAGGTACAGGACAGAAGCATATTTCCGAGAAAGAAAAGTGCTACAACAAGAGGTCATGGAAGGTTGCAGGCTCGGGGAAAGGGGAGGTACTACTCCTTCATGGAATACGTAGATAAGTTTTGGAGTAGCCTCCCAACAGAGGGGTTATCGGTTAACACAGTAAGGGAATTCAAACATGCTGGGAATAGACATAAGGCTATCTTAAATATGAAAGAAACCAGAGGATACAGTAGGGTCTGAGGTTTTACAATGGTGGAAAGGAAAATGAGCATATTAAGGGAACCAATTGGTTCTCCTCTTTCGGAAAATTTAGTTTCTATGTTTCTAATAGCCGTCCTTTAGACCTTTTTTCAGGCATTAGCCCGCTGTGTAGTAAGGCATCCAGGCATCACCCTTCTTTATTAAATAACCTTTATACTTGTATGCAACTCACCAGTTAGGTGCACAATCTGGATCAATACTGAATGATTTGGACAATGCTTGTTGTTATGTTCCTGATTCTGAAATAAACTCTTATATTGTGCCTGGAGCATTTCTTTCTTGTTTAAAAAAAATGATTGCCAATGTTATGCATAAACACTTAAGTATTTAGAAATGTACAGCAGGTAAAACATTTGTTTAAATAAATGGTGGTGGTCTTTGTGCTCCCTAATACAGGGGTGAGCAGCTCCAGTCCTCAAGGGCCACCAACAGGTCAGATGTTCAGGATATCCCTACTTCAGCACAGGTGGCTCAGTCAAAGACTGATTGAGCCACCTGTGCTGAAGCAGGGATATCCTGAAAACCTGACCTGTTGGT
The DNA here is from genome assembly GCF_040206685.1 of Ascaphus truei. Lineage (NCBI taxonomy): Eukaryota > Metazoa > Chordata > Amphibia > Anura > Ascaphidae > Ascaphus > Ascaphus truei. The sequence continues at coordinate 49,533,578 of NC_134483.1, read as the reverse complement.
GACCCTTGAGGACTGGAGTTGCTCACCCCTGCCCTAATACCATAATCCTTAAAAGTACTGAATATTCTGCATCGGATCTAATCATGTACAAGGTGAATATTTTCATTGAGATGTAAATAAGCAATGCAAAAATGAATTTACACTTAAAAGCCTTATCTAAACATTGAAGTAGTTTTAGGTTGCAGACGGGAACGGAGAAAGCACTCAAGCTGCAAAATATTGCTTTTATCTATAATCAAATTGTGTCCCTATTTGTCAACTACTACTTAACATAACCGTGCAGCCAGTAACCTTCATATATAACTCAAAGTATTCGTTGCGTGGTTCCTTTGCTTTGCAAAAGCGTTTTCCTTCTGATTCGGATACAAAACCTTAGGGAAATTTTGTACCGCAATGATTACAAGAATTACCATACTAAGCTGAAGAATATGATTGAAAGTATATTAATTATTCACATCATTAGTGCATAAAATGGTATACTGTATATCAAGTTCAATAATAATAATTAAAAAAATATATATATTTTGCTTAGGGCGAACTGTCCCCAAGTCATTCACTGAAACAGTCAAATTGCTTTTTTAGACTTTATTATTTAATTGATTTATCATAAACTTAATTAAATACAAATACGAACACATGCTTCACTTAAGAAACCTCTTTTACAAGAGTAATGCAATTTTTAAACTGGATAAATTTGACAGATAAGTCAAATAAGGCGCCTTAAAAGAATTAAAAAATTGAGAAAAAATATGAATTTTGAAAGAGACACTGCTTACTAAATATGAGCTTTGAAAATAGGCTAAATTTTGAACTGAGCATAAAAATTAAAACAGATATTAACTGTAGCTATTTCATTTAGGATTTCAGGATATTTGCTTGGCCTGGTTTTAGAATAAATTCTTGTTGACTATAAAGGCAAATAAAAATATAACTTGTGAGCACATTCAAATGTTTCAGACAGATCTGCAACCCTGCTTTTCCCCATTATAACTTTAATGTGAAATGTTCGTCAAAACATCCCAAAAGGCCGCTTCGGAAAATATAGAATATGCCACGTAGACTCCAAGGTTTGGCTCACTCTCACAATGGCTTGGTTGTTGTTTTGAAACAGAAACTGTCTTGAATCTCGTCCACAAACAGAAATATTGTTCATTGTAGCTACTACTAGAATGAAATCTAAATATGACAATTGCTTTGGTCATTGTAAGAGACATGTGCAGAGAGACAGTTTTGGGGGAAATTAAACCTTGGCTTTATTCACCCTGTCATTTTAAACAATGCAGAGCATACCAAAATAAACAAATAAACAAACAGCCTATCCATGTGTAAGGGCTAACTTACTTCCCCAGTCCTTATCTGCAAGGATGTGGGGAAAGCTCCTTACCAACCTATCACCCCAAAGTCTAAAGATGTACCTCAAAGCAGGTGGACCTTCATGTCAGCCTCTGGATCTGGATAGGTTTGAGGAGCCAGCCTCTGCAGGTTCCTGGATTGCTGCACCCTGGAGAAAAGGTCTGGTCCCCTGGTGTCTTGATATCAGCACACAGTCATGCCTGTGTGCTCAAGAGTCTCTCTGTGAGTACCCACCAGGAGGCTTTTACACCAGTCTTATAGCCAGGTGGAGACTGGTTAATTGTCTAGCTGTAATTAACCAGCTGCCTGCTGAATTCCTCAAACCACTACAGGCTTATATTGAAGACGTATCTAAAACAGGCTTAAGTCCCTGTTACAGTCCTACACATGGAAACTACCCTGGCAACAAAGTGATTACAAAAAGAATGATTCCTGCGCTCCTACCAATTAGGCTAAAATAAAATAGTGATCTCATGAATAAGGGTTATTTTGCAGGCATTATAAGCCTGCAAACCAAAACAAAGTGATAATAGACTGATGTTTATTGTACACTGGCAGTGACCAGTAACCCTAAATAATAATTTGGTCACAACTCCACATAATTCTTTGGTTACATAACTTACATTATTTTCATTTCCTTATTGTTTTTATGACTTGTTTGCCTATTTTAAGCTTATTGACATGTATTCCAATGTTTTCATTAATTTCTGGGGGAAAAAACAAAAGCAAGTTCCAGGAAAACCAAAACACAGAAATATGTTAGAACCGCAACAGTAAAAGTGCACACCCTTAAAAGTAACCTTTATTTGGAGACTAATATAAGAGTTAAATCAGGCTTTTTTCCAACTGGGAGGTAGTACAGAGTCAGATTGGCCCAATGGGAAACCAAGGAAATCCCTGGTGTGCCCACACAGCCCTGTTGAGCCCCCATGGTGTACATACTATGCCTACATTTTCAAAAAGGGCGGATATCAAGTGGTACAATTGTCCTTGGCTTGGTGGAGGGAGAGGGCCCCCGGGGCTCCCTGTCCCTCACCATCCGGGCAGGCTTCTGCTAGCAGTACAACAACTGCGACCCCTTCCCTCAAACCCCCCAGGCTGGACAACCTCAACAACCAACTTTCAAACCCCTTCATTCCACCTCATACGTTCAACAATCCATGACTAGCTGGCCACTCGGACTACTATGTGGTTAATATTTGGACATACTGTATGGATGTTATACTTTATGCATTTTATTTGTAGGGTGTTTATTTGAAAGGTGCTGACCCCTTTGTTGCCTGAAGGCATTTCTATGCAATGTATTGTAGTGTTTGACATCGGAAGGGGTTAAATAATTTTCCATCATAGTGTTTTGTAACAGATAGAGGATGTTACTACCATTTTAGCCCATAGAATAGACAAAAAAGAAGGCGTTTGTAATAAATAAAAGAACAAATCCATTGAGGCAATGAAGGGGCTTAATGAGTGTGATGCTGGGCTGCAACGATAGCTCACGCAGGTGCACAGCTAATTAGATTAACAACAAAAGCACAGAGTGCTAAAGCCTGGAGAGAGAATGCATAGGGAAACATGCTGGATTGATTCTGGTAGAGATGGGCACATTTTTCAGCCACGGAATTCCGTGGATCAGTCTCAAAAAGGCAGATACACCTTTTTTTTCTATCACTGAAAATCCGTGCAACGGATTGCAAAACTATGGTAGGATTTGTAAGAATCCTCACTCGTATTTAATACGAATAACTGATATATAGTTTTGGCGTGGAGGTGGTAGATGAGGAGAAGGAGGAGGAGGACTGGAATGCTTATTGATGTCCTACCCAACAGGACTAGAATCCACACAACTACTGCTTTTCAGATCTCTGGGCAATAAGAATGGCCGCTCATTAGGGGCGGGCTCATATAGAGCCTGGCCGTGCGCCCACAAAGCCTGGGAGCGCGCGCTAATCAGCAGTCAGGTAGGGGGAGTTTTTTTTTTTTTTCAGCGCGAGCAGGGAAAATGAAAAAAAACAAAACACGTGCGCTGCTTGGGCCAATAGGAGCTCGCCACGATGTTAAATCCACTCGCCCAGGGCGTGCAGATGTACACACGCGGCTAAACTAATTCTCTGGCGGCCTGGACAGCGGGTAATTTAAAACCCCGTGCAGACGTGTCTGTTTTGTTTTTTTTCCTGGCGCCGCTTCCCATTGTTCAGCGCATTAGCGCTGAATGGGGAAACGGGCCGCGCGTGGCCGCAAGATGCGGCTGGCGCGCGGCCAAGTTCGGCGCCAGCCGAAAAAAGCCCCGTAAAATTATATATATTTATATACAGTGGTTGACAAATCACCAAAAAATCTACTCGCCACACAAACAAATCTACTCGCCACCTAGTACCAAACGTGTGCTGCTTGGGCCAATATTTACTCGCCCGGGGGTTAAATCCACTCGCCCGGGGCGAGCAAATGTATAGGTTTGTCGAACACTGTTTATATATATATATATATATATATATATATATACATATACATATACATATATACAGTGTTCGACAAACCTATACATTTGCACGCCCCGGGCGAGTGGATTTAACATCGTGGCGAGCTCCTATTGGCCCAAGCAGCACACATGTGGTATTAGGTGGCGAGTAGATTTTTCTGTTCGGCGAGTAGATTTTTTGGTGATTTGTTGACCACTGCATATATACATATACATATATATATATACACAGTGGTCGACAAAAATCTACTCGCCGAACAAAAAAATCTACTCGCCATATAGTCCCGCCCCCAACCCCGCCCTAGTCCCGCCCCCCAACCCTGCCCTAGTCCCGCCCCAACCCCGCCCTGGTCCCGCCCCCAACCCCGCCCTAGTCCTGCCCGCAACCCCGCCCTAGTCCTGCCCGCAACCCCGCCCTAGTCCTGCCCGCAACCCCGCCCTAGTCCCGCTTTAAAAAAATAAAAAAATTAATTGAATAAATTCCTAGTAAGAACAACATTCGTTTTTGACATAAGTTTATTTATTGTATTACATTATACTACAATTAGTCCTGGTTACGCTTGTGTGTGTGTATGTGTGTGTAAATGTCAGATTTAGAAAAAAAAGCCAGATGTGAATGACTAATTTCCTGCACCCTTTATCCAGTGTCTGGATGCCCCCACTTCACAATATCTAAAGCAGCAATCCCACCTGGGATCTTACCTGATCCGCATCCCTCAATGTCCAGGTACCTCATTCCCGCAATGTTATAAGTTGGAGGGGAGGTGTTTTCTACCTGTCTTCTGGGTTAGGGGGGATTCCGATGTCTCCCGTCTGAAGCTTGAGAGTCAAATCTGGAAGAAAGCAGTATAGGTTATTTTGGTGTAGTATAGGACAGTTAAGATATATAGGGTAAATAAGCTATCCAGATACAGAGAGGGGAGAGAGAGGGAGGGGAGAGAGAGAGAGGGGAGAGAGAGAGAGGGGAGAGAGAGAGTGGGGAGAGAAAGAGAGGGGAGAGAGACAGAGAGGGGAGAGAGACAGAGAGGGGAGAGAGACAAAGAGGGGAGAGAGACAGAGACAGAGAGGGGAGAGAGACAGAGACAGAGAGGGGGAGGGAGAAAGAGAGGTGAGAGAGAAAGAGAGAGGGGGGAGAGAAAGAGAGAGGGGAGAGAGAGACCAGAGAGAGAGGGGAGACGGGGGAGACCAGAGAGAGGGGAGACAGTGTGACTGACTGGGGGGGGTGACTGACTGGGGGGTGACTGACTGGGGGGGTGACTGACTGACTGGGGGGTGACTGACTGACTGGGGGTGGGGTGACTGACTGACTGGGGGGGAGACTGACTGGGTGACTGATTGGGGCAGGGGTGACTGACTGGGCTACTGGTTGGGGAGGGGGTGACTGATTGGGGGGGTACCTCTGGTGTCACACACATACTCCCATACACACATACACATTCTCCCATACACACATTCTCACACACACACACACACACACACACACACACACACACACACACACACACACACACACACACACACACACACACACACACACACACACACACACACACACACACACACACACACACACACACACACACATTCTCCCATATATACACACACACATTCTCCCATATATAAACACACACACACACACATTCTCCCATAAACACACACACACACACACACACATTCTCCCATATACACACACACACTCTATATCTCTCTACACACACAGGGGGGGGGAGAGAGAGGAAAGGCTGCGACCAGCACCACCACCACCACACTCCCTCCCCCCCCCGCGCCCATCTCCCGGGGGGAAGTGGGGACCTGGGGGGACATCCCCGGTCCCATCTCCCACCCCGCGGGCTGACACGGGGACCGGGGGGAAGCGGGGACCTGGGGGGACATCCCCGCTCCCATTTCCCACCCCGCGGGCTGACACGGGGACCGGGGGGAAGCGGGGACCTGGGGGGACATCCCCGCTCCCATATCCCGCCCCGCGGGCTGACACGGGGGGAAGAAGGGACCTGAGGGGACATCCCCACTCCCATCTCCCGCCCCGCGGGCTGACACGGGGACCGGGGGGAAAGGAACACCCCCGCTACAACTTCCCATCCAGCAGGGGCAGTAGAGGGAGTGCGATAGGCGTGCGGGAGGCAGCAGAGGGAGTGCGATAGGCATGGGGAGGCAGCAGAGGGAGCGCGGGAGGCAGCAAAAGGAGTACTTACTTCCAGCAAGATCGCCATGGTCGAGCGTGATGCGCGGGCTCGTATAGAGCCTGGCTGCGTGCCCACAAAGCCTGGGAGCGCGCGCCAATCAGCAGTCAGGTAGGGGGAGTGTAGGAGGACGTGCGCAGAGGTATGCAATGGAGACTTTTTTAAGGTGAAATTAAATAAGGCATTAATTGCGCCTGTTTCTTTAACATAAGAAAATCATCCAAACATATGTAAATAAGGGGTCAAACAAAGCTTCTGTTCCACTTGGGAGTATTTCAAGTGAAACCTATGCAGTCCACAACTCCCTTTAGATTAGCATGTCTCCCAGCCCGAAACGTATATCTTGATATGTGCAAATATACAAAAAGTCATAAAGGAAAGTCTTATCTGTTTCTTGTAGTTGGAGGGAAAGTCTTCTCTGTTCCTGGGTTGCTGCCTTTTTCCTCAGGCTATATCAGCATTCAGGTTCAGAAGTGCTTTCCCCTGTCTTGCAAGCAGCGTGCAATTTCTTCTGGCAGGCTCAAGACATCTGTTCCTATGGTCAGTCCCACAATTTGTGAGACTCAGGAAATCTCCCTTCCTGTTTCAAGGGGAGGCTTTTCTAAGAAACCTAATCAGCCAGGGGGTGTTGGTTAATTGACTACCAGCAGTTAACCACCACACTGCTGGATTAGAGGCACATTTCCTGAACAGGGATAACTCCCCTGTTACATACCTCCCCTGTTTGTGGGAAGCTCGGCTTGCCACGGCCAAAGCCCATCCTTCCACTCTCATTTGAGATATCTCTGTGACTTGAATGAGAGTGGATGGAGGAAGAGAACCCTCAGTCCCGCTGGGATTGGAGCCCTTTCTCCAGTTTTTTCGTGTCTCCTCCCGAAGGTGCTTGAGATTAGCACTCCTCAGTCGCTCGAGGAGGACTTTTTCCAAGTATAGTCTTTTTACTGCGTGCGCGGTCATGAGATTTCCCTTGCGTCGGGTGCTCGTCTTATTGTAGGCAGACTGTATGGCAACAGTTGCAGAGTGTTTATAAACAGCCCTTTGAGTTTTCCGCTCTTGAAGCTGTCTCTCTGCACTTTTTCCACTCAATGGAGTTGCTAGTTCAGCTTCTTTGGGATTGAGTTGCAATTCCACATCCACTTCCAGAGAATGTCCCATCTTTTCAGCTTTATCAGCTAAGGATTCTTCTGGTTTTGATTCAGCACGTGTACCTTTTTTTGTTGCCTGTTGGGTGGCTGAAGGTTTTGCTAGTGCTTGTTTAGGTGGTTCAAATTTTGCAACCTTGTTTTAAATACGAGCGGTATTCCCAGCTCTCACCGTACCCTTGTCTTCATGGGTTTTTGTAGCTGTGGGATACTGACGCTTGGTCAGGGTCAATACTCGTCCTTGTAGAACTGTAA